>NC_134482.1:33663714-33971714 GCF_964194025.1 Convolutriloba macropyga | reverse complement strand
ACACTTTCTCTTTTACATGCTAATGAAAAATAAACAAAAATCGACAGTCTAAGATCATTTCTTAAGACTTCAAGCTCGATGAGCAAGTTTTCCAAGACAAGTGCATTGAAAAGATTTCTGGGATACAAAAGTACAAGTTTCAACAAAATAACCGCTATAATTGCCTGCTTGAAAATTAAATTCGATCATCTTTCTGTTAAAATTGATTTTTTATTCTTTCCTCAGTCATAAATTTTTCGTCAACAAACGAGAGTAAAAATTAACCAACTTTTCACCAACAAATTGCACCAAATATTTTATTGAAAAACAAAAAATGAACGAAAGTTAAGTATATAAACAAGAGCAGGATTCATCTGTAATAGTATAAGAATGTTGAGCAACAAAACATCGCATGAAACATAACCCACTAACGTCGCGCGAGGGGGATCAAGCGATGGAGGGACTTTTAAGAAGAAACGGCATTCACACCTTGGAATTGTCTGCTCAAAACAGTTTGCGAATCGCATTCTTAGAGTATCGTGAGGCTTAGGGCTCTTACTTCATTTGAGAGCAATTAAAAATGCAACATTTGGTCAAATACTTAAAAGGTGAAAAATGATTACAATTTTTCAAACTCAAATCTCGCTACCAGTGAGTCCAGCCAATTTCTATTTAACTAATTTAGGTGTCAAGGGGAAGGGGTGACTGAGAGGGGTCAAACATTCAAGAGACTACCCTTCACACCCATAAAATTGTCTCCTCAAAACAGTTCTGGTGCAGCGCATTCCTAGAGATTGGTAAGGAGCATAGCAAAATCAGGAAACACCGACATCAATGCTGCCTGATTGATAAGTTTAAGCTACAACCAACTATTGCGGTACCAAATAAGGACCAATGCTAAAAATAAACCATCATCTACATAGACATAAACCAACAGACATTGATTATAAGACCTTATATAAAATTAACCAACATCGAATTTGATTTTAAGGCCTATATATTAAAAAGCCAACATATCTGATGCCTAGAGCAATCTGAAAGAAGGAATTCAAACAACTAGCGTTGCTGAAAATGTATACAGACATGAAATAAACAGCATAAAGACAGAATTCGCGCTTAATTAGCAAAGATTAAGACGGTTTAGACAAAAGTAGCAAATTTGTTGACATTATCCTCAACAAACAAGACAAATCAACATCCAGTGAAGCGGAGTCGGTACAAAAAGCCCAATCCAGAAAAAAAACAATGTAACCAATATTTAACACTGGTAGCCAGTGAAACTCGGTACTCAATACGGGCATCACTGTGTTGTCGACGTTGAATGTAACTTAACTTCGGTCACTCTGTATCCAAAAATCGCTTTCATTAAATAGAGAAAAAATATTATGTGCAAGCTATATTGTTATAGTAAAATCTGGTACATTGTGAAATAAGAATAAACAAATAAGTGAAATAAGATAAACAAAAGTTTATTTAGATACGAAAAAAGTTGTTACTTTCATGAAGTTGCTGTCCTTCAAAAAACGAATCTACGAATTTATTGTGCGCTAAATGTGGAAAAAGTGTTTCACTCTTAAATAAGTTACGTAACTCCTATGCTTGCTCCAAAAAATGTTTTTCAAAACTTATTCCCATTCAGCAAAAAGGGGGGTGATCCCCCCAACACTCGGCTTTTGAGATGTTTTTAAAATTTACGAACTATTTGATGGAAAAAGAAGGAACTTTCACAAACTTTATTTTGTTTCCTATTCAATAACTAAATGCTTGACCAAAAGATATCAGAAATAAGCAAAGTCGGAAAATATTGATGGCAAAAACGTCGTCACTTCTTCAATAAGTGCTATATATGAATAAAGTGAATAAAAAAGGTTAGTGGTTGCGTTTCGAGATAATGACATAACAACCACATAAGCCGAATGTATAACTTATCAATGGTAAAGATGGATAGAAATGCTTTCTTCCTCCATTAAATTTATCTCATTTCACTTTGGTACATCAAAGGCTCATTTTTACAAGAAAATTAAATGCAAACACATATAATGAGAAAAATAACTTTCTGGCACCTGGAGCCCGTAAAAAAGTTCTCATATTTGAGGGACTACAAAAACAGTAATTTCGATAGAGATAACTAACTTTATTTCGCAATTTTTATTTTTGAGGATTTCAATTCGAAATCCCAAAGTTGAAGATAAAACAAATTTAAGACAATAATAGTAAGTATGAGAGTAGTCGGTAACGCATGCTCAGAATAAAAGGGTACAGCTAAAAGCTGGAGAAAAAAATGAATTATTTAAACATGAAAGTATTTTGACAAAACAAAAAGGGATAATCTTACTCAGTTAGTCGTAGCGGTAATGTCGCTTTGAAACTACATTTGAACTTATTTAAGTTCAAAAATTCCTTTCGCTAGAGGCTGATATTACGTCTCTAACTAAAAAAGCAAATCAAATATGTTAGATAGGCCTAAAGAACAAAGCCCGGAACTTCCTTTCCCCTGTAAATTATAATCCTCCCTAATGGACGTTTTTTCTTTTAATTTAACCAACTAGGATAAAAAAAATTTGCTCTTGAACAGCTTTTCTTTTGGGGGGGTTTCAATTCCAATATGGCATGAAGCCTTCACAAACTTCAATTGAAAATATTAAATTCACGAATGGTCCCAAAAGATGCTATTGAAGTCATTTGCGCTTATTGTAGACTACTGGATTTAAACTGAGAGAAAAAAGAAACAGCTTTTAGCTCAGATTTCCTTGACTTTTAGTAGAAAACGTATGCCACCGTTTCAGTTCAGCCGCTTAAAATACTGAATAAGCGAACAACTGAATTCACGCAAAACACAACAACTCTCGGCCGTAAAAGTCAAAAATCGTCAAGCACAAAATTTCCATAAAACTCAGGACTACGTTGCAAAGCAAATCTTTGATGGAATTTAGAAATCTACAAAAAATTGCAATCAAGAAGAAACAAAGCTGCATTAATTGTTGTAAAAAAATTAATTTATGAGCTTCCATTGCCAAAACTTTCAGTCGTCACCCCAACAAGGCAAGGGGAGGAACCCAAGTCAATTCTCATTCTACCAAACCCACCCGTACAGGTCAAATCCCTTGAATTTAGCAATCGGCACCGCCCACTCATGAAGAGGAGGAACCCAAGCCAATTTTTGATCTACCCAACCCACCCACAGAAGTCGAACCCCCGTGCTTTGTACAAGTCGGCACCCCAAACCAGGCGGTTGAGGGACCCCGGCCACTTTTCGTTCAAGAAAGCCACCTGCAGACGCCGCCGAACACGGTGGGCTTTGCAAACGGCACCCCAACACAGGCAGTGGAAGAATCCCAGCCAAACTTCATTCAAACCAACACATCCACAAATGTCTACAGTCGTATTTTCAAAGACAGCTTCCCCCAGACCCGTATTACTGGCAAACGGGAGTCTCAGCAAAAGTAACTAGTCAGCAGCAGCATTCTGCAGCCCAGTTTCTGAGCCCACCAGGAGCCTCCGCACAAATTTCAGCCCAAAAGAAGCGTTCGGCGGCCGAGTTTCAGGACCAACCAAGATCCCCACCAGCAGCAACCAGCCCGCAAAACCGTTCTATAGTCAAGTTTCGTGGCAAACCAGGATCACAACAGCAGCAATGAGCCCACGTTAGCTTTCTGTAATCACGTTTCCTAGCCAATCAGGAACCTCAGCAGCATCAACCAGCCTTAGCAGCGTTCTTCAGCCCCGTTTGTGGCCAACCAGGATCTCCGCCAGCAGCAGCCAGCCCTCATCAATGTTCTGTAGTAATTTCCTGGCCAACCAGGATCTGCATCAGTAACAACCAGCCCGCACCGGCGTTCTGTAGTCTAGTTTCCTGGCCATCCAAGATCTCCAGCAGCAACAGCCAGCCCGTAGCGTCATTCTGTAGCCCAGTTTCCTGCCCAACCAGGAGCCTCGAAAAAAACAGTCCGCAACATCGTTCTGCAACCCTTTCCAGGCCGACCAGGTATTCCGACAGCCTCAACCAGTCCACATTAGCGTTCTGCACTCTTTTCATGACTAAGCAAGATCTCCAGCAGCAACAACCAGCCAGCATCCGCGTTCTGTAGTCTAGTTGTCTGGCAAACCAGGACCCCTAATAGCAGCAAACAGCCCTCAGCAGCATTATGGAGCCTGGTATCGTTTCCTACCCGAATTGCCAGCAGCAGCAACTTATGTTTATCAGCTTTCTCCTGTCTAGATTCATGGCAAACCGTGAATCACAACCATCAACTGCCAGCGTTCCTCAGCCGTTTTTATGGAAAACAGGATTTCCAGCAGCCCTAACCAACGTCTTTTAGCGATCTCCAGCCCAGTTCTTTCTAACAAACAACGAGTTCCAACATTAAATGGCAAGGTTTCCAAGCCAATTCTTCACCTCGAATGGGAACCTCACCAGCGGCATCAATGCTCAATCCGTTCTTTTATTTAACAATGCGGCATCCATCAGACAGCAAACTCAAAGATCCAAGTCGAAAGCTATTGGAAGTACAGAGGAGTTAGTCAACACTTATCTAGTGCAAAATATTTCAGCTCTAAAGATAACATCTTTCTGAAAGAATCGAAGCCCTCGAAATAGGAATCCATCGTAACGTTGAATAACTGGATCAAATCAAAAATTACGAAGTTGATTTGAATTTCTGTACCTGCATCTGATCAACTTGGTAATTCCTATTTCAACATAAATTGCTTATTTCTTCATTCCTTTAAGTGTCCAACAGGTTCCGTTGGGTCCCGCTTGAATACTTCGAGAGCCTCGGGGTATTCTCAAAACATGCTTGCTAACTTTCCCCAGTTTCCGTGAGGTGCCAACAGTCAGTTAGTAGCAACAACATTGGCCTCTAACTCTCCACGGGTTCCGTAAGGTACCAAAGGTCAGTTAGCAAAAACAAATTGCCTCAAATCAAAGACAGCCCACTAATACAACCCAGTGTTTCAAAATTCCGTCTGACCAAACGTCAACAACAAATCGACAGCAAGAAACAAAAAAAACTAACACGGCTCTAACACAATACTTAGCACACACACAAAAAGATTTCATCGAAAAAAAAAGAAACTAACACCAATAAGCGGCCATTCAAAAGTCATCATGCCTGTTAAATCTGTCGATATTCAGGAATCTTAGGAACCATTAACAGATATTGTGTTTCAAGAATAAGAAATCCTCCTTAAAGCAGCGTGACGAATGACTGCGTAGCTCCTCGAAAAGAGAAAAAATCACGCATCGGGGAGTAATAGTTCACATTATTAGCACAGCTGACCTAGATATGCTCAGAGCCTATTTCAAAGAACAAACAGATATGTATCCCAACGGGAAAAGACGTTCAATTTACAATTAATTTCCAGATTTAATGAAGAACACAGTCAAATGCAAGACAGTTCCGGAGTTCAAGAAGTCAGCTACCACAATCAAGAGAAGAACAAAACGTTCCCTAAACCAGCAGATGCTCAAAGTGTCAATTTGATGATGGTAACCACCTTAGAGACAACGTTAAGTTATATATCAACTCAAGGCCTGTTTCAATTGCCTAAAGTTGGGAGATTCTTCAAAGGAAAGCCTTTCAACGCAGAGTTGTTTAAATTGTAACAAAAGTTATCATACTCCTTCACATGATGAGTCAAGTCAGTCAGCAAAAACAACAAATTGATTACCGCTGGATTATCTGAACGTCCGTCACTTCTTCAGATGCTGTGTCAACAATTTGGCACTTGAAACAAATTACATACCAGATATTGACATCAACATGATCTATAATGTGATTTGATGTGATTTTGACCTTAATGCACCTAGACAGACTCACTATGGTGCTGCAAAAAAGAGTCAGAGCAACGCAAACAGAAAATGCATGGACTGCATCAGGGTAAACTGACCTGCCATCAGCAGTAACGCGCCAGACTCATAAAGTCAAAAGTGAGTCCAGAGGGCTCTGTAAAACGCAGCACTCAACTGAAAATCGGCCAACAAATAAAGACTTCACAGAATCATAGAGCTATAAACGCGCATCCGAGAAAACTGGTATCCACTTTAGAGTTTACGAAAGGACAACAAGTTGGCCTTGTATGTCAAAATGAACCCGACCTGCTCAAAAACTTCCCTATAGCCTTGAAACAATTTAACGCCCTAGTTAAACATCTAGAGGGACCCCAAAACCGATGGCGAAAAACCAGAAAACAATCGAGAAAAGAAGATCTGAAAAGATCTCCATTGAAGTGTTCGTTTGAAGAGAGCTCCACTCTCATAAAAATCAATAGCTAATATGAAAATAAACCATTAGGTACTTTCACTTAAGCGTCATTTAAAAGAGGATTATACTTGTCATTAAAGATTCTACTTAAGAAGACATCGAAAATCAACAATAACAACCAAAACACCTCCAGATTTTGGGCCAAAATTTTGGAGGGGCTGTTATATCGAAACCTCTCAAAATGACCTTTCGAACCTGACTTTTACCAGCAGTTTTTAATTACTATACATTAGGAACTAAGCTACTGTTACAGCCAATGCTTAAGAACATACGTAAACCTATCAAAACAAGAATCAATGTGCAAAAACATAGAAGTCAAAGTTCATGAAAAAAACTTGCTTCATCTGAAAATTCCTGCAAAATATCAGAACTCCTCTTGGAGTAGTAAAAAACGATGGCTCATAATAATCCAAACCCTCGATAGTGAAAAGAAAAAAGCGCCTAGAAAGAAACCTTTGAGAGGCTGCAGGCGGCTATTAAAAATCCCTCTAACTCTTATAAATCGTTAAAATAAAAATCCTCGAAAAGTATTAGAATTACTAAAAAAACAGACAAGATAAATGAGAAAACATAACAAGTAAAACCGAAGACAAACGAGGAATCTTTTTTGTTTCAAAATCTTTCAGCATTAATGGAAAATATATTTTCCTAGTAATTAGTTATAACACTGCACATTGGTCAACAGTGTGTTTAAATGCCTTGAGCACAAAAGCGACAACTATGAAAACCGACAACAGTTCTCAAACTGTTATTGGAACAATTAAACTTGATTGATACTAACTGACTTGAATTCAATGTTTAGGGGCAAAATTTAAAAGCAAATGAAAATCTCTGCACCATTGCCTGAGTACCAATGCTTCATTGGAAAACCTAAAAGACCTTTAACTACTCGGCTCATTCAAAAGACATCAAATCGTACGCGTAAAACTGAAATTCATTCATGTTTTATGAAAAAAAAAGAAAAAACAAGTCTACAGGAATGAACTGTAGTACCTGAAAAGATGCACCTTCACCTCATTAGACTTTGCCCCTACACATTGAATTCATACCGGAAGATTTAATCCGCTTGAAGATTTAATCCGTTTTCATACCGGCTTTTTGCTCAAACACAGAATTTATTTTCCTGTTTAAAAAAGACGAGAACAAATTTTGGACAAACATCATGTGAAAAAAACCAAAAGATGCATTAGATTACTAACGACCATTTCATTTCGTTTGTTTGAATTGATTAACGTAAGTTTTCTTGTCACACCTTTTAAAAAAACTTATTTAGCCACCATCCATCATCGCAACAATTCCGTTAACTAACAGAAACTCTTAAGAGCAATACTAAAAGAAACTGTAGTTATATCGGGACGTGCTTCAAAGGGTTTGTTTATACTTCCGCGTTTGCAGTCTAAATTATGCCGAAAAAAAAGTCAAATTTCGACAAAAATATTTGGAAAAGTAAATAAGAATTTTTATTTTTTTGTAGCTCATAAAGAATCATTTAGAAAGAATAAAAAATTAGAACTCCAGATACACAAACTTAATTTCACAGAGAACAAATTTTTCAATGACATCTTTGAAGAACGAAACAAGTGAATAAGTTCCCCAACACATGTAGCACCTCTAATTCAGTGTTATAACTAAACATACTAATGCTATCTACCCATATAACTAACACTTCCTCGTAGACCATTTTGCTCACATTGTGTAAAACCCTGAGGCTATTTAGATTAATTAACTAAGATTAAAAAAGGCGCTGTCTATGCTCTTCATCTCAACTTTCTGATTCTAGCATAACATTTAATCAGCTTTCAACCAACAAATTGAATAATTTCAGTTTAGTCAGACTTTCATTTTTGCCAATTTCAACCTGAATTTCTGCATCAAAATCTAGCTTCCAATTTCTTTTTTACAACACAGCAGAAAATGTCGACCAATGAAAACAACAGCGAAAGCAAAAATGTCAATTCTGTGGGCACGGATTTCGAGAAACATTCCGGGCATGGAATCCAAATTGAGGTAACCATCGATTCGGAACCCGCGGAATTCCTAACTATTCCTGACATCGACGTCAACCAGAGCGAGAGTCACAAAAACGAGGAAAGAATTTCTACTCTACGCAAAGTCGCCAAGCAGATATCAGAACCACGCCAAGAACACAAAGAGGAGGATAGAAAGACGAAAGAAGGTGACGAATCCAGTGGAAGTTCAACTCCTAAGACCACGAACCAGCTGCAAGAAGAAAAAGAGAAACCATCACAAGAAAACGACAATAAGCAGCCTGATTCCAAACAAACACCAATTGAGACAAATTCCCAGGCTTCCCAAACATCGATCAGAAACCCACCATCAATGATGCAGAGCCAGCGCATGTCATCCGAGCACACGATTGAGAAGCTGGACAATTGTAGTCAAGGAAGCCAGGAACGTGCAACAAGCAACGCTGCAGAAAGTACAGACTCAGAACCCGAAGCGGACTTGGACGATCTGTTGAATCACAAAACACCAAGCAAGAGTGAAGCTGCCATTGTTTCGTGCGGTGACGTTCCAGCAATCATTGGACAGCCTGAGATCCAGAACAGTCGCAACTTCAAGGACTGGTTCTTAAGGGTGCTTCTGGGATGCATCATAACATCGATTGCGTTGACAATTGTCATGGCGATTGTTGTGTTCGTATTGGGAAAGAAAAATAGTTAACTGCTATTTGACAAAAAAAAATAAAACTATTGAGCCCTGTACAATACTTTGCCAAATTTACCCAGAAAATACAGAATCCAATTTTATTTTATTAACTAAAACTCAAGTTTCAGTAGTTTTGCTCAACAAAAGACAATAAACCCCGTGCTTCTTTGTGTAATACGATTTTGATCGTAATTTCTTCTGTTGAAAAATTGAAACACTTCATGAAACAAAAACATACCCAGCAGATTGCCTGAAAATAGCCGCCGTTGATTCACATCACCACGATCGGGATTGAAAGAATAGAAAATAATGAACAAAAATGATTTTTGTACAAAAACATTTTTAGAGTGCGAACTATTTTGATGCCATTACGTAGTCGAACATACTCTTGTTTCTTAGTGAGAGGATAAAGGGGCTAGTAACACAACCAATAACCAATAGAGATGGTAACTAAAACCTATAAGAACAGAGTTCAAGTAGGGGGCATCTAAAATTGCGCTTCAAGGGCATATATATATTTTTTTAATACTGACTCGGTGCATTTTAAATTGCTTTGTTGGGCAACTGCTGTCTCAAAGCACTTTGAGCAGAGTAGTGGAGTGACTATCCCAGAGAAGTGAAAAATTTTCACGCAAAATGTGAAAAAAAGCGGCAAAAAAAGGTAAAGCGAAACAAATTTTTGTTCGACGAAGTAAAAAAACATAGCAGGACAAGTCCTGAAATACATTTCAAAGAATTGAATGAGAAACTCAGACGTATTCTACCTGACCAGCAGATCAATTGAACAACGCCAGCCAGAACACAAACAAAAATATACTCAATGCTAAAACTCTTGAAGCTTTTAAACCTAAGGTAAATTTTTTTCCCTTTAAAAATTCCTATTTCAAAAATATGTTCAAAATCAATTTTTGTTTCTGAAATCGGTCCAGTATTATATCTGCAAGACCTGAAAAATATTCATTGCCCCTTGAAGATCTATTAACTCGAAAATGAACAAAAATTTGGAAAGAAATCAATCGCAAATTATAAGGAAATGTTGCTGAAAATCGTATTATAAATATCTTCAGCATCAATTCTGTGTCTCTATAGGCTATCCAGTAACCCAATTCCAACATTGGCTCATAGATCGATAGGCAAAATTTTTTAAAAAAAATTTTCAAACTTCAAAAAACAGAATTTCGTTCTATTAAAATGTTGAAAGCCATTCAATTGCCCCCTAGCAACTATTTAATAGCATACAATCAAACCCCGGATGAGGTTACTACTGAGGCAAGAAAAAAATTAAAATAAATGTCTTTGAAAAAACTTGAAAAAAATTGCAAATTTTTTCAAAAAACTTTAAAAAGGCGAATAGTTGTGTTGAAAACAAATCTATTGAAACTAAAAATGATGCGCTAACTTTTTATCAGAACATGGAGTAAGCTTTCTCGCACTGAAGAATGGACGAATATCAAAAAATGACAAAAACTTTAGGAAACTTTGAAAAAATGGCAGATTTTATCTTAAAATGCTAAAAGTCGAGACATTAAAATGTTAAAAACCATTTCATTGTTACTAGAAACTATGACGTGACCTATTAAAAAACTTCGAAGGAGATTGCCTTCAGATTTCTGGTTCCTGAAGCTGGAAAAACCCTGAAAAAATGACGAAAATTTTCAAAAACCTGAAAAAAATGCGAATTTTGTCAAAAAAAAATTGCTAAAATTTGTGATAGTCAAAAGTTGAAATCTATTCCATGGCAACTAAAAATTTTTCAGTAAATTATTATCCAACCCCTGATGAGGTTTTCTGTCCCCTGGGACTCAAACAACTTGAATAATGACAACAAATGTCAAAAAATATAAAAAAAGCAAGTTTTTTAAAAAAATGCAAAAAAAGTCATGATGGCAAAAACATGAAAATCATTCCATTGACACTAGAAACTATGCAGTAACCTATCATCTAACATTTTATCAAACCCTAGAGGAGGATTCTTGACAACTAGGGCTAAAAAAACTCAAAAAATGACAAATTTTCAAAAATCCTTAAAAAAAATTTGAAAGGTTAAATTGTTGAAAACAAATCCAATGAAACTAACAACTATACAGAAACGTTTTTCAGACCTTGGAATAGGTTTCCTGGCACCTGAGATTGGGCAAATATCAAAAATTGACAAAAACTTTAGGAAACTTTAAAAAAAATGTAGATTTTATCGAAAAAACCCAAAATTCGAGACATTAACATGTTGAAAACCAATGCATTGTTTCTAGAAACTATACAGTGCCCAATTATGAAACCTCAAAGCAGATTCCCTGGCCCCTGAAGCTGGAAAAACTCAAAAAAGGACAAAAATTTTAAAAAAAACTTGAAAAAAATTGCAAAAATTGCAAAAAATACAGCTCATCAAATGGTCATAAAAAGCAATTTTGTCTCGCAAAAGGCCTTCAACAACTTTTAAAAACTTCAACTTGAGACTAATCAAAACAAAAAATCACAAAAAAACCTGAAAAATTGCACTATTTTGAGCCCAAAAACTATAAATGACCAACCTTAAATTAAGGCCACCCAGCAGCTACACCACTATAAACACTTGAAGGACTACTAAAGCCCACTTTGGGCCTCTAATAAAACTTAATGCCCGCTGGGCTTTACCTGTTTATACCGTTTTGAAAGATCAAAGTCATTGAAAAATGTGTGAACACATCCTAAAAGAAAAAAAAGCGCACCAATACAATTCAAATTCTTTGAATAGTAAAAAAACATAGCAGGCAGGACAAGTCCAATTCAAAGAAGTTACAGATCAAAGAAATAAACGAACTAAGGAGTTGAATAATCACACTTTAACAGGAAGATCAAAATAAGATAGATATCAACGCCCTTGAACCTATATGGTCAAACAGGCACAAAAATCCAAAAACGAGTTTTTTTTATGGTTTACGTGTCCGAGAATTTTTTTCAAGATTTGGTGTTTTAACAATCTCTAACAATAAACACAACTTCAACTCTACAAATTCTTAGAATGAATAAAAATAACATTGTGAGAGTCAATGACAAAATTCAGAAAAGGCAAAAACTAAAAACTGTCAACCATCAGAATCTGAGATAAGAGAACCTCTAAACTACATGCCGATATCCTTAACCACAGCATATTAAGAAAATGAGAAAAAAATCATCTAGCAGTTCCAAATACGAAAAAAAATAATCTAGCAAATCCAAATAATACCCGGCAGATTGCCGGAAAATAGCCGCCGTTGATTCCAATAAGCATGATTGGGATTGAACGAATAGAAGATATTGAAAAAAAAATATTTTTGTACGAAAAAATTTTTTTAAGTCCGATTTATTTTGATGGCATTTCGTAGTTGAACATACTTCTGTTTCTTAGAGAGAGGCTACAGGGGCTAATATCAACACCAATAAGCATTAGAGGTGGTAACTAAGACTTATAGGAACGACGTTCAAATAGCGGGCATCTAAAATTGGGCTTTATGGGTTTATCCCGTTTCTATTTCTGACTTCAATTTTTTATACCGACTCTGTTCATTTTGAATTGCTTTGCTTAGCAACTGATGTTCAAATTCACTTTTAGCACAATGAGAGAAGAGAGAAACTAGCCTAGGGATGTCAAAGATTTCACGCAAAATGTCGAAAAAGCGGCAAAATGGTAAAGCGAAAAAAAGTTTGACGGAGTAAAAAAAAATACGAGCGCAATAATAGCCGGCTGAGAAGATGAGGGCGGCTATTAATAATAACTGTTATTTTTGACACTAAGCGATAAGCCCACAAACGAAAAAAACAAAACATGCTAAACTAAAAGCAAACTTTTGTTATTTTTGAAAAGGAAGCGCCAGAAAAAAAACGACCGATAACTGAATCGACTAATTAGATCCATTTATTCCTCAATAGTAACCGATGAAACCTGTCAAAATTGATACTAAATGATAAGACAATACAAACAATTTGAGCAAAAAATCAAAAACTCGATAATAATTTAATACGTAACATAATAATAGTACTTAAAAAATATTATAAAAGTTACAAAAGGCAACAGCTACGGACTCAAAAAGTTATTTTTCATTAACAGCCGATAAGGTCTGTCATTAATGACATTTTGTGATCAGACAGCAATAAGTACAACAAATACTAGAAAGTTAAAAATTTTTTGAAAACTTACAGACTATAAAACATTAAAAAAAAAAGCAAAATCTAAGAACTGAAACGAATAATTCGATTATTTTAGGCATTCCAGGAAACAAATGAGACCCGTCATTAATCAGACTAAGAGATATGATAAAACTGTGGACAATGAAAATTCGCAAAACTCCAAAAATCGATAAGGTTTCTTAAAAACAATTGGCTTCAAAGTCATAGAAAACATTAGCTGAAACAATATTATCAATTAAAAAAATAACAACTAACTAATGTCGACGAATTGCTCCTGAACGACAGGCGGGTGGAAAAACATTTAACCTCACCGGGCCTCGAACCATTGACCTCCTGCTTCATAACCATAAGCACTGCTGACTGTGCTACTTGGCCCTTAATTTTGCTATGCTGCAACCAACTTTATATTAGCAACAAGCTTTACGTCGGAATGAGAGCAATAGATATCACTCAAAAATGAAGAACGAAAGCGTGAAGAAGTCAAAGAAAGTTCTAGAAGAAAAACGCAAAATGGTCAAGCGAAAAATTTGCATAAAAACGACCTACAGGTTTACAATAATTGCTATGAACTTCTTTCAAGAGCAATTAAAAAACCCTATTAGCAACCTATAAGACCCGTTCTTAATGATAGTTTAAAAAGAGGTTAATGTATGCCTCAATAGCAACCCATGAGACCTGTCAACAATGGTACTAACTGATAAGACAATGGCCAAAAATCAAACATTGACTATGCAGCAGCTAAGGACAGACGCAAGTATTGTTAATAACGAAATCCACAATTTGAGCCAAACATATCTGCCAATAATGACATTAGCTGATAAGACAGCAATAAGTACAACAATACAACATTTCAAAAACCCAGTAAATTTCATAAAACTAACAGCATGTAAGTCAGAAAAGGAAAAGCTATGAAATGAAAAGATTAATTTAATTAACTTCGGCATCCTAAGCAGCCGTAAGAGACCTCTCATCAATGAGAATAAGAATAAAAAAACATACCCGGCAGATTGCCGGAAAATAGCCGCCGTTGATTTCAATAAGCATGATTGGGATTGAACGAATAGAAGATATTGAAAAAAAAATATTTTTGTACGAAAAAATTTTTTTAAGTCCGATTTATTTTGATGGCATTTCGTAGTTGAACATACTTCTGTTTCTTAGAGAGAGGCTACAGGGGCTACTATCAATACCAATAAGCATAAGAGATGGTATGGTAACTAAGACTTATAGGAACGACGTTCAAATAGCGGGCATCTAAAATTGGGCTTTATGGGTTTATCCCGTTTCTAATTCTGACTTCAATTTTTTATACTGACTCTGTTCATTTTGAATTGCTTTGCTGATCAGCTGATGTTCAAATTCACTTTTAGCAGAATGAGAGAAGAGAGAAACTAGCCTACCAAAGATTTCACGCAAAATGTCGAAAAAGCGACAAAATAGTAAGGCGAAAAAAATTTCGACGAAGTATAAAAAAAGGAGCGCTATAATCGCCACTGAGAAGATGAGGGCGGCTATTAACAACATACTATCAAACTCTGGATGAGGTTACCTGGCTATTGAGGCAAGAAAAAGATTTAAAAAATAAATGCTCTGAAAAAACTTAAAAATTGCAAATTTTATCAAAAAACTTCTAAAAGTCGGAAGGTTAAATTGTTGAAAACAAATCCATTGAAACAAAAAACCATACAAGAACTTTTTATCAGAACGTGGAATATGTTTTCTCGCACTTGAGAAAGGACGCATATCAAAAACTGACAAAAACTTTCGGAAGCCTTAAAAAAATTGCAGATTTTATCAAAAAACGGCTAAAATTCGATACATTAAATTGTTAAAAACAATTCCATTGTTACTAGAAACTATGCAGTGCCCCATTTAGAAAACTCAAAGAAGATTGCCTGGTCCCTGAAGCTGGAAAAACTGAAAAAAATGACAAAAATTTTCAAAAACCTGAAACAAATGCAAAATTTGTCAAAAAAATTGCCAAAATTTATGATATTCAAAAGTTGAAACCTATTCGATGGCAACTAAAAATTTTTTAAGTAACTTATTATCCAATCCTTAATGAGGTTTTCTGGTTCCTGGGACTCAAAAAACTTGAATAATGACAATAAATGTCAAAAAATATGAAAAAAAATGGCAAGTTTTGTCAAAAAATGCTAAAATTCATGATGGCAAAAAGTTGAAAAACATTCGATTATCACTAGAAACTATGCAACAAACTAACATCAAACCCTATATCAAACCCTAGAGGAGGTTCCTTGACACCTAGGGCTAAACAAAACTAAAAAAATTAACAAAAATTTTTAAAAAACCTGAAAAGAAGTGCAAAAAGTATTCTCATTTTGCGTGTTTGTGTTTGTAGTACCGAAACATATAGCTCATAAAATGGTCATAACAAGCAATTTTGTCTCGCAAAAGGCCTTCATCAATTTTTAAAAACTTCAACCTAAGATTAACCAAAACAAAAAATCACAAAAAACATGAAAAACTCCCATGAAAAAAGCCCAAAAACTCCTAAAAATGACCTTTTAATCTCAAATTAAGGCCATCCCAGCAGCTGCACCACTATAAACACTTGAAGGACTACAAAAGCCCACTTTGGGCCTCTAATTCAACTTAATACCCGCTGGGCTTTACCTGTTTATCCCGTTTTGAAAGATCAAAGTCATTAAAAAATGTGTGAACACATCTTAAAAAAAACAGCACCAATACAATTCAAATTCTTTGAATTGTAAAAAAGGAAGCGCCTAAATAACAGCCGTTGAGAGGCTGACGGCGGCTATTAAAAACGTTTAGAAAACGTTGAATGATTTCTTGCTCTCACAACATGAAAAAATTCCTTCGAATAGTAACGTAGGAGCTTTTAAAAGTTATTTTTATTATTAGGAAGAAAACAATCGGAAGAAAATTTTGTAAAGTGATTTTTTAAGAAAAATGATTGATGTTTATTATTTTCCTTGAATGGCTGGAAGTATTTTTTTGTTTCAAGTATATTTAACCATATGGTTATTTTAATTTTTAATTTTAATCAATTATTTCTCACGCGCTACATGACGTTTACAGCCTTTTTCAAAGCCAATGGACCCAATGAAAAAAGATCACTTGAAATCCTCTTTGAGTCGTAAATAACAGCACAGCAGTTATTTAGATTCTTTGAGTTGTACAACACCTAGCGCACCTAAGCACTAGACATGTTAACTAAAACTTATAAGAACAAAGTTCAAGTAGAGGGCATCTAAAATTGGCCTTTATGGGTTTATCCCGTTTCTATTTCTGACTTTGATCTTTTACACTGACTCTGTTCGTTTTGAATTGTTTTGCTGATCAACTGCGGTTTATAAAAGCACTGAGCAGAATTACAGATAAGTGAAACTCGCCTAGAGAAGTCAAAACGATTTCATACAATGTTGAACAAGCTATTAACTAAGGTAAAGCGAAACAGAAGTCTATTTCATGAAGTAAAAATATCGCAGCACGACAAGTCCTGCCATACAATTGAAAGCGTATTCATAGACTAAACCACGCAAAAAGCGAAAAACGAAATTAAACTGCCGCATGTGAACAAAAACCTCCCAGCTCAAATAAATCAAATAAACCAAACCTGTGCTCAAATAAACCAAACATGTGTTCTCAAATACGTCTACTTGATAAGAAGAAAGTTTTAACGAACAAACTTAATTCAACAAATATAATTGAATGTAAATGCATACTTGAATATCTTACTAATTTCGATAAACAAAAGGAAGAGTTTTGGACTCAAGCAAGCGTGGAGAATTTACAATAAATAGGCCTGTGAAAGCTAAACACTTCATCAAGAACGGAGACATTGACCGAGTTTTGCAGTTGATTATAAAGAAAAACAGCGTCAACGCATGTGTTGTCATTTGTTGTTGATTGATTGTAGGGTAGATAGTAATTACAGTCGGTCATCAATTTGCTTAGCCAATTTCTCTTAGATAGATCAACATTGAAGTCTCCAACCAATACGTCAGGTCTGAAGGTACAAAGTTGCCTAACCAGGGCAACTTTGAAATTCTGTAAGCTGTTGGAGTCACTTTGTGGCCGATGATGGACAAAGAGGAATCGCCTACAAACATTGGGCAATCATAAGTAAATCAATTCAGCACGTTGATAACAAAAATAACTAGTTAACAAGTTAACGCAAAACAAGCGAAATCATTGTGGAACAAGAACAACTTTATACAATTAAATAACATATATTTTTAAATATACAATTATTTATATATATATATATATATATATATATATATATAAAGTTATCTAATAGTATAAATTTGTTCTGGTTTCACAAGGATTTCGCCTATTTTGTATGCAGCATATATATATATATAATATATTTATATATATATATATATATAATATATATATATATATATATATATATATATATATATATATATTTATATAAATAAAATATTTCATAGATTTAATAATTAAAAAAGAAGCAGTTACATATCATCGATCGTTTCCACCTTCGATCGTTTCCTTCTGTATTATTTTGCTTCTTTTCATTTATTTCGAAGTATATGAATTTTAGAAGGAATACCCAATTAATGGTGGAAACAGACATTTCACGTCGTTTCAATTATATTGGTAGTAAGAAGAACAGATGTACAAAATACTAACATCGAAAAAGTGTCGAGTTTGATGAACTGAGAATTACGATTTGGCCCAAAAAAGAACGACTCAATTGTATTCACCCGAATATTTGAGCCAATATACACGATCGATCCAGCGTGATTGCGTTTTGAGCCAACAGGATGATCAAAACGATGTAAACGGAATCCATTCAGCTGATAATTACTGGTGTCATCAAAGGCGTTTAACCAGGTCTCGCAAAGAAAAACAATGTCAGCTTTTTGATAAATAGCAGACGCTTTGATAACTTTGAAATGTAACCGAATACTTTGAACATTATGGTATACTAAATTCAGTGTAGTTTTTGAGGGATTGGGTAATGGTAAAGAACAAACAAATTGTTTTTCAGTTCGTAGTAACTTCATTTCATCAATAACATCCTTTGAAGGTAAAACATGCTTATTCTTAAGTTCTCCAATAATTGAATTTCCGTTTTTAGTAACACAACGAGTCAGAGCAGTGTATGCACCACCTTTGAATGCATACCCGGACAGATCAATTTCCAAACTTTGAGCTGATTTTCCTTGGTACTTGCAAATTGTGGTTGCAGCGCAGAACTCTAAAGGAAATTGACACCTTTCCACTGTCATTGTCGTTTTGCTGTACTTCGATTTAGGCACTAAGAACTGCTGAACGACTCTCTTAATTGGCACCCAGTTGTTTCCTGTTTCGTTTGGATATCTCGTCTGATAAAACCTTTTTCGGTATACGCCAATACTTTCGTCGTTTGGAAACTCAACAAACAAGGTACACGGAAGACAATTAGAGAACTCAATTTTTCGAAGGTAACCAAGCATTCCATTAATAATGGAATCCTCTTTGCTGACGTTAACGGTGAGCATGTAGGGCTGGTTGAGAACTAAGTTAAGACAATAGTGAAGTCCACCAGTTTCACAGGATGGCAGAGACTTGAGTCGCATAAGGATTGACTGGTAGCTTTTCTCATCAAGGGCATGATCTTTGACTCTATCCGTAGCTATTGCCTCAAACTTTTGATCCCGAAAACAACTGACTACTTCAGCATTGTAAGCTTCAACATTTTTCCTGATCGCACAGATACGCAAAGAACCTTCTGGAATCTGATTGTTTTTTAAACTATTAAGTACATCCCAATCACAATCAGTCAGATTTCCTTCTCTCAGTCTGTTAAGAAGTTGACACCAATCTTGCTCATTTTGTCTCATTATCTTGGTTAGTTCGTGCAATCTGAAGCGAGACCACAAGTTATCGTTAATAGGAACATCTTTAATACGCGAAGATCGACTGAAGATGTACGAATCTTTTACTGGCGGTAGTTGAAAGAGATCACCGACACATACTACCGTCACGCCACCAAAAGGTTCATCACAATTCTTTATTTTCCTCAGACGCTGATCAATAATATGGAAAAAATAGTTTCCAACTAGCGATATTTCATCAATTATTAGAACTTTCAATTGCGAATACTGCTGTCTGAGCCGGGATTCTGTCTCAAAACTCATTGCAAGAGCACGCTCTGAGTCGGGTGGTATAGCCAACAGACTATGTAAGGTCTCACCTCCTACATTTCTCGCAGCTGCAGCCGTGAATGCGCCAATGCATACGGTTGGTTTTTGAGGCTCAATTTCGGTTGATTTGAACAATCTTAAGAGGCACTGATAAAGACATTTGACAAGTAACGTTTTGCCCGTTCCAGCACCTCCTGACAAAAAAGGGTACATCTTTTCTACACTACATTTTGCTAGACGCTTCCTTTCGTAGTTTAAAATTTCGAGCAAAAAACTTTTCTGCTCAGCATTCAACAGGGCAACAAGCTCCAGGAATTTCTCTTCTTCCATAAAACACGGAAGGTTCTCAACGGTAAAATTCGGTAAATCTTTAAGGTGTGATATGACTTTTCGGCCTTGATCAAGATCTTGACAGGCGTCAAAATCATCTAAACACCTCAAATTTGGGGCAGCAACATTTTCCAGCTCTAAATTGTTTGGAAGTTCATTGAGAAAAATTTGAGCCTTTTCGATGTCATGTCTGAAAGGTTCAAAATCCTTTCTATTATTTTCGACAATAGTTTTTACTTTATTATATCTTTCCTCGAAAGTTGTGCAACCGTTCAATAAAGCACAATCCTCTTCCGAGCGATACGGGCAATATAACAATAACTGTTCACGGAAATAAGCCTCTCGTTCTTTGAGAATGCCAAAACCAACTGATCGGATGATTCTGTAGCTTCCCGGATTCTTAATTTTTTGAACTTGAGATCCATCTTTCAATTTGATCAAATTGCCAGAAGACTCTTCGCTATCTGATTCTCTGTCACTTGACTCAAGAGGATTTTGAGGTTGCCTCATTTTTCTTTCACCATAATACATTCTATATTTGGACATGAAAACTGCGAGGCAAACATTTTCCAATGTTTCGGGTCTCAAAACATACCTCATCTGCTGATTGGTCTCATAAATATTTGTATTACCATCTTCCATCTTTTCAATGGCTTCCATTGATTTCAGTCGATAACTACGCTGTTCAATGAGGCTAGTGTTGATGAAAACTACACTTCGTGTAGTGTACACAAAGCGCTGTCGAAGAAGAAGACAAACATATTCCTGAATTCCAATTTCATTTCCCCGCACAAAGGCATTTCCAAGTTTATGTAGGTTTTTAAACGAACACCCAGAAGGATCTGCTGCAATAAGTTGCTTCATCTTTTCAGTCAATTGACTCATTCCTTTGTTTGGTTTAGTCATATAAGCAGTAATATACATTATCACAGCGTATATGTCAATTATATATTGTGTGTCGATATTCGCTTGCCACATCAATAAAATAAGAGGACAGTACCCATTTACCATCACAGCATTTGGCTCGCGAGCAAGGAAAACGGCAGGCTTATCAAGCGCGCTTCTGAGAACCAGTAGATACTGTTCGCTAGTTAGACCACAGAGCTTCAGAAAATCGCTGAAATTGTAGGTACAGGCAGCACCTCGAGGTAGTGCCTTGACGAGTTGCATTACGTGTTGATGTTTTTCGCGTAGGCTTTTCAAAATTTTCTCATCTGTATCCTTAGGAAGGGGTCGCAGTATAGTTGTTTTTGACATAGGTGGTTTGGGGAACCCATATCGACAAGAATTAGACTTCCCACTGCAGTTTTTTCTGTGCGAGTGCATCTGATACTTTTGGGGCATCAATTGCTCCTGTTGAGACATTTGAACACCGTTTATTGTCTGCATGGTCAGTGAAGTTGAAACGCCCTTATCGATGTATTCAACAACTGTTTGATCGTCGTTGTACCTAATATCAGGAGCACCTTTGACAAACAACATTATGTGAAGATGAAGGGATCCTCTGTACTGCGCTTCGACGCAACCGAAGTAATCAGTTACACGTCCAATTGGGCTGTTGTCTGTCTGCAGAACATTAGCCAGAAACCAGGCGACCTTTTGATCGAAAAATCGAACAATAGTTACTGGATCACTTCTAATGAGTTTCAATTTTTCCTCATAAGACAAACTCAGTAGTTCTTCGTCAGATAGCGGCACAGAATTCGGATATAACAACTGATGTAAAATACGAAGTAGGTCAGGCCAATGGGCCTCTGGCATTGATAAGGTTTGAAAAATTGTAGCCTTTCCCAGCTGCCGTGCCCATGCCATGCAATTTTTTTTTTCATATTCGCAAAATAAGGCTGCGAGAGTCGTTGATTTTTCAGGAAATCATACCCCTTATTTGTTTTTAGGAACTCAAAAACTCCTCCATTTTTCAGTTGTCCGGCATTTTCAGGTTTTCCCTTCACGTTTTTCATCGCGGCATGTGCTTTGGAAAAAACCTGTTGACTTTGCAATTTTTTCACTTTGAAACAAATATTCTCAACATGTCTAGCAAACATTCGATTTCTATGGCGCATTTCAATGACGCAGTAGTCTCCATAGGTAAGCGGTACAACATGATTAGACATGCGAGCTTGTCCTGCAAAAGGCGATGGATAAGACAGTTCTTCGCAATGCTCATCCTGGTAAATAGCTAATGGATCAAAACCCTCACACGGTGCGTACGAAAAAGCTTTATTTATTTCTGGTTTAAGGTTTTTTTTTGAAAATAAGAGTATCATGATGCGCCATTTCATAATCATTGGGGTCAGCATCAGTTAGCACTTCATCTTCCATTTGTTCAAAAAAAATTTTACTGACTTCGATGTCTTCGTAGCCATCTGCATTCTGTGCTTGTATTACAGGGGGGTACCAATTTTCATTGAAGGACACGTCATATAATTTCATTAAATCGGTTCCCACCAACGCTCTTGCTGCGTTTAAAACCTTACTAGGTTTACCGTACATACTTATATAGGGTTTTTTATCGCTCATTCTTCTTTTGAAGTTGAAAAGAAGTAAGTCGTCCGAGATATCTCTGGGGATCTCCTGAACAGTTTTTTCGCAACTATTGGGCACATTTACAATTCCACTTGCACAGCACGCTTGTCCACCGGGTTTCTCGTAGATATTTACGAAAGGGCAGCGCTTCGAAACGCATTTTTCCTCAATTAAATTCAATTCTTTCAGCACATCTGGTACAACGTTTAGACCGACACCATTCAAAACAGAATGTGGGGGGATTCGTTCTTTTCGGAGATGCTTGTCACAAGTTTTACATATCAATCGTTTGCTCTCCACACTTAGACAATTTGGGAGTTGTACATTAGAGTTAAGTATAGCAGCAATGGAATTAAGAGCAGTGGAATACAGGACAACTTGCTTACGCGAAAAAAGCTGCTCGCAGCTGGTGCACACAAATTGCAAGGGGGAATCGTTCAAAAAAATTGCGCCATTTTCGGATTAAAATTTCGGGTTCTGAAATTTTGTTTTCGTGATACCTTCGCCGACTTCTCACTTGATTCAAATTGTTGATAGTAGGGTTTTCAAATCGTTTTTTTGATCTGAGCAGATTTTCTTTCAGCTTGGGAATTTGGAATCGTTTTAGAGCAGCTTTTCTGTTTTTTTCTCTAAACTCCTCTAATTTGAATCTTCTTAATGATCGCAAACAATTTTTTGTTTTATTGATCCGATTCGACAACCATTGCCGCACTTTGAGAAGATTTTTCTGCCTTGTCGTGCTTTCCGAGACTCGCTTCTTCTGGGAAGCCCTGTAAGCATCGTCGTTTTTGTATCTTTCACGTCTTTTCGCATTTGCAGTAGCTTTGTTTTCTTGATACCATTTGCGTATTTTCTCTCGCGGGTTTTTCCTGAAGTTCGTTTGCTTTTCCTTAGTCTTCTGTTTTTTGATCTCCAAACGTTGGAGTCTCTTTTGTCGCAAATGGGACTCCTTATTTCTTTCATATGAGTTCAAATGGTTACAACTCAGATCATTTTGGCTAGCAATGGCAATTTTCTTTGCATGGTAATTTTGCCTCCTCTTCTGGTTGATTTTGTCTTTGTTTTTTTGATAGTAGATCGCTTGTTTTGTTAATTCTGACCGGACATCAGATATTTCTGACGAATTGCTCGCAAACGCAGAGCAACTTTGATTGACTGACGGAGTTGTCGGTACTGTATTATTTAAGACTTGGGGTATAGGATTAATTACAGGGATTCGGTTGTGACCGCAAACTGGTTGATAATGAAAAGTTTGTAGAAGAAGATAAATCGAAACTTCATTTTGAAAGAAAGGACTACTGTAAACAATCCAGCCCAGATAAGCATCGCGAACAAAGACCTCGCAGCCAGTAAGGAAGCAAAACGTTAGAATCTCTAAATCGCCACCCCATTCTGCATTGGCAAACATTTTTGATCTTGGTAGATACTCGGAAGCACTAGCACACCCGTCGTAGGGGAAAAGGAATGCTTGGTATGTATACAGGGCTTGACAAATAATTGATCTCAGGACATAATGGTCTGTTACCTCGCCCGTTAAGACCCGACAAATACTGGTGAACAAACAGTTTCCATCATGAGGAACAAAAGATGGAACAGGCTGTAATTGCGACAGGGGGACAATACCATCAAAACTGCTGAAAGGTGCACGAAGAGGTAGCTGCAATAATGAGCATAATTGCGCTTGCTGATCCAAGCTTAATAGCCGAAAAACGGCGTTGTTAGCAGCAGGTTGATAGGGATGAAGAGATAAGTAATGTCCAGCAAAGTTCATAACTAAAGAAGGTAAGAAATTAAAGGTAAATATATTGAAGGAACGAAGACTACAAAATAGTCTTGTTACGAACTTTTTGTTCGAAATGCTTCCAGATAGCAAGCAACGTAATTGATAAGTCGAACTCCAAGTTTAGGTTTATTTTTGAAAGATTTCGAAAAATGGAATATATTTTCTTAAAGAATAACACTATTTAACTAATAAATAGGATACGTAGAACTAGAAAAGCCGTAGAAGCCGAAGATTTCTCTAAATAGGGGACAAAAAGCCCCTAGGTAAAATGCAGAGCAAATTAAACGAAACAGCAGGAAGAGTTGGAAAACCTGTATGAAACTAGGTTTTCCAAGAACGCCGTTAAGTTAAATGCAGAGGAAACAAAATGGAACATTAGGACAGTATGTGCTTTGCTAATTCGACAGTTAGAAATATAACAGTTAGAAAACCTGTATGAAACTAGGTTTTCCAAATTGCTCAAAATTATCCTGGAGACAATGTTGAACGTAACTAAGAGCAAGAATAACACCAGAATACTTAGGAATGAAATGAAGTGCCAAAACAAACAAAGTAAATGGGCAACATGTTACATTGTGTTCAAAACTATTTATTAACATCACAAATTTGAGTTAAAGTGTCATCCGAATCAAGAAATACCAAATATAACTGACGTCCAAATAAACAATAAACTATTAGACATTTTAGGTGAGTGTTTTTAACAAACCTTAGAATAGAGAAAACTGTATTTGAAATAGCTGTAACGATTTGAACTTCACAGCAGGCAGTGCGGCTTGTCGACTCAGATGCAGAAAGTTATGCGATAATTAGCAGACTATTAAAAGAAAAAACATATTTTCAAGAAATCAGGCTTATTGTAAGTTTGGCTTATTCTTACAATTCATGAAATCAGGCTTATTGAAAATAGGTTTAATTATCGCACAACATGATGAGCAGTTTCCAGTTACTTCAAAACCATTTTGTAACTATCTGAAATAATGATCTTATGGCATTAACTTTATTTATGGCAAGTCCAGGATTAGATGATGACGAACTCATACATTTACAAAGACATGGGCTTTGCAATGCTTTTATCAGGGTTGAGTATCTGTAACGTTCTGTCAAAAACATTTAAGTGAAAACAATTTGAAATTAAATAGTTCAGATAACAGTCTGTCTATTAAAATGCAAAGTATTTGAGAGAACAAAATACTGTTGAACCAACTGCAGGTATAATATTAGCCAATAACCACACAGAACTACAGAGAAGATGGACACAAACTAGACATGAACTAAGAAGACATATGAGCAATTAACATTAACATTTGATCTATGGCAACAATTCAAAACTATTTGATCTGCTCGAAGCTAGAAACCAGCATTATAAAAAATATGAGAAGTTACAAGCAGTGTAATATTATATTACGACATTAAAAAAATTATAGACAAAAAATCTATGCCATCGATCATGCCAAAATTAGACTAAACAGCGGAACAAATTTTAAGAAAAACTATTCAATTAAGCTGAGGTCCTCAATTTCCCCATTTATTTGCACAATGTTGAACTTAGAATTTAGAAAGTATTTGAATACATCGCAGTTTTCAGGTATAAAGGCCAAAGGAATTTGCAATATTTTCCCTCCAATAGTTCCGAAAACGACTCGACATTTGTTGAGAGCATCTGCAGACACAACAGATGTAAAACCACACATTGAGCACTTGATGAACTGATCAGAATTTGAACCAAGCAGACTGTCTGTTTCGTTCACATAGCAGCATAAGCCATTTCTGCATCTCAACCGATGAACATATTTTATAGAGGAAAATTTTACATCGTTGATAACACCGGATGCTTGAGTGGCAACCTTAAGCATTGTGTACTTTGAGGCTTTGTTAACCTAGACAAATAAAAAATTAAAAAACTTAAGATACTCAAAATCTTAAAGGAAACATTTAGAAATTACCAAAAATAAGCTGTCGTCCGGATATTTCTTCTTATATCCGAAAAGAAGATACGTCTGTCCCGATTCTATGGTGATGCCAGATGATGATTGTATTTTTACTACAAAATCTTCATTGTCAAACGGTTCGTAGAAACGGTACCTCAAAACTCCATGTTCACCGTCAGACAATACCAACGGCGCTTTTTCGATTGCTAACGCAATACAGGAAACAGTTTCCTTGAACAAGCACGACGAAGACAAAGACTTTCCAAAAAGTCTCCTCGCATATAAAAACGTTTCGGTTTCATCTGAACGAAACGTATAACTACCTTTGACGACTATGGAAGCAGGCTGATTTATCGCATATTGTGAGTAAGGTCCAAACTTCTGTACAGTTGTCTTCGCAAAAAATTCAATTTGAGATCCATCAATATACATTTGGACAACTTTATTATAGTAGGTAACATCAAAAACTATGAACTGCAAAATTTCATCTGCACTGGAAGCCAAAAAACGAAAAAACGACTTATCGTTGGCTGTGTTTATTGGAGACGTTATCGACAAGATGCCCACCAAAAAGCATTTATTCAATTCTTCTGAAGAGCTATTGAAAGATGTAAGCCTACAGAACGCCAGAATTTTCTCCGCAATTGTTGCCGACTGGCCAAGTACAACTGTAGTCTGCGACTTTGGCTTCTTGAGACCAGTAAAAGTTCGACCTATAGCGTCGCTTTCCGCTTTCTCGAGTTCAGGTAGAAGATTAAGGTTGAAACAAATTCCAGACTTAACTTCTTCGCCAGAAATTTGAATTTTAAACCTCAGAAAACCTTGCTGAGCAGCTGAGGTTTTGTCTACTGTTTTCATCACGCTAAGAATATATCCTTCCAAAGAAGAATCAATCGAATAGGGAGTTTTCTTATCCATAACTCTGCAAGAGAAAACAATAACCCCCACAAATGAAACTTTTTGATTATCAGCTGTACAAAGACAGATCAACCGACGTTGAAAAACTTAACCGACGGTGTAAAACGCGCCGAAAATTTTGCAGAGTACAGACAAACAAATTGAATCAATTATAAACTTGAGAATTACGACCTATAAGAAAAGGCGGGAAAAGGCGCTGAAATATTTTTTTGCACAGCAGACAAACAAATTGAATCAATTATAAACTTGAGAATGAGGACCTATGAGAAAGAAGAGGCGGTAAAAAGCGCAAATTTTTTTTTGCACAGCACAGTCAAACAAATTGAGTTAATTATAAACTGGAGAATGAGGACGTATGAAAAAGAAACGGCGTTAAAAAGCGCTGAAAATTTTTTTGCACAGCAAAGACAAACAAATTGAATCACTTATAAACTGGAGAGTGAGGACCTATGAGAAAGGGAAGGCGGTAAAAAGCGCTGAAAATTTTTTTGCACAGCACAGATTAACAAAATGAATCAATTATAAACTGGAAAATGAGGACCTATGAGAAAGAAAAGGCGCTAAAAAGCGCTGAAAAATTTTTTGTACAGCATAGACAAAGATATTGAATCAATTATAAACTGGAGAATGAGGACCTATGACAAAGAAAAGGCAGTAAAAAGCGCTGAAAAACTTTTTGCACAGCTCAAACAAGCAAATTGAGTCAATTATAAACTGAAGAATGAGGACCTATGAAAAAGAAAAGGCGGTAAAAAAGCGCTGAAAAATTCTTTGCACAGCACAGACAAACAAATTGAATCATTTATAAACTGGAGAATGAGGACCTATGAAAAAGGAAAGGCGGTAAAAAGCGCTGAAAATTTTTTTACACAGCATAGACAAAAAAATTGAATGAATTATAAACTGAAGAATGAGGACCTATGAAAAAGAAAAGGCGGTAAAAAAGCGCTGAAAATTTCTTTGCACAGCACAGACAAACAAATTGAATCATTTATAAACTGGAGAATGAGGACCTATGAAAACGAAAAGGCGGTAAAAAGCGCTGAAAATTTTTTTGCACAGCATAGACAAACAAATTGAATCAATTATAAACATGAGAATGAGGACCTATGAGAAAGAAGAGGCGGTAAAAAGCGCGAAATTTTTTTTTGCACAGCACAGACAAACAAATTGAGTTAATTATAAACTGGAGAATGAGCACGTATGAAAAAGAAAAGCCGGTAAAAAGCGCTAAAAATTTTTTTGCACAGCAAAGACAAACAAATTGAATCACTTATAAACTGGAGAGTGAGGACCTATGAGAAAGAGAAGGCGGTAAAAAGCGCTGAAAAATTTTTTGCACAGCACAAACAAGCAAATTGAGTCAATTATAAACTGAAGAATGAGGACCTATGAAAAAGAAGAGGCGGTAAAAAAGCGCTGAAAATTTCTTTGCACAGCACAGACAAACAAATTGAATCATTTATAAACTGGAGAATGAGGACCTATGAAAAAGAAAAGGCGGTAAAAAGCGCTGAAAATTTTTTTTGCAGAGCATAGACAAAAAAATTGAATCAATTATAAACTGGAGAATGAGGACCTATGAGAAAGAAAAGGCAGTAAAAAGCGCTGAAAAATTTTTTGCACAGCACAAACAAGCAAATTGAGTCAATTATAAACTGAAGAATGAGGACCTATGAAAAAGAAAAGGCGGTAAAAAAGCGCTAAAAATTTCTTTGCAAAGCACAGACAAACAAATTGAATCATTTATAAACTGGAGAATGAGGACCTATGAAAAAGAAAAGGCGGTAAAAAGCGCTGAAAATTTTTTTGCACAGCATAGACAAAAAAATTGAATCAAATATAAACTGGAGAATGAGGACCTATGAGAAAGAAAAGGCAGTAAAAAGCGATGAAAAATTTTTTGCACAGCACAAACAAATAAATTGAATCAATTATAAACTGGAGAATGAGGACCTATCAAAAATAATAGGCGGTAAAAAGCGCGTAAAATTTTTTTGCACAGCACGGAGAAACAAATTGAAACAATTATAAACTGGAGAATGAGGACCTGTGAAAAGAAAAGGCGGTAAAAAGCGCTGAAAAATTTTTTAGACAGCACAGACAAACAAATTGAATCAAATAAAAACTGGAGAATGAGGACCTATGAAAAGAAAAGGCGGTAAAAAGCGCTGAAAAAATTTTTGCACAGCACAGACAAACAAATTGAATCAATTATAAACTGAAGAATGAGGACCTATGAAAAAGAAAAGTCGGTAAAAAGCGCGTAAAATTTTTTTGCACAGCACGGAGAAACAAATTGAATCAATTATAAACTGGAGAATGAGGACCTATGAAAAAGAAAAGGCGGTAAAAAGCGCTGAAAATTTTTTTGCACAGCATAGACAAAAAAATTGAATCAATTATAAACTGGAGAATGAGGACCTATGAGAAAGAAAAGGCAGTAAAAAGCGCTGAAAAATTTTTTGCACAGCACAAACAAGCAAATTGAGTCAATTATAAACTGAAGAATGAGGACCTATGAAAAAGAAAAGGCGGTAAAAAAGCGCTGAAAATTTCTTTGCACAGCACAGACAAACAAATTGAATCATTTATAAACTGGAGAATGAGGACCTATGAAAAAGAAAAGGCGGTAAAAAGCGCTGAAAATTTTTTTGCACAGCATAGACAAAAAATTGAATCAAATATAAACTGGAGAATGAGGACCTATGAGAAAGAAAAGGCAGTAAAAAGCGATGAAAAACTTTTTGCACAGCACAAACAAACAAATTGAATCAATTATAAACTGGAGAATGAGGACCTATCAAAAATAATAGGCGGTAAAAAGCGCGTAAAATTTTTTTGCACAGCACAGACAAACAAATTGAATCAATTATAAACTGAAGAATGAGGACCTATGAAAAAGAAAAGTCGGTAAAAAGCGCGTAAAATTTTTTTGCACAGCACGGAGAAACAAATTGAATCAATTATAAACTGGAGAATGAGGACCTATGAAAAAGAAAAGGCGGTAAAAAGCGCTGAAAATTTTTTTGCACAGCATAGACAAAAAAATTGAATCAATTATAAACTGGAGAATGAGGACCTATGAGAAAGAAAAGGCAGTAAAAAGCGCTGAAAAATTTTTTGCACAGCACAAGCAAATTGAGTCAATTATAAACTGAAGAATGAGGACCTATGAAAAAGAAAAGGCGGTAAAAAGCGCTGAAAATTTCTTTGCACAGCACAGACAAACAAATTGAATCATTTATAAACTGGAGAATGAGGACCTATGAAAAAGAAAAGGCGGTAAAAAGCGCTGAAAATTTTTTTGCACAGCATAGACAAAAAAATTGAATCAAATATAAACTGGAGAATGAGGACCTATGAGAAAGAAAAGGCAGTAAAAAGCGATGAAAAATTTTTTGCACAGCACAAACAAACAAATTGAATCAATTATAAACTGGAGAATGAGGACCTATCAAAAAGAATAGGCGGTAAAAAGCGCGTAAAATTTTTTTGCACAGCACGGAGAAACAAATTGAAACAATTATAAACTGGAGAATGAGGACCTGTGAAAAGAAAAGGCGGTAAAAAGCGCTGAAAAATTTTTTAGACAGCACAGACAAACAAATTGAATCAAATAAAAACTGGAGAATGAGGACCTATGAAAAGAAAAGGCGGTAAAAAGCGCTGAAAAAAATTTTGCACAGCACAGACAAACAAATTGAATCAATTATAAACTGAAGAATGAGGACCTATGAAAAAGAAAAGTCGGTAAAAAGCGCGTAAAATTTTTTTGCACAGCACGGAGAAACAAATTGAATCAATTATAAACTGGAGAATGAGGACCTATGAAAAAGAAAAGGCGGTAAAAAGCGCTGAAAATTTTTTTGCACAGCATAGACAAAAAAATTGAATCAATTATAAACTGGAGAATGAGGACCTATGAGAAAGAAAAGGCAGTAAAAAGCGCTGAAAAATTTTTTGCACAGCACAAGCAGATTGAGTCAATTATAAACTGAAGAATGAGGACCTATGAAAAAGAAAAGGCGGTAAAAAGCGCTGAAAAAATTTTTGCACAGCACAGACAAACAAAATGAATCAATAATAAACTGGAGAATGAGGACCTATGAAAAAGAAAAGGCAGTAAAAAGCGCTGAAAAATTTTTTGCACAGCACAAACAAGCAAATTGAGTCAATTATAAACTGAAGAATGAGGACCTATGAAAAAGAAAAGGCGGTAAAAAAGCGCTGAAAATTTCTTTGCACAGCACAGACAAACAAATTGTATCATTTATAAACTGGAGAATGAGGACCTATGAAAAAGAAAAGTCGGTAAAAAGCGCGTAAAATTTTTTTGCACAGCACGGAGAAACAAATTGAATTAATTATAAAGTGGAGAAAGAGGAGCTATGAGAAAGAAAAAGCGGAAAAAAGCGCTGAAAATTTTTTTGCACAGCACAAACAAACAAATTGAATCAATTATAAACTGGAGAATGAGGACCTATGAAAAAGAAAAGTCGGTAAAAAGCGCGTAAAATTTTTTTGCACAGCACGGAGAAACAAATTGAATCAATTATAATCTGGAGAATGAGGACCTATGAAAAAGAAAAGGCGGTAAAAAGCGCTGAAAAATTTTTTGCAAAGCATAGACAAAAAAATTGAATCAATTATAAACTGGAGAATGAGGACCTATGAGAAAGAAAAGGCAGTAAAAAGCGCTGAAAAATTTTTTGCACAGGACAAACAAACAAATTGAATCCATTATAAACTGGAGAATGAGGACCTATGAGAAAGAAAGGCGGTAAAAAGCGATGAAAAATTTTTTGCACAGCACAAACAAACAAATTGAATCAATTATAAACTGGAGAATGAGGACCTATGAAAAAGAAAAGTCGGTAAAAAGCGCGTAAAATTTTTTTGCACAGCACGGAGAAACAAATTGAATCAATTATAAACTGGAGAATGAGGACCTATGAAAAAGAAAAGGCGGTAAAAAGCGCTGAAAAATTTTTTGCAAAGCATAGACAAACAAATTGAATCATTTATAAACTGAAGAATGAGGACCTATGAGAAAGAAAAGGCAGTAAAAAGCGCTGAAAAATTTTTTGCACAGGACAAACAAACAAATTGAATCCATTATAAACTGGAGAATGAGGACCTATGAGAAAGAAAAGGCAGTAAAAAGCGCTGAAAATTTCTTTGCACAGCACAGACAAACAAATTGTATCATTTATAAACTGGAGAATGAGGACCTATGAAAAAGAAAAGTCGGTAAAAAGCGCGTAAAATTTTTTTGCACAGCACGGAGAAACAAATTGAATTAATTATAAAGTGGAGAAAGAGGAGCTATGAGAAAGAAAAAGCGGAAAAAAGCGCTGAAAATTTTTTTGCACAGCACATACAAACAAATTGAATCATTTATAAACTGAAGAATGAGGACCTATGAGAAAGAAAAGGCAGTAAAAAGCGCTGAAAAATTTTTTGCACAGGACAAACAAACAAATTGAATCCATTATAAACTGGAGAATGAGGACCTATGAGAAAGAAAGGCGGTAAAAAGCGATGAAAAATTTTTTGCACAGCACAAACAAATTGAATCAATTATAAACTGGAGAATGAGGACCTATGAAAAAGAAAAGTCGGTAAAAAGCGCGTAAAATTTTTTTGCACAGCACGGAGAAACAAATTGAATCAATTATAAACTGGAGAATGAGGACCTATGAAAAAGAAAAGGCGGTAAAAAGCGCTGAAAAATTTTTTGCAAAGCATAGACAAAAAAATTGAATCAATTATAAACTGGAGAATGAGGACCTATGAGAAAGAAAAGGCAGTAAAAAGCGCTGAAAATTTCTTTGCACAGCACAGACAAACAAATTGTATCATTTATAAACTGGAGAATGAGGACCTATGAAAAAGAAAAGTCGGTAAAAAGCGCGTAAAATTTTTTTGCACAGCACGGAGAAACAAATTGAATTAATTATAAAGTGGAGAAAGAGGAGCTATGAGAAAGAAAAAGCGGAAAAAAGCGCTGAAAATTTTTTTGCACAGCACATACAAACAAATTGAATCATTTATAAACTGAAGAATGAGGACCTATGAGAAAGAAAAGGCAGTAAAAAGCGCTGAAAAATTTTTTGCACAGGACAAACAAACAAATTGAATCCATTATAAACTGGAGAATGAGGACCTATGAGAAAGAAAGGCGGTAAAAAGCGATGAAAAATTTTTTGCACAGCACAAACAAACAAATTGAATCAATTATAAACTGGAGAATGAGGACCTATGAAAAAGAAAAGTCGGTAAAAAGCGCGTAAAATTTTTTTGCACAGCACGGAGAAACAAATTGAATCAATTATAAACTGGAGAATGAGGACCTATGAAAAAGAAAAGGCGGTAAAAAGCGCTGAAAAATTTTTTGCAAAGCATAGACAAAAAAATTGAATCAATTATAAACTGGAGAATGAGGACCTATGAGAAAGAAAAGGCAGTAAAAAGCGCTGAAAATTTTTTTGCACAGCACAGACAAACAAATTGAATCATTTATAAACTGAAGAATGAGGACCTATAAAAAAAGAAAAGGCGGTAAAAAGCTGAAAAATTTTTGAACAGGACAAACAAACAAATTGAATCCATTATAAACTGGAGAATGAGGACCTATGAGAAAAAAAGGCGGTAAAAAGCGATGAAAAATTTTTTGCACAGCACAAACAAACAAATTGAATCAATTATAAACTGGAGAATGAGGACCTATGAGAAAGAAAAGGCAGTAAAAAGCGCTGAAAAATTTTTTGCACAGGACAAACAAACAAATTGAATCCATTATAAACTGGAGAATGAGGACCTATGAGAAAAAAAGGCGGTAAAAAGCGATGAAAAATTTTTTGCACAGCACAAACAAACAAATTTAATCAATTATAAACTGGAGAATGAGGACCTATGAAAAAGAAAAGTCGGTAAAAAGCGCGTAAAATTTTTTTGCACAGCACGGAGAAACAAATTGAATCAATTATAAACTGGAGAATGAGGACCTATGAAAAAGAAAAGGCGGTAAAAAGCGCTGAAAATTTTTTTGCAAAGCATAGACAAAAAAATTGAATCAATTATAAACTGGAGAATGAGGACCTATGAGAAAGAAAAGGCAGTAAAAAGCGCTGAAAATTTTTTTGCACAGCACAGACAAACAAATTGAATCATTTATAAACTGAAGAATGAGGCCCTATAAAAAAGAAAAGGCGGTAAAAAGCTGAAAAATTTTTGCACAGGACAAACAAATTGAATCAAATAAAAACTGGAGAATGAGGACCTATGAAAAGAAAAGGCGGTAAAAAGCGCTGAAAAAATTTTTGCACAGCACAGACAAACAAATTGAATCAATTATAAACTGAAGAATGAGGACCTATGAAAAAGAAAAGTCGGTAAAAAGCGCGTAAAATTTTTTTGCACAGCACGGAGAAACAAATTGAATCAATTATAAACTGGAGAATAAGGACCTATGAAAAAGAAAAGGCGGTAAAAAGCGTTGAAAATTTTTTGCACAGCACAGACAAACAAATTGAAACAATTATAAACTGGAGAATGAGGACCTATGAAAAAGAAAAGGCGGTAAAAAGCGCTGAACAAATTTTTGCACAGCACAGACAAACAAATTGAATCAATAATAAACTGGAGAATGAGGACCTATGAAAAAGAAAAGGCGGTAAAAAGCGCTGAAAATTTTTTTGCACAGCACAAACAAAAAAATTGAATCAATTATAAACTGGAGAATGAGGAACTATGAAAAAGAATAGGCGGTAAAAAGCGCTGAACAAATTTTTGCACAGCACAGACAAACAAATTGAATCAATAATAAACTGGAGAATGAGGACCTATGAAAAAGAAAAGGCGGTAAAAAGCGCTGAAAATTTTTTTTGCACAGCATAGACAAAAAAATTAAATCAATTATAAACTGGAGAATGAGGACCTATGAGAAAGAAAAGGCAGTAAAAAGCGCTGAAAAATTTTTTTGCACAGCACAAACAAACAAATTGAATCAACTATAAACTGGAGAATGAGGAACTATGAAAAAGAATAGGCGGTAAAAAGCGCGTAAAATTTTTTTGCGCAGCACGGAGAAACAAATTGAATCAATTATAAACTGGAGAATGAGGACCTATGAAAAAGAAAAGGCGGTAAAAAGCGCTGAAAATTTTTTTTGCACAGCATAGACAAAAAAATTAAATCAATTATAAACTGGAGAATGAGGACCTATGAGAAAGAAAAGGCAGTAAAAAGCGCTGAAAAATTTTTTTGCACAGCACAAACAAACAAATTGAATCAACTATAAACTGGAGAATGAGGAACTATGAAAAAGAATAGGCGGTAAAAAGCGCGTAAAATTTTTTTGCGCAGCACGGAGAAACAAATTGAATCAATTATAAACTGGAGAATGAGGACCTATGAAAAAGAAAAGGCGGTAAAAAGCGCTGAAAATTTTTTTTGCACAGCATAGACAAAAAAATTAAATCAATTATAAACTGGAGAATGAGGACCTATGAGAAAGAAAAGGCAGTAAAAAGCGCTGAAAAATTTTTTGCACAGCACAAACAAACAAATTGAATCAATTATAAACTGGAGAATGAGGAACTATGAAAAAGAATAGGCGGTAAAAAGCGCGTAAAATTTTTTTGCACAGCACGGAGAAACAAATTGAATCAATTATAAACTGGAGAATGAGGACCTATGAAAAAGAAAAGGCGGTAAAAAGCGTTGAAAATTTTTTGCACAGCACAGACAAACAAATTGAAACAATTATAAACTGGAGAATGAGGACCTATGAAAAAGAAAAGGCGGTAAAAAGCGCTGAACAAATTTTTGCACAGCACAGACAAACAAATTGAATCAATAATAAACTGGAGAATGAGGACCTATGAAAAAGAAAAGGCGGTAAAAAGCTTTGAAAATTTTTTTTGCACAGCATAGACAAAAAAATTAAATCAATTATAAACTGGAGAATGAGGACCTATGAGAAAGAAAAGGCAGTAAAAAGCGCTGAAAAATTTTTTGCACAGCACAAACAGACAAATTGAATCAATTATAAACTGGAGAATGAGGACCTATGAGAAAGAAAAGGCAGAAAAAAGCGCTGAAATTTTTTTTGCACAGCACAGACAAACAAATTGAATCAATTATAAACTGGAGAATGAGGACCTATCAAAAAAAAGGCAGTAAAAAGCGCTGAAAATTTTTTTGCACAGCACAGACAAACAAATTGAATCAATTATAAACTGGAGAATGAGGACCTATGAGAAAGAAAAGACAGAAAAAAGCGCTGAAAATTTTTTTGCACAGCACAGACAAACAAATTGAATCAATTATAAACTGGAGAATGAGGACCTATCAAAAAAAAGGCAGTAAAAAGCGCTGAAAATTTTTTTGCACAGCACAGACAAACAAATTGAATCATTTATAAACTGAAGAATGAGGACCTATAAAAAAGAAGAGGCGGTAAAAAGCGCGTAAATTTTTTTTGCACAGCATAGACAAAAAAATTAAATCAATTATAAACTGGAGAATGAGGACCTATGAGAAAGAAAAGGCAGTAAAAAGCGCTGAAAAATTTTTTGCACAGCACAAACAAACAAATTGAATCAATTATAAACTGGAGAATGAGGAACTATGAAAAAGAATAGGCGGTAAAAAGCGCGTAAAATTTTTTTGCACAGCACGGAGAAACAAATTGAATCAATTATAAACTGGAGAATGAGGACCTATGAAAAAGAAAAGGCGGTAAAAAGCGTTGAAAATTTTTTGCACAGCACAGACAAACAAATTGAAACAATTATAAACTGGAGAATGAGGACCTATGAAAAAGAAAAGGCGGTAAAAAGCGCTGAACAAATTTTTGCACAGCACAGACAATGAAATTGAATCAATAATAAACTGGAGAATGAGGACCTATGAAAAAGAAAAGGCGGTAAAAAGCGTTGAAAATTTTTTTTGCACAGCATAGACAAAAAAATTAAATCAATTATAAACTGGAGAATGAGGACCTATGAGAAAGAAAAGGCAGTAAAAAGCGCTGAAAAATTTTTTGCACAGCACAAACAAACAAATTGAATCAATTATAAACTGGAGAATGAGGACCTATGAGAAAAAAAAGGCAGAAAAAAGCGCTGAAAATTTTTTTGCACAGCTCAGACAAACAAATTGAATCAATTATAAACTGGAGAATGAGGACCTATCAAAAAGAAAAGGCAGTAAAAAGCGCTGAAAATTTTTTTGCACAGCACAGACAAACAAATTGAATCATTTATAAACTGAAGAATGAGGACCTATAAAAAAGAAGAGGCGGTAAAAAGCTGAAAAATTTTTGCACAGGACAAACAAACAAATTGAATCCATTATAAACTGGAGAATGAGGACCTATGAGAAAAAAAGGCGGTAAAAAGCGATGAAAAATTTTTTGCACAGCACAAACAAACAAATTGAATCAATTATAAACTGGAGAATGAGGAACTATGAAAAAGAATAGGCGGTAAAAAGCGCGTAAAATTTTTTTGCACAGCACGGAGAAACAAATTGAATCAATTATAAACTGGAGAATGAGGACCTATGAAAAAGAAAAGGCGGTAAAAAGCGTTGAAAATTTTTTGCACAGCACAGACAAACAAATTGAAACAATTATAAACTGGAGAATGAGGACCTATGAAAAAGAAAAGGCGGTAAAAAGCGCTGAACAAATTTTTGCACAGCACAGACAAACAAATTGAAACAATTATAAACTGGAGAATGAGGACCTATGAAAAAGAAAAGGCGGTAAAAAGCGCTGAACAAATTTTTGCACAGCACAGACAAACAAATTGAATCAAATATAAACTGGAGAATGAGGACCTATGAAAAGAAAAGGCGGTAAAAAGCGCTGAAAAAATTTTTGCACAGCACAGACAAACAAATTGAATCAATTATAAACTGGAGAATGAGGACCTATGAGAAAGAAAAGGCAGTAAAAAGCGATGAAAAATTTTTTGCACAGCACAAACAAATTGAATCAATTATAAACTGGAGAATGAGGACCTATCAAAAAGAATAGGCGGTAAAAAGCGCGTAAAATTTTTTTGCATAGCACGGAGAAACAAATTGAAACAATTATAAACTGGAGAATGAGGACCTATGAAAAAGAAAAAGCGGTAAAAAGCGCTGAAAATTTTTTTGCACAGCATAGACAAAAAAATTGAATCAATTATAAACTGGAGAATGAGGACCTATGAGAAAGAAAAGGCAGTAAAAAGCGCTGAAAAATTTTTTGCACAGCACAGACAAACAAATTGAATCAATTATAAACTGGAGAAAGGAGCTATGAGAAAGAAAAGGCGGAAAAAAGCGCTGAAAATTTTTTTGCACAGCACAGACAAACAAATTGAATCATTTATAAACTGAAGAATGAGGACCTATGAGAAAGAAAAGGCGGTAAAAAGCTGAAAATTTTTGCACAGTACAAACAAACAAATTGAATCCATTATAAACTGGAGAAAGAGGACCTATGAAAAAGAAAAGGCGGTAAAAAGCGCTGAAAAAATTTTCACACAACACAAACAAACAAATTGAATCAATTATAAACTGGAGAATGAGGACCTATGAAAAAGAAAAAGCGGTAAAAAGCGCTGAAAATTTTTTTGCACAGCATAGACAAAAAAATTGAATCAATTATAAACTGGAGAATGAGGACCTATGAGAAAGAAAAGGCAGTAAAAAGCGCTGAAAAATTTTTTGCACAGCACAGACAAACAAATTGAATCAATTATAAACTGGAGAAAGGAGCTATGAGAAAGAAAAGGCGGAAAAAAGCGCTGAAAATTTTTTTGCACAGCACAGACAAACAAATTGAATCATTTATAAACTGAAGAATGAGGACCTATGAGAAAGAAAAGGCGGTAAAAAGCTGAAAATTTTTGCACAGTACAAACAAACAAATTGAATCCATTATAAACTGGAGAAAGAGGACCTATGAAAAAGAAAAGGCGGTAAAAAGCGCTGAAAAAATTTTCACACAACACAAACAAACAAATTGAATCAATTATAAACTGGAGAATGAGGACCTATGTACTTCGACAAGCCTGATACTGAAGTAGTAATAGGAAGTTTTGACACTCTTACCTTATAAGCGGAAATAAAAAAGACGATAATAAGACAATAAACCCAAACAAACAAGCTGTACTTCGACTAGCTTGTTTTATAAACCATATTAACAGCGATAAATTCTATTAGAGGTTGGAGAAACAGATAAATCTTAAAGTAGTAATTTGTAAACCAAACGACCAATTAAATGAGCACATTAATTAAATAATTTGACATGAAGAGCCGATCGCAAGCTGACAAGCTTCATGCCAGGCCAGTGAATTCCATCGATAGTTTGGTTAACTTGATGGAAATAAGACGACAACCCCATATAACGAAAGCAACAGCAAGGATGCTCGGCTCTTTTCCTTAAGTCTTGATTGATTTCACTAATTTCGGACACAATTTCGAAAAACCCATTCACACGCTTGAGCCTCGGTAATATGCTACATATGTGAACTGCAGTTTTGTGTCTGTTCCAAAGGGTTTCGCTTATTTCTGCAAGCTGGTTCGCAATCCACGTGGAGGATCTCCCTGGCCGCAGTTCTGAGTCCCCATCCACATTTCTCTTCCGCCAGTCATCCAGATCGTTACCTCCAAAAAGTAAAACAACTCGATCGTAAGATCCCATTAAAGAATACAAATCGTGCAAGTCAGAAGTCCTACCACCTCTCAACGCCAGCACGTCTATCGGGAGAGTCCCCTGTTCGAAGTCGAACAGAATCGAGTCGCCGACAAGAAGGGTGTTATTGCCGTTGTTGTCGAAGCGTGTGTCGAAAATAAAATTTCCGCATCGAAGTTGAAGTCGCATTTTTTGACTATAGCTATTATTTTCTCTTGATATAAATGAATATTTATAGAAGGATAGACTGAAAAATGACCCTGAAAAAGGTGCTGTAATTGAAGTGGAATCATTTCTGATATCAAATAGTATCGTTAATGAGTTACCAACTGTTAAGTAAAAAATGTGTAGCGAACTTTAATTGAACACTTTGAATTAAATGTACATCACGTAAAACTGAACGAAACGCTGAACAAAATATACTCATTGCGCTGAAGAAACCTGAAGTAATAGTAGAACAATTAGAATCTGAATGAAAAAATGTGAACAAATCAAAAAATGCGGGACCGAAGGTAAAGCGAAACAAAAATCTATTCGACGAAGTAAAAAAAAATAGGAGCGCTATAATAGCTGGCTGAATAGCTGACGCGGCTATTAATAAGACAACAATGCGAACAAAGGAACTCGCAAAGCCCAAAAACTCAAAATCGTTTCCTGAAAACAGTTAGTTTTCAGGTCATTGAAAGCATTAGATTTGAACTGAAACAATGAAATCCATTGGTATAAACCTTATTAGCAAGCTATGAGACCTCACTCTAATCTAAATAAACGATAACACAATTAGAAGTGAAACAAATACTCGAAAATTAAATATTCGATAAATATTTTTGAAATCAAATAGTGTCAAAGTCATGAAAACCCACTAGCCCTGAATTCGAAGCATTATTTAGGTTAATTTACGCCTCATTAGCAGCCAATGAGATTTTTCATCAATGACACTAAGAGCTAAGACAACAGAATAAAAGCGGGTCAAAATTCGGATATTCACTGATATTTTATGGGACAATTAGTGGCGAACTCAAAAAACGCATTAGTTGCCCGTTGAGGTATTCAAGCAATAGGCAAATGATGCAATTAGAACAAATATGTACCATTGTAATAGTACTCAAGAATAAAAATTCTGAAAACTGAAGTCAAATTGTCGCATATGGAAAAATGTGGCTTTCAAACACCAATTTCTCATTCAACTTTGAACAAATAATCACGCCAAAAAGCAAATCGCTTTTTCACTCCCTTTACTACACCAGCGTGATTAAAATCACCAAAGAAATTTGACTGACGTGAAAAAACCGAAAAAAATTGTGAATTCCATGCCGCAAAACCACTCGCCTTTTCGCTCTTTCTCCTGTTTCGGCGTGACCAAAATCACTTCTCCAATTTGACTTCAAAAGTAATAAAAAGGTATGAACAGATCTTGAAACATAACCTGAAAATTCCGGAAACAACGCGAAGTCGTATCATCAGAAAGCACTGGCTTTTCAAAGAGCTAATATCTTCTTGCAGAGCGCATCAATAAAAACAAAACTTAATTTAAAAGAAATTGCATGAAAAAATTAACATAAAAAATTAGGAAAACTCTATTATTTTCCATGTAGTACAAGAACAGATACAAACGACAACACTTGTTTCATGAAATGAACACTAGTTATCCAACCACAAATGTCAGCCAAGCCTTATGGAGCTGACAAACGTCTCTACTTTGCAGAAAAGAAAAAAAGATCAAAAATTGGGTAAAAATTCTCCATTTTTTTTTATCAAATTGCCTACAGATAGATACCTTTATAGCAACAAAAAAACTAGCAACCTTTGTAGTAAATAGAGCCTACTGGAGGCTTCAATTCAATTACCAATAAATTCAACAAAACAATCCAATGGGCCAAAAATGGAAAAATAAAATCCCAAAAGTAATTGAAAAATGTTCAAATTAATGAACAAAAGACAAAATAAACAGAAGATAATTCAAAGGCAACAAAATCGTTAAAAATCAAAACTAAGACCCCAATAAAATAGGTCTTAGTTTTGGCACCCGGTAGAAAGTAATTATCAGTCAAATTGTTTAAACGTCATTTCACGCAAATTCTCAGTGCCGCGCTGTCAAAGAAAATCAGCCACAAACAGAAAATAAAATAATTTAACAACTGATAAAAGCAGAGCAGATTAAAATTGTAGGTCTCAGGAAAATGATAGACTGATAAATACTAGAATGCGGAGAATAACGACAGAAACAAAAACATGAAAAAACAAAAAGACTAGTTCTTGATTGTTAAAAATCAAATTGAAGGAAAATGTAGAAAACAATTTTATTTCTTCATTTAGCATAAAATAATGGAGATATCCTGTTCAGATTAAAAGATAGAAACATAGTTCAAATGTTGGAAACAGTAAAATGTTTTGAAATAAAATTTATGAAAAATTTTTTGCAGAATTTCAAATACTGAACGCCACCAAAATCATTCAATTATTAGTAAAAAAACACGACTCCTGACAGGGCAGAAAAACTATTTTCTAGTAATCAAATAAAAAAACAGAAAAATTGTTTAAAAAACCTGCCAAAATTCGGATAAAACAAAAATACCTCGCGTCATAAAGAAGCATTCAATGCATGAAACATCAAAATTGCCATATGCACTGATTATTGAAACAAAAATCAGCTTTCAGATTCACTAATGAAGAAATTAGTTTTAAAAAAGCCAAAAATGAATTAACAAAAATGGGGAAATATGTGCTCATTTAGAATTAAAAACCTTAATGTTAGCCTCCCAAAAACACTTTGTTATCACTTTCAGAGGTTCATATATTACTACAGCTTCTATTAAAAATTAATTTTACATAAAACTAAATTTTAAGAAAAAAAACTGGGCAAATTGGCCGAATAATGGGCTAAAAATTATCACATGCGGCATTCTGTCAAAAAAGACTTTTCTAAGTCGAAAAGTCATTGACTGACCGAAGCGCATGATCAAAAAACTTTCGGCATTTTTACTATTTCGTTTTAAAGTCAAAACGCCGTCTGAACGACTAGTACTTCCGGTTAAAAAACCTTAAGAAAACCAACACTCCTCTTCGAGTCGTAAATAAAGATAGCACAAAAATACTCTCCAAATACGTTGGATTGTAACACGAGCGCTATAATAGCCAGCAAAGAAGATCAGGACAGCTATCAATGGAACAAAAAAAACGCGCTTATCCGAAGAGCGTAGCCTCAAATAAGCATTTGAACATAGGTATGCTCATGCTTAATGAAAATGCTGACCACTAGAGAATGTTGACCACTAGAGCCACTGAAAAATTATTGACACTGTTAAGAAACAGATGTTCACAATTTATCAAAATTGCACATTACATCACCTATTTGCACGTCAGCGGTCATCAATTGGACAATGATACCATATTTAAAGATCTGAGGAAAAGTTTGCATAGCAAAAAAAAAAGAAAACATTGAATTCCAAAATGTTACACACCTTAAAAGTGTCAACAAAATGGCAATGTACAAATTCTAAAATACATAAAACAATAAGAATATATTTTATTTACAACGTTTGGAATACTAAAAACATTAAAAAAAATTATATTGGATAATTAGGAAATTAAAAACAATGAAAGCTTAAAAAAGGTCCCTCAACAAATCTCTGTACTCCAGTGCCTTTGGGTCCTTCAGATATTCCTTGAAATAGAATTCTTTCAAAAAACCTTTGATGTTTTTAACCTTATCAAGTTTTTGTCTTTGTTCATATGAAACTTCATTGTACAATTTCATGGCTTGCAGCATCAATGATTTATCGAGGAATTCCGAATTACTTTTCATAGCCGGATAAATTTTTCCCGTTCTCGCATTTTGCTTACAATTGGAAGTTTGCAATTCATTGTTGTTGGTAATTGTTTCCTAACTAAAAGCTGGTAATTGTTTCCTAACATAATTCCTAACATATAGCGCCCATGATGGAGAATAAACGTTGTGTTTTTTTCTAGGTACAGATAACTGGCAATTGAAAAACAATTAATTCTATTCAATTCGATAAAACTCTAGTATATGGTGAAATATACCGACACTAATTTGCAAAAATATATATTTTGGAAAAATGAAGAAAAAAATAAAGACAACAGCAGTTAAAGACAGCAAAACTTTTAAGCGTCTGTTGTGAACTGTCTTCTTCCTAAACTCCCTCAAAAACTTTTAAATATTTGCGATTAATAACTTCAGTTCACCTTAAAATAACTATCGAAAAAAAAAACTGAAGAACAAACTGTCTAACGTATTTTTATGAGTCATAGTTTTCAAGAAGTTCAAGTGAGTTATGTACAATGATTTTGATTTGAAGGATCAATCTTGGTTAATTAAACAGCACACCACAAGTATATAACTTTATTTATCTAAATTTTCTTCTAAATAGCTCATTTCTCTCCTTTAAAAATTTATGCTGTTCCATCAGTTAACGCAGAAATGTCCAAAAAAATTAATGTCGTTTAATATTTTCAAATAGGTGTTATGTTTGTGAAGAAATTTTATGGTTTCATTTGGTAGTCCTGATTTCTAATTTTTGCGTCAATTTTATGTTTAAAAGTCATCCTTTTTGAGAGAAACTGTTGCAGGCCGACAAATTATCATTCTAACTAAACAATTTTTGTTCACAACTTTAGCCAAATTGTTGACTTCAACTAAACTAAAATTTAGAAATATTCTTTCATTCAGAGGTTGCGCGTGAACTTGAGGGTTCACACATTATTTCCGAAACTACTGGACCTCAAAAAACAAATCAATGCACTCTAAAATTGATACTTAAGACACCTTTCCTTAAATGTCATTTCCCCGATAAATTCTTAGATAAAATAACTCCAGGAAAAATAAACCGAACATAAAATAAAACTTCCCTCAAGTATCAATTTTTGATGCTCTCGTTTTCCCCCGCCCTAATTTAAAAGTGCCTCCCTAAATAAAACTTTTCGTAACATATACTGAGTGAAAACAGTCTAACATACGTTCTTCATATTCAGAAGCAGCTAGAAAAAAATAAAAATAATAACTTAGCATCACTCGATTTTAATGAGGGAAAATTTGTTCACAAACAACAACAACAACAACAACAACAAAGTTGAACCGCTAATAATTTCTCGAGACGAAAATCAGTCTTCAACAGAAAACAGTCAAACTCAGCCGAGACAGAAATCTGATCAAAATCAACTGACGTCAAATCCTATTCATATCAACAACAAGATACAGACAAAGTAGCAAATTCATTGGCAAAATCATTTTAACATGACTATCACAACATCGGAGATGATTTCAAAAGATGAGCTACAAATTTCGTTCCAGAAAACGGACAACAATACAGAATATAAAACAGACAGCACAATTTATGAAAGCCAGAAGATTGATCTCAATACTGGCAATCAGATTGGGATAGAATTCGACAGGGTGTTATGTCCCAGAAGAAGCGACACCGAAATTGTGAAAACGGGTGAAATCGGCGCAATCATAGGCCAACCTGCATTTTCAAGACGACGCAAACTCAACTATTTCTGCACATATGTATTAGTTTTTATACTAATATTGCTGGTTCTATGTTGCATTGCTGCTATCACCACATTATTTCTAGAATAAAATCAGTTTGAACTGCTTATTGCGAACTGCTTCAATTACTTTTCTCCTTAGACACTTTTTTGTTTAATCCCAATTAGCAGTGTACAGAAAATAAAGTTTGTATTAAAATTGCGTACTTTAGTTTATACTACACTTAGAAAGATGCCATGACAGCTAAAAGCTCACAGGCAGTAGATTAAAACTCATTGTAGCGCAAACTATGCACTCAATAACATAAGTTTTACGGTTGAAAAATATGAGAAAACGCCCAGGGGGTCGATTGAAATAAACATAACGGTCAAACGTTGGAAAAATTGCTCTCGAACGACTAGTGGAAGCGCAAATCTATTGCAGCTTGCTTAAGAGAGAGAGAGAGAGAGAGAGAGAGAGAGAAAAGACACTTGAATTACTATCATACAGGTACAAGTACCAAAAAAATGTAACCAACATTACATTATTATGACAGAAAGTGTATGGGGAGATGAACAAAAAAAAAGGTAATTTAAAGTAGTTGAGGAGTTCAAATGTAATATACTCAAGCTCCTTGTTCGGGTTTAATAAGAACTTAAGATAAACCTAGAAGTTAGTAAAAACCTAAATATTGTATAGCAGATTAAAGTTTACAAGACCGACAAGTTAAGTCGGGTGGGAGGGGGGATAGGGTAACTAAATTCACTAGGGAGGACTTCAAATGACGTCATATACCACTAAAACCACTAAAAACTTTTAGAAGAAAAAATGACACCAATTTCGGCACTTCTCATAGAGATTTTAGTAGTGAACTGCCGCCATTGAGTTCAGCTGCTTAAAAGGCTGAATGGGAGAGAGACTTCGATCGCTCAGAACGCAAAAAGTCAAGGGACGCATAAGTCAAAACGGCCAAGCAAAAGTTTTGTATATAAAGACCAACACGTTTACAATAAGTGCTTCAAACTTCGTTAGAGAGCAATTAGAAATGCGCATATTTTTTACACAACAAACTACGGTAAAACTGTGCAATTCGAATTTCGTAAATGGTTCGTCGCAGGACATCAATTTACAACAGCAGTTAGTTGAAAAGAACCTAATGGTTCTCAGAATGAGACAAGGACGTTATTTCGGAAAAAAACAAAGACTAATTCCACGAAGCACAACACAACCACATATTATACGATGACAAGACTTAGCGCAGTATTAGAACATAAAACTGTACTTAAATTCAAAAAAAGTTCACTTCACTTTAGAATTTAATTATCTCTACTAGATAGCTGAAAAACCCATACATAAATAAACAATAAATCAATAAACATTTCAACAATTAAGACACCAAAACAATACTTATGTGGCACAAGACTGCCAGTGCCCATATATACTGATCTTAAAAAATACCACACTTACTGCCAAAGGCCAAGAAGTACAAAGACAACGAATGAAAAAACCATCGCAATATCTAAGCAGCAAATGTCTGTCAATTTTCCTAGCAAGCCTGATCCAGGAGCGAATACAATACGTCATTACGCTACCCTAGCATTCAGATTTCAAAAATGTGGCCACGAAAGACCTCAACTGGAACTGAAAGGAGAATAGAGGAAAAACAAAGAGGCTGACTTTTTTATTTAAAAATCATCTTGAAGACGCACAGTTTTGAAATGAATTGATACTTAAGCTTAACCCTGTTTCTCTATGAAAGATAAAGAAACCATTATTATTAGACCTCTTTATGATCGAAAAAAATCAATAACAAGAAATGGGCATACAAAATCGTTTTTCTTTCGTTTCTCCCGTTATCGCCCCTATTTCGTTCGTTGAAATTAGCTACCACCAATTCTGAAAATCTCAGCAAATGATTTTTACTCAGTAAGAGCTAGAGCAGAGAAAACAAAGTCAAGAAGGAAATTAAGCTACGGTAGACAAAAATATTTTCTTGAAAAAGAAAACGAACAAATATTTACAAATTCATAAAAAACTCCAAAATAGTCGACTAACCAGCGAAAAGGCAATCATGAATATTTACATTACGATCTGCAAAGGAAACTTAACTCTATACAGAAGACCAAATAATAAACACAACCGACTAACGACGGGCGAATTGCTCTCAAACGACCAGAGAGCGGTTGGCTTCGTCAGTAGCTAGACACGATTTAATGAGGCTAGCTTTAGCTTAATTGAAAGGGCGTAAGGTGAGCGCAGTGGGGGTGCGTCGCAGCGGGAGTGCAAAAGTAGATTGGGGTGACTGATGTGGAGGCTGTGGGTGAGGGTGTAGGATCAATTTCTAAGAACCGCCCTTCACACCATAAGTACAAGTCTCCAAAACAGTTTCTGTGAATCGCATACTTGTAGACTAGTGAACTAACAGGCTCCAACAGAACTTAATGCCTACACGGCGCTACCTCTTTATCCCGTTTCCGTAGAAGAAAACTCAAATTGGTCGGACGAAAAATCGTTCGAGCAAAAAATTGCATAAAAGAGACAAATGGTATTAATACATGAGATACAAACTGCTTTTGAGAGTAATTAACAAGGATTTCCTAAAAAATTCTTGTTAAATTATTTATGACAAGAAACATTCCTTCTATAACTTAGCGTTAATGAGGATAATTCAAAAAACAAAAATTCAAAAAATTGAAAACAAATGCAAATTTTTACAAAGTCTTGCTAAAGTTCAAGATATAATTATCTTCAAAACCATTTCATTGTCTCAAGAGACTATCCAATATTCTGTTTTCAAGTCTGAAATAGCTTCAGTGGCTCATAAAGATCCATAAACTAGGAACATAATAAATATCCGAAAATTCGAAAAAAATGAATCTTAGCCAAAAAGTACTAAAACTGGAGTCATATAAATATTGATCACCATTCCATTAACTCTCGAAACTATGCAACTCATTATAAAACCTTGGAGGAAGAACCAGGGCCCCTGGTGTCAAAAAAAGTTCAAAAAGATTTTCAAAAAATTTGCTTAAATTCGTGATATTAAAATCTTGAAAAACATTCTATTTTATCCAAAAGTTATAGTTTTTTATGATAAAAAATAATTATCATAAAAACTTGATAGCGATTGCTTGGTTCTTGAGGCTGGAGAAGCCTTAAAAATGACAACAATTTTCAAAAAACTTGAAAAAAATGCAAGATTTAAAAAAAATGCAGTAACCTATTATTAAACCCTAGAGGAGGTTCCTGGACACCTGAGGCTGATAAAATTCGCAAAATGCCGAAACTTCTCAAAAAGCCTAAAAAATGTTGAACTGGGGGCTACTGGTGGTGGGGGCAACAGTAACAGTGGGGTGGGGGTAACAGCGTGTGGGGGCAATAGAGGGGGGGGGGCAGTGGAGGGTTTTCAACCTCTAAGAACTGCCCTTCAGACCGAGTATTAGTCTCCAAAACAGTTCGAGCTGAAACAGAGCTGAAAGGCTCTAAGAGCACTTAATGCCCGCTGGGCGCTACCTGTTTATCCCGTTTTTGAGGACGAAAAGTCAAAAACATCAGACGAAAAATCGGTCAAGCGAAAAATCGCATAAAAAAGACCGAGAGGACTAACATAATTGCTACAAAATTCGTTTGAGAGCAATTAAAAACTATCCACTAAAAGAATTCACAAAGATAACAGTTTCATCGATTAACAGTTTCATTGATGTTACAATGAATCCCAAAATTGCAAAACTAAGCAACTGAGATGACTAAAAAAAACAACAAAAACTTGAAGCAAAACAGTAGTTTAACGCTTTCAACTTAAACACTTTGCCTTTAAAAACTTTAAACTACGGGAAAACTTGTTATTACCTTCAGTTTGCCATAAAATCTAGTTTTTTCGAACCTAATTTTTCAGCTCTTTCTAGGCTTCACGAGCTTTCAAAAAACAATGTAAAAGAGCAACTGAAACGTCATTTTCAGTTTCAGTATTCAAATCGAATAGCCCCCTTGTCTCGAAAATTCCGCGGGATAAATTTGTGCATAAGAATCTAACCCTATAATTTCGTCTATCCCTATCGCCCAGTGGGAATAAATACATTTAAAAAGGGCGAAACAAAGGCATAAAGCTGAAAGCCACAACCATCTGTTCTCAACAATCTCTACTTGTTAAAAGCGAAAAAAGCAAATTAATTATTCGCCTTTCATTTTAAAGCAAGGTTTGTTGAAAAAGGCGAAAGGCGATATGCCCTATAAGCTGGGGGAGGGGGGAACAGATCCCAATATACTTGGAAAACGAGAGTGATCGGAGACAATATCAAAAATGTAACAAAACAAGGTTCGATAATGTGCGTTTGCACATATTGTTCCAACCACGTGGGAGGTGGGTGGTTGGGGTGGGGTGACTGAGGCCGAAAAGTCAAATAGCTCAGGCAGAAAACCGTATAAAAAAGACAACAGGACTAATATAATTGCTACAAACTTCGTTGGAGGGCAATTAAAAAGCTCAAAATTAACTTGTTATATTTAAAAAAAATTAACTCCAATGTTGTTATTATAACCATCAGCTGTCAACTGAATGAGTTCAAGACATCACAGATACCTCCATAGGAAGCCATTGAGACATGTCATTATCAACAAGGTGTCATACGACAAAAAGGAGAATATCCATTACAGGCAGAACTTGAAAACTTGCAGCAAAACCAAATCCTCCCAAGAGCAACGGGATCTGGTGTTCATGTGATATTGTGGCAAGTGACCGAAAAGGAAACAAATAAAGCCAAATAGTCAAAAATCAAAGATTTTGCACCAACTCATAGCATCAAAGTCATAAAACCAAAAGTTGAAGCATAAAACCTCTGATATAATTATTTTTCCTTTACAAAAAAGAAGAGGAAACCTGTCATTAATAGAAGTCAATACGCTTAATAGAAGCTGTCATTAGGCAACAATTTGTCAGCAGTAACGTTAAAAATTGTAAGAATAATAGAAAATCAACTATAAATTTTAAAAGAAACATTCAAAAAGGAGTAGGTATCGACTGAAAACATTGAATACTTTCACTAATACCCATTTATATAGCAATTTAGACTTTTGAATGGTGACACTAAGTCATTAGACTATAAAAAAGAACAACACATGCCTGTAAAACTCAATAATTCATGACAACCATGAGCATTACTCTTAATACAATATATTTATTCATTGGGCCCAATTCTATTATGCATGAAATCTATAATTATTTGATCCTCTAAATGAAAACGGACTTGTCTCTAATTGAGATGAAAACAAATGCCCAACGATTTTTCAAAGGACAACGTCTCAATACAATTTGTATTATTATTTACTGTACAAAAACCACAATGAAACCAAAATTGGTCTTCCTAACGGGACTGTTACAAAACGTAATGGTTTTTAGCAGTTGCTAAATAGATTCCAGGACACGTTCTTGGGAACAAGGTGTTAAAATAGCCCTAATTTGAGTGGATTATTTCAGTTGAGTGTACTTCCGGTAAATTTGGCTAAGGGAGCACATCTGCTAAGGGAGCAGTTTTGCTAACATAGCGGCTAAGGGAGCATATTTGGTGCAAGTTTTCATTAAAAATGCCGAATTTTCAAAAATTTAGCAAAATATTACCCAAAAGAGTCAATTCAAACAATTCAGCAACTCTTTTTTTACCAATGGACGTGAAATCAATAACACTACCTTTGAAATTTCTTCACATTTGTAGCAAAATTGCTCAAACTACGAACCAAAGCGATGAAAAATGTGAACAACGGAAATGAGGACAAAACTTTAAACCTTACTAGCAGGTCCGTAAAGGCTATCTGAATGCATCTTATTCTGGAAGAATTGATATTCTTATTCGAAACTATTCGTGATAACTGTGTACAGGCGATCGTTTCAATGATTCTTTCTGCAGAACTACTTTGGACACACCAACAAAAAATGAAGAGAGCCAAATATGTCAAAGAAAAGTTTTATGCGAGTTAGAGTAATAGACGTTCTCAAAGCAATAAAAAAGCAAAACAGACAGATTGAGGTTTAGAAGAGAAAGAGAAAAAAGGATCGATAGCAGCGAACTACAATATGAGTCAGAGAGCAAATACATTTAAAAATACGAAAGACAACCCAAAAGAAAGAAAAAAATAAGGTTGGGAGCAGAGAAGGAAAACAGGAAAAAAAACAGAAAACAGAGTCTGGGAGAAAGCCAACGGGTGCGAAAAGCGAATTAACGAGAAAAGCAAAAAATAGAAATTGATGAGAGAGGAAAGTACAAAAAGAATACAATGCAACAAAAACAATAAGATCATGAACCCACCGTAAGAAAAACAATAGGAATTAAAAAACTAAATCAAAAACAGACAAATAAAAAAAGGAATGAGTAAATAACCAAGAAAAAAAAAGAGAGAGAGAGAGAGAGAGAGAGACAAAGGAGCAAAAGGAAAGTGAGAGAGAAAAAGAACGCAAGACAAAACAAAAAGATAGAATGAAGAAAATGGGACAGCAAAAAGAACGAACCCGAACTCATGAGAGAGATAGAAAGTACAAGAACAGCAAGATAGTGAGCACGCGCAAAAAGGAAATATCCCAGTTAGAGAAAACACTGGAAGAGCAGAAAAAATAGAACATCGCATAACAGAAAATGAGAAAAATAGAGAAATAAACTGAAGAGAGGGAGAGATAACGAGTGAGACAACAATCCTGGGTGAGACAACGAATTCCGGTTCTCATAAAAATGACAAATGTGCTAATGAGAAAACGATGTATGTGCCCAAAACAAGGAATGTGCTGATAAACAGGAATCGTGGGCAAGCCTTTGCGAATGCTTTTAAAAAGTCAACAATCACAGAACTGAGGTAAAGGGATGGCTAATGCCATTAACAAAGTTTTCCTCGAAAAAAATAAAGAAGCAAAAATATATGACTATCATGTTTTGTATGTAATAATTTATTAGCAACAGTCCTTAATATGAAAAAGTCCTTCACTGAGCGCTAAAGAGTTGTATTTATTTCAAGACCTCAGTTTTCTAAAATAATTTTTGGGCACCTAACTTTGGTTTTTGCATCGTCACCTTTTGGGCATTTTGCACTTCACAAATTTTGTTCGCTGATTTCTTCCCTATCGAAATACTTTTGCACAGTGAAACTTTGGTAAAATAAAATTTCATCATCCTCCTTTTAATCTTTGACGTTTTCGGTGAGTGACTTTTCCTTCACAAACTTTCAAGACAACCTTTTTCATTAACAAAATTTTGACGATGAATTACGAAAAACAATGCTTTTTCGGTCATAAATACTCTTGTCTTGATCATTTACTGGTCTCAATTTCGATTATTTATCTTTTCAGTATCAAAAGCTTTCCGGTCACAGACCATTTTCTGAAGAAGTTTTTGGCCACACAACCTTTTCTGAACAACCAATGATTTTTTCGACACTATTGTTTTTGTTTATTCAAACACCCAAACACCGATTATTGTCTTTTTCTTAAAGAGAATTTTCGGCAACAGGCTTTTTCGCAAAGCATTTTTGGGTAGATGACATGACCTCCTAGCAACATTTTGGGTCAATGACCTTCTAGCAACACTTTTCGGTCAATGACCTTTTTTTAACATTTTTCGATCAATGACCATTTAGAAACATCAATGACCTTGGAGCACTCTGTTTTGGTCATTAACCACAATTAAGAAACCGCTTAACCGTGCTCTTCGATAGTACTGTTAAATCATGCTGCTCAGTGATGCCTCTGAAACATGCCGCCTTATGTGTTCACGCGATTAATATATAGACTAGCAGGCCTGCAAAAACATATCACAAGAAAAATCTTTCAACCGAATAGAAGGTTTAAAAGAAATTAGGATTTATGTTTCGTGCCAACTCCGGCTCGAACCTATATGCCCCTCATTTACCAGGCATAGGTGTTAACGCCTATGCTACCGATGCGTATTTTCTGTTTTTAACCCTATGTAACAGTAAATTTCTGTTAATCGACGTTTTTGGCTTTGCCGAGTTGCATGTTTAAGTAGCGCTAAAACTTGTGCAGATAACGATCTTATACTTGGTGGCAAAGCGCGTTTATTATCTATTGTCTATTCCTATTCCTGAATCAGCAATTCTTGTCAAGGGCTTTTATGGCTCGTCTGTTTTGGCAAGCTTAATGAGCGCAAAACCTCAGAAGATTAGGAGACAAAATATGAAATAAGAAAGATTGGAAGGAAAGAAAAGAAAAACGAAAAAAAAACGAAAACGAGCGAAAGAAAAAGAAAGTCAATTAGACTGGAACCCCTGCTTCTCGCTTAACAGTCATGGGTCTTATCCTTTGAGCTAAGTATGCCGATTGCTCACGCCTATTGAACTTTATAATGCAGGAAGTATGAAGGATTAAAGAACGAAAGTAGAACTAACGAATAAACGGAAAGAATTGAAGAACGGAAAAAAAGACAGCCAAATACCAATTTTTTAAATCAAGTACATGCTTTTCAACCCTTAATCGGGCTTGAACTCATGCCCCTCGCTTCACAGCCATAGATTTTATCCATTGCGCTACCGACGCCTGTTGCTTTTGTCTATTGAACTGATTACATACGCAAAAGGTTATCGTTGGCAATTTATTCTCACTGGCTTTTCCTAAGCTGCACGCCTAATGAGCACAAATACATGATCATGAGCCCGGATCAGGAGCATACGCATGGTGATGTAGGCTGCATGTTTATGGACCATTCAAACATGAAAATAGGAACGCTGTTAATAATTGCGCTCAATAGCAACTTTTGTTCAACATAAAAGATGGATAGATGAGAGGGAGACAATGAAATGCAGAAAGATGAAGGAATGAAGAAAGAAGTAAAGGAAGAAGGAAATAAAGAAGGAAAGAAATAAAAAAGAAAACCTAACTCCATTTTTTTAAACGCCACTCTATAATGCATCGTTTTCTGCATCTGCTCGGACTTGACCCATGCTCCTCGATTCACAGCAATAAGTTAATTCCCTTGCTCTACCGACTACTGTTGCGTTTGTCTATTGAATTAATTACATACGCAGATGTTTGGTCATTGGCTACTTTTGTCTCGCTGGTTTTTGCTAAGCTGCATTCTTAATGATCACAAAAAAATGTGCAGATCAAAAGCTTAAGCAGCATGTTTAAGGATTGTTAAAGCATGTGAATACAGGAGCGCTGTTAACTATTCCGCGAGAATGCAATGCAGAAAGAATGAGAGAATAAAGAACGGAACAAAAGGAAGATATAGAAAACGATTAAGAGGAAAGAGATGACGAATGAAAGAAAAAGATATACAAATCCCAAATATTTACCCCAATAAATATATATCCAATTCCGCTCCTACTCGGGCTTGAACCCCTGGACATCGCTTCACAGTCATAGGTTTAGTCCCTTGCGCTAACGACGCTTGTTGTTTTTGTCTACCGAACTGACTACATATGCAAATTGTTGGTCATTGGCTTTTTGTCTCGCTTGTTTTTGTTAAGCTGCATTCTGAATGATAACAAAAATATTCGCAGATCGGGAGCTTAAGCATGGTGGAGCAGGCTGCATGTTAAAGATTGTTAAAGCAAGTGAAGATAGCACAGCTGTTAATCATTGTGCTCAAATGCGACTTACATTTAAAAAAATAGATAGAACGATAGATGAAAGGGAGAGAATGAAATGCAGAACGAATGACTGAACATAGAACCAAAAGAAGATATAGAAAACGATTAAAAGGGAACAGATGAAGAACAGAAAAAGATATCCAAATCCAAGATTTTTACCCCAGTACACTAAGCATCCATTTCCGCCCCTACTCAGGCTTGAACCCATTCCCATCGCTTCACAGTCATAGGTCTAATCCCTTGCGCTACCGAAACCTGTTGCTTCTGTCTATACAACTGACTACATGCAAAAATTTCTGGTCATCGGCTTTTTTTCTCGCTTGTTTTTGTTAACCTGCATTCTTAATGAGCACAAAAATTTGTCCAGATCGGGAGCTTAAGCATGGTGGAGTAGGCTCCATGTTTAAGGATCGTTAAAGCATGTGAAGATAGGACAGGTGTTAACCATTGCGCTCAAATGCGACTTGCGTTTAAAATAATAGATAGATAGATAGATAGATAGATAGATGAAAGGGAGAGAATTAAATGCAGAACGAATGAGTAAACATAGAACCAAAGGAAGATAGAGAGAACGATTAAGAGGAAAGAGATGAAAAACAGAAGATAAAGATATGCAAATCCCAAACCTTTACACCAGGACACTAAGCATCCATTTCCGCCCCTACTCAGGCTTGAACCACTGTCCATCGCTTCACAGTCATAGGTCTAATCCCTTGCGCTACCGAAGCCTGTTGCTTTTGTCTATTCAACTGACTCCAGGCGAAAATTTTTGGTCATTGGCTTTTTGTCTCGCTTGTTTTTGTTAAGCTGTATTCTTAATGAGCACAAAAACTTGTTCAGATCGGGAGCTTAAGCATGGTGGAGTAGGCTGCATGTTAAAGATTGTTAAAGCAAGTGAAGATAGGACAGCTGTTAATCATTGTGCTCAAATGCGACTTACATTTGAAATAATAGATAGATAGATGAAAGGGAATTAATGAAATGCAGGACGAATGAGTGAACATAGAACCAGAGGAAGATAGAAAACAATTAAGAGGAAAGAGATGAAGAACAGAAGATAAAGATATCCAAATCCCAAGCCTTTACACGAGTACACTAAGCATCCGTTTCCGCCCCTACTCAGGCTTGAACTCCTGCCCATCGCTTCACAGTCATAGGTCTAATCCCTTGCGCTACCGAAGCCTGTTGCTTTTGTCTATTCAACTGACTCCATGCGAAAATTTTTGGTCATTGGCTTTTTGTCTCGCTTGTTTTTGTTAAGCTGTATTCTTAATGAGCACAAAAACTTGTTCAAATCGGGAGCTTAAGCATGGTGGAGTAGGCTGCATGTTTAAGGATCGTTAAAGCATGTTAAGATAGGACAGCTGTTAACCATTGCGCTCAAATGCGACTTACATTTAAAATATTAGATAGATAGATGAAAGGGAATGAATGAAATGCAGAACGAATGAGTGAACATAGAACCAAAGGAAGATATAGAAAACAATTAAGAGGAAAGAGATGAAGAACAGAAGATAAAGATATCCAAATCTCAAGCCTTTACACCAGTACACTAAGCATCCGTTTCCACCCCTACTCAGGCTTGAACCCCTGCCCATCGCTTCACAGTCTTAGGTCTAATCCCTTGCGCTAACGAAGCCTGTTGCTTTTGTCTATTGAACTGACTCCATGCGAAAATTTTTGGTCATTGGCCTTTTGTCTCGCTTCTTTTTGTTAAGCTGTATTCGTAATGAGCACAAAAACTTGTTCAGATCGGGAGCTTAATTATGTTGGAGTTGGCTGCATGTTTAAGGATTGTTAAAGCAAGCGAAGATAGGACAGCTGTTAATCATTGTGCTCAAATGCGACTTACATTTAAAACAATCGATAGAACGATAGATGAAAGGGAGAGAGCGAAAAGCAGAACGAATGAGTGAACATAGAACCAAAGGAATATATAGAAAACAAATAAGAGGAAAGATGAAGAACAGAAGATAAAGAAATCCAAATCCCAAACCTTTACACCAGTACACTAAGCATCCATTTCCGCCCCTACTCAGCTTGAACCCCTGCCCATCAATTCATAGTCATAGGTCTAATCCCTTGCGCTACCCAAGCCTGTTGCTTTTGTCTATTCAACTGACTCCATGCGAAAATTTTTGGTCATTGGCTTTTTGTCTCGCTTGTTTCTGTTAAGCTGCATTCTTAATGAGCACAAAAATTGTTCAGATCGGGAGCTTAAGCATGGTGGAGTAGGCTGCATGTTTAAGGATTGTTAAAGCATGTGAAGGTAGGAAAGCTGTTAATCATTGTGCTCCAATGCGACCTACATTTAAAATAACAGATAGAACGATAGATGATAGGGAGAGAATGAAATGCAGAACGAATGAGTGAACATAGAACCAAAGGAAGATATAGAAAACAATTAAAAGGAAAGAGATGAACAGAAGATAAAGATATTCATATTCCAAACCTTTACACCAGTACACTAAGCATCCACTTCCGCCCCTACTCAGGCTTGAACCCCAGCCCATCGCTTCACAGTCATAGGTCTAATCCCTTGCGCTACCGACGCCTGTTTCTTTTGTCTATTCAACTGACTCCATGCGAAAATTTTTGGCCATTGGCTTTTTGTCTCGCGCTTGTTTTTGTTAAACTGCATTCTTAATGAGCACAAAAACTTGTTCAGATCGGGAGCTTAAGCATGGTGGAGTAGGCTGCATATAGCAAGTGAAGATAGGTTAGCTGTTAATCATTGTGCTCAAATGCGACTTACATTTGAAATAATAGATAGATAGAACGATAGATGAAAGAGAGAGAATGAAATGCAGAACGAATGAGTGAACATAGAACCAAAGGAAGATATAGAAAACAATTAAAAGGAAAGAGATGAAGAACAGAAGATAAAGATATCCAAATCCCAAACCTTTACACCAGTACACTAAGCATCCATTTCCGCCCCTACTCAGGCTAGAACCACTGTCCATCGCTTCACAGTCATAGGTCTAATCCCTTGCGCTACCCAAGCCTGTTGTTTTTGTCTATTCAACTGACTCCATGCAAAAACTTTTGGTCATTGGCTTTTTGTCTCGCTTGTTTTTGTTAAGCTGTATTCTTAATGAGCACAAAAACTTGTTCAGATCGGGAGCTTAAGCATGGTGGAGTAGGCTGCATGTTAAAGATTGTTAAAGCAAGTGAAGATAGGACAGCTGTTAATCATTGTGCTCAAATGCGACTTACATTTGAAATAATAGAAGATAGAACGATAGATGATAGGGAGAGAATGAAATGCAGAACGAATGAGTGAACATAGAACCAAAGGAAGATATAGAAAACACTTAAAAGGAAAGAGATGAAGAGCAGAAGATAAAGATATCCAAATACCAAACCTTTACACCAGGACACTAAGCATCCATTTCCGCCCCTACTCAGGCTTGAACCCCTGTCCATCTCTTCACAGTCATAGGTCTAATCCCTTGCGCTACCCAAGCCTGTTGTTTTTGTCTATTCAACTGACTCCAGACAAAAATTTTTGGTCATTGGCTTTTTGTCTCGCTTGTTTTTGTTAAACTGTATTCTTAATGAGCACAAAAACTTGTTCAGATCGGGAGCTTAAGCATGGCGGAGTAGGCTGCATGTTTAAGTATTGTTAAAGCATGTGAAGATAGGACAGCTGTTAATCATTGCGCTCAAATGCGACTTACATTTAAAATAATAGATAGATAGATAGAACGATAGATGAAAGGGAGAGAATGAAATGCAGAACGAATGAGTGAACATAGAACCAAAGGAAGATGTTAGGAAAGAGATGAAGAACAGAAGATAAAGATATCCAAATCCCAAACCTTTACACCAGTACACTAAGCATCTATTTCCGCCCCTACTCAGGCTTGAACCCCTGTCCATCGCTTCACAGTCATAGACCTAATCCCTTGCGCTACCCAAGCCTGTTGTTTTTGTCTATTCAACTGACTCCATGCGAAAATTTTTGGTCATTGGCTTTTTGTCTCGCTTGTTTTTGTTAAGCTGTATTCTTAATGAGCACAAAAACTTGTTCAGATCGGGAGCTTAAGCATGGTGGAGTAGGCTGCATGTTTAAGGATTGTTAAAGCATGTGAAGGTAGGAAAGCTCTTAATCATTGTGCTCAAATGCGACCTACATTTAAAATAATAGATAGAACGATAGATGAAAGGGAGAGAATGAAATGCAGAACGAATGAGTGAACATAGAACCAAAGGAAGATATAGAAAACACTTAAAAGGAAAGAGATGAAGAGCAGAAGATAAAGATATCCAAATACCAAACCTTTACACCAGGACACTAAGCATCCATTTCCGCCCCTACTCAGGCTTGAACCCCTGTCCATCTCTTCACAGTCATAGGTCTAATCCCTTGCGCTACCCAAGCCTGTTGTTTTTGTCTATTCAACTGACTCCATGCCGAAATTTTTGATCATTGGCTTTTTGTCTCGCTTGTTTTTGTTAAACTGTATTCTTAATGAGCACAAAAACTTGTTCAGATCGGGAGCTTAAGCATGGTGGAGTAGGCTGCATGTTTAAGTATTGTTAAAGCATGTGAAGATAGGACAGCTGTTAATCATTGCGCTCAAATGCGACTTACATTTAAAATAATAGATAGATAGATAGAACGATAGATGAAAGGGAGAGAATGAAATGCAGAACGAATGAGTGAACATACAACCAAAGGAATATATAGAAAACGATTAAGAGGAAATAGAAGAACAGAAGAAAAAGATATACAAATCCCAAACCTTTACACCAGTACACTAAGCATCCATTTCCGCAGCTACTCAGGCTTGAACCCCTGCCCATCGCTTCACAGTCATAGGTCTAATCCCATGCGCTACCAAAGCCTGCTGTTTGGTCATGTTTGGTCATGACTCCATGCCGAAATTTTTGGTCATTGGCTTTTTGTCTCGCTTGTTTTTGTTAAGCTGTATTCCTAATGAGCATAAAAACTTGTTCAGATCGGGAGCTTAAGCATGGTGGAGTAGGCTGCATGTTTAAGTATTGTTAAAGCATGTGAAGATAGGACAGCTGTTAATCATTGTGCTCAGATGCGACTTACATTTAAAACAATAGATAGATAGAACGATAGATGAAAGGGAGAGAATGAAATGCAGAACGAATGAGTGAACATACAACCAAAGGAATATATAGAAAACGATTAAGAGGAAAGAGAAGAACAGAAGAAAAAGATATACAAATCCCAAACCTTTACACCAGTACACTAAGCATCCATTTCCGCCCCTACTCAGGCTTGAACACCTGCCCAGCGCTTCACAGTCATAGGTCTAATCCCTTGCGCTACCGAAGCCTGCTGCTTGTGTCTATTCAACTGACTCCATGCCGAAATTTTTGATCATTGGCTTTTTGTCTCGCTTGTTTTTGTTAAGCTGCATTCTTAATGAGCACAAAAACTTGTTCAGATCGGGAGCTTAAGCATGGTGGAGTAGGCTGCATGTTTAAGGATTGTTAAAGCATGTACAGATAGGACAGCTGTTAATCATTGTGCTCAAACGCGACTTACATTTAAAACAACAGATTACCTTTCGGAAAAACCAAAATTCAAAAAAATCTTTTTAATTCGATACTCTGTGCTCGAAAAGCTTTTTAATGATATCACTCAGAACTCTGTTCGATGAATATATAGATACGAATAAATAGATGAAAATTTTTAAAATGGTTTGCTCTATAGCTTCGGCTATCAAGAGGATCATTTCAGGAGACCTTGCGATACTTTGATACTTAACTGAAACACAAAAAACGGATTATCTCCATCATGAATAGATTTAGAATACTTGGACAGAAAAACAGTCTAACAGCTGCTAGCCAGTTTTTTTATTTGTTTCTGGCTTCTGCGGACTTCATCTTTCTTTTCCTATATAGCGCCAATTAAGATTTGAAAGTAGTAACTAGCAAATGAACAATGCATTAACTCCCTTATTAAACTTGAGCAGCTTTCTCTCACTGAAGCAGATACCCACAACATTTGCTTAATCAAAAGATCATCCTTCGAAACCACAGCGGGTCCAAACCATTTCCCGGTCTGTGGTTTCTCCTAGTTAAGCATGAAACAAGTACGAGTGCAGCCAATGAACTTCTAGCGAAAAATCTAGGCCTCTTACTGTAGAGTCCTACTTATAGAAAACCAATGGAAAACTTCGAAAATATTCAAAAAATAGCGTCAAAGAAGCCTTCTAAGCAATCCGAAGGCACTTTGCTGAAGCGTTGCGCCGCATGATATCCAGTCATTAACCAATTGGACCCGCTAGTCAGCATATTTAGAATCCCAAAACTAGTCTTAATTCAGCTTCTAAACTGAAGCTAATAAGCTTAATACCAATGTCAGCTAGCAAACACTCTAATGAATGAACTTTGATAACCTAGTTCTCAAGGACTTAATGACCGGGCTTTATAGTTTATGCTGTCTCGTTTGGTTTTGATTTTTTGACATTGACAGTATTCACCACATTGCGTAATTGAATGCGTGAAAGAGTTTAAAATCCATTCAGTTGAAACAGTGAGTGAAGAAAGTCAGAAGTCAAACGTGAAAATCGTCGTCAAACAAAAAAAACGTGGTCGAAAGATAAAGCGAATTAAAAAACACACAAGTCCTGACGGACAATTCGAAACATTTTCATTGACTAAACAAAAACTAGACCTAGAACGGACTATGACTGAAATGGGAAAACCATATCCAAAAAAATCAGATGAAAAAACTGAAAATCAATCTCGCCGGTTGTGAAAAAAAACACGAGCGAGAAGAATATATCTAGTTCAAACAAAAAATTAGTCCTAGAATGAACCATGAATGGATTCGGAAAACAATTTAGAAAAAAAATTGGGCTTTATGTTTTAAATTAGGCATCTAAAATTGGGCTTTATGGGTTTATCCCGTAAATTGGGCTTTATTGGGCTTTATGGGTTTATGAAGTAGAAAAACAATTACATTTTCTCTTTTAGCATAAAACTATATTGCTATCCTACAACATAGAATAAAATGTGGAAACAAAGTTCAAACAATGGAAACATTAAAAATTTTGTAATAAGAAGGTCAATTTCAAAATTGAATTTATGAAAACAATTTTGCGAATTTTAAATACTGAACGCCACAAAATCGTTCAATTAAAAGTAAAAGAACTTTAAGATCCCTAAGAGTGCACAGAAATACTTTTTCCAACAACTAAAACCAAAAAAAGTTTGAGAAAAATTAGAAAAACTGCCAAAATTAGAGCGAAAAACTTCACGCTGCAAAGCCATTCGCTTTTTTGCTCCACTTCCCCTTTCGGCGTGCCAAAGTCACTAATCCAATTTGACTTAAATTATGAAAATATATGAACAGATCTTAAAAAAACATAGCCGGAAGAATTTCGGAGATGATTCGAAGACATATCCTCCGACAAAACTGACTTTTCAAATAACTAATATCTCACTGCAGAAGGCATCAATGCAGAGAAAATAACACTCCTAAGTCAAAAACATACCCGGCAGATTGCCGAAAAATAGCCGCCGTTGATTCCAATAAGCATGATTGGGATTGAAAGAATAGATATTAAAAAAAAAGATTTTTGTACAAAAACTTTTTTTAAGTCCAATTAATTTGATGGCATTTCGTAGTTGAACATAACGTGTTCTGTTTCTTAGAGAGAGGCTACAGGGGCTACTATCAATACCAATAAGCATTAGAGATGGTAACTAAGACATAGGAAAGACGTTCAAATAGCAGGCATCTAAAATTTGGCTTTATGGGTTTATCCCAATAATTGGGCTTTATGGGTTTATGAAGTAGAAAAACAATTATATTTTCTCTTTTGGCATAAAACTATATCGCTATCCTACAACATAGAATAAAATGTGGAAATAAAGTTCAAACAATGGAAACATTAAAAATTTTGTAATAAGAAGGTCAATTTCAAAATTGAACTTATGAAAACAATTTCGCGAATTTTAAATACTGAACGCCACAAAATCGTTCAATTAAAACAAAAGAACTTTAAGATCCCTAAGAGTGCACAGAAATACTTTTTCCAATCACTAAAACCAAAAAAGTGAGAAAAATTAGAAAAACTGCCAAAATCGTGCACAATTTTACAAAACAAAAAAATCTCACGTTATAACGAGGCATTTAATGCATGAAATAGCAAAGGTAAATTGCCATATGCACTGATTTTTAGAAATTTTGAAAAAAAAAACGCTTTAAGATCTTAAAATGAAATTAATTTGAAAAAGCCAAAACTGAATTTGAAAAAATGGGAAATATGTGCCCATTAAGAATTGAACACGCATTATTAGACTCTCAAAAACGTTGTGGTATCAATATCAGAGGTTCACATAGTAATGCATCCTGTATTTAAATTTATTTCTACAAAGAAAACTAAATTATAAGCGGAAAAACTGGGCCTATTGGACGAATGACGGCTAAAAATGGTTATCTATATGTGGCATTCTGTCAAAAAAAGATTTTTCAAGGTCGAAAAGTCATTCACTGATCGAAGCGCATGATCAAAATACTTCTCTTGCTCAAAAAAAATTACTTCACACGGCACTTTTACTCTTTCGCTTTTAGGTCAAAACGCCGTCTGAACGAATAGTACTTCCGGTAAAAAAAACTTAAGAAAATCAATACTCCTCTTCGAGCAGTAAAAAGACAGCATGCCAATACAATTCAAATTCTTTGAAATTTAAATGAGCCGAAAATCGCAAAAAGACGAAATCAGAAAAATCGTTTAAAAACCTTCAAATTAATCAACAAAAAGACGAAAGAAACAGATTATAGATTGAAGACAAGAATCGGTTGAAATCGAACTAAGACCCCAATAAGACCCCAAGTAGAAAGTAATTATAAGTCAAAATGATTAGACGGCATTTCAAGACAATTCTCAGTGCCGCACTGTCAAATGAAATGAATTGCAAACAAAAAACATCAAGAAAAAGCTAAAAATCATTATTTTCAACAAATGATAAAAAAAACCGGGCTGATTAGAGCTGTAGGTCTCAGTAAAATGAAAGACGGATATATGCTAGAATGCGGTGAAAAAAAAAACAGAAACAAAAACACATGAGAAAAACAGACAATTTCTTTATTTTTGAAAGTTAAAAACCAAATTTAAAAAATGAAGTAGAAAAACAATTATATTTTCTCTTTTAGCATAAAACTATATTGCTATCCTACAACATAGAATAAAATGTGGAAATAAAGTTCAAACAATGGAAACATTAAAAATTTTGTAATAAGAAGGTCAATTTCAAAATTGAACTTATGAAAACAATTTTGCGAATTTTAAATACTGAACGCCACAAAATCGTTCAATTAAAATAAAAGAACCTTAAGATCTCTAAGAGTGCACAGAAATGCTTTTTCCAAAAACTAAAACAAAACAAAGTCTGAAAAAAATTAGAAAAACTGCCAAAATTAGAGCGAAAAACTTCACGCTGCCAAGACATTCTCTTTTTTGCTCCACTTTCCCTTTCGGCGTGACCAAAGTCACTAATCCAATTTGACCTAAAACATTCAAAAAGGAGTAGGTATCGACTGAAAACATTGAATACTTTCACTAATACTCATTTATATAGCAATTTACACTTTTGAATGGTGACACTAAGTCATTAGACTATAAAAAAGAACAACACATGCCAGCAAAACTCAATAATTCATGAAAATCATGAGCATTACTCTTACTACAATATATTTATTCATTGGGCCCAATTCTATTATGCATGAAATCTATCATTATTTGGTCCTCTAAATGAAAACGGACTTGTCTCTAATTGAGATGAAAACAATTGCCCTACGATTTTTCAAAGGACAACGCCCCAATACAATTTGTATTATTATTTACTGTACAAAAACCACAATGAAACGAAAATTGGTCTTCCTAACGGGACTGTTACAAAACGTAATGGTTTTTAGCAGTTGCTAAATAGATTCCATTCCAGGACACGTTCTTAGGAACAAGGTGTTAAAATAGCCCTAATTTGAGTGGATTATTTCAGTTGAGTGTACTTCCGGTAAATTTGGCTAAGGGAGCACATCTGCTAAGGGAGCAGTTTTGCTGACATAGCGGCTAAGGGAGCATATTTGGTGCAAGTTTTCATTAAAAATGCCAAAATTTCAAAAATTTAGCAAAAATATTACCCAAAAGAGTCAATTGAAACAATTCAGCAACTCTTTTTTTACCAATGGACGTGAAATCAATAACACTACCTTTGAAATCTCTTCGCATTTGTATTAAAATTGCTCAAACTTTGAACCAAAGCGATGAAAAATGTGAACAACGGAAATGAAGACAAAACTTTAAACCTTATTAATTTCTCGGAAAAACCAAAATTCAAAAAAATCTTTTTAATTCGATACTCTGTGCTCGAAAAGCTTTTTAATGATATCACTCAGAACTCTGTTCGATGAATATATAGATACGAATAAATAGATGAAAATTTTTAAAATGGTTTGCTCTATAGCTTCGGCTATCAAGAGGATCATTTCAAGAGACCTTGCGATAATTTGATACTTAACTGAAACACAAAAAACGGATTATCTCCATCATGAATAGATTTAGAATACTTGGACAGAAAAACAGTCTAACAGCTGCTAGCCATTTTTTTTATTTGTTTCTGGCTTCTGCGGACTTCATCTTTCTTTTCCTATATAGCGCCAATTAAGATTTGAAAGTAGTAACTAGCAAATGAACAATGCATTAACTCCCTTATTAAACTTGAGCAGCTTTCTCTCACTGAAGCAGATACCCACAACATTTGCTTAATCAAAAGATCATCCTTCGAAACCACAGCGGGTCCAAACCATTTCCCGGTCTGTGGTTTCTCCTAGTTAAGCATGAAACAAGTACGAGTGCAGCCAATGAACTTCTAGCGAAAAATCTAGGCCTCTTACTGTAGAGTCCTACGTATAGAAAACCAATGGAAAACTTCGAAAATATTCAAAAAATAGCGTCAAAGAAGCCTTCTAAGCAATCCGAAGGCACTTTGCTGAAGCGTTGCGCCGCATGATATCCAGTCATTAACCAATTGGACCCGCTAGTCAGCGCAATTAGAATCCCAAAACTATTCTTAATTCAGCTTCTAAACTGAAGCTAATAAGCTTGATACCAATGTCAGCTAGCAAACACTCTAATGAATGAACTTTGATAACCTAATTCTCAAGGACTTAATGACCGGGCTTTATCGGTTTATGCCGTCTCGTTTGGTTTTGATTTTTTGACATTGACAGTATTCACCATATTGCGTAATTGAATGCGTGAAAGAGTTTAAAATCCATTCAGTTGAAACAGTGAGTGAAGAAAGTCAGAAGTCAAACGTGAAAATCGTCGTCAAACAAAAAACGTGGTCGAAAGATAAAGCGAATTAAAAAACACACAAGTCCTGACGGACAATTCGAAACATTTTCATTGACTAAACAAAAACTAGACCTGACGGACTATGACTGAAATGGGAAAACCATATCCAAAAAAATCAGATAAAAAAACTGAAAATCAATCTGGCCGGTTGTGAAAAAAAAACACGAGCGAGAAGAATATATCTAGTTCAAACACAAAAATTAGTCCTAGAATGAACCATGAATGGATTCGGAAAACAATTTAGAAAAAAATCCGATCCCAAAAAAGGTAAAAAACAGTAAAAATGAAAGTGAAATTGCCTCATGTGAACAAAAAAATCACTAACGAGGAAGCAAATTTTTGTTCAAACACCGTTTTCTAATTCTACGTTGAATTAGAGCCAAAAATTTCACGCTGCAAAGCCAATCGCTTTTTTGCTCCACTTCCCCTTTCGGCGTGACCAAATTCACTAATCCAATTTGACTTAAATCATGAAAATATATGAACAGATCTTAAAAAAAAACGTAGCCGGAAGAATTTCGGAGATGATTCGAAGACATATCCTCCGAAAAAACTGACTTTTCAAATAACTAATATCTCACTGCAGAAGGCATCAATGCAGAGAAAATAACACTCTTAAGTCAAAAACATACCCGGCAGATTGCCGGAAAATATCCGCCGTTGGTTCCAATAAGCATGATTGGGATTGAAAGAATAGGTATTGAAAAAAAAAAAGATTTTTATACAAAAAATTTTTTTAAGTCCATTTATTTTGATGGCATTTCGTAGTTGAACATAACGTGTTCTGTTTCTTAGAGAGAGGCTACAGGGGCTACTATCAATACCAATAAGCATTAGAGATGGTAACTAAGATTTATAGGAAAGACGTTCAAATAGCAGGCATCTAAAATTGGGCTTTATGGGTTTATCCCGTAAATTGGGCTTTATTGGGCTTTATGGAATTATGAAGCAGAAAAACAATTATATTTTCTCTTTTAGCATAAAACTATATTGCTATCCTACAACATAGAATAAAATGTGGAAACAAAGTTCAAACAATGGAAACATTGAAAATTTTGTAATAAGAAGGTCAATTTCAAAATTGAACTTATGAAAACATTTTTGCGAATTTTAAATACTGAACGCCACAAAATCGTTCAATTAAAAAAAAAAGAACTTTAATCCCTAAGAGTGCACAGAAATACTTTTTCCAATAACTGAAACCAAAAAAAGTCTGAGAAAAATTAGAAAAACTGCCAAAATTAGAGCGAAAAACTTCACGCTGCAAAGCCATTCGCTTTTTTGCTCCACTTCCCCTTTCGGCGTGACCAAAGTCACTAATCCAATTTGACTTAAATTATGAAAATATATGAACAGATCTTAAAAAGAACATAGCCGGAAGAATTTCGGAGATGATTCGAAGACATATCCTCCGAAAAAACTGACTTTTCAAATAACTAATATCTCATTGCAGAAGGCATCAATGCAGAGAAAATAACACTCTTAAGTCAAAAACATACCCGGCAGATTGCCGGAGAAAAACCGCCGTCGATTCCAATAAGCATGATTGGAATTGAAAGAATAGATATTGCAAAAAGATTTTTGTACAAAAACATTTTTTAAGTCCAATTTAATTTGATGGCATTTCGTAGTTGACATAACGTACTTCTGTTTCTTAGAGAGAGGCTACAGGGGCTACTATCAATACCAATAAGCATTAGAGATGGTAACTAAGACTTATAGGAACGACGTTCAAATAGCAGGCATCTAAAATTGGGCTTCATGGGTTTATCCCGTTTCTACTTCTGACTTCAATATTTTATACTGACTCTGTTCATTTTGAGTTGCTTTGCTGAGCAACTGATGTTCAAAATCACTTTTAGTAGAATGAGAGAAGAGAGAAACTAGCCTAGAGAAGTCAAAAAGATATCACGCAAAATGTTGAAAAAGAGTCAAAATGAGGTAAAGCGAAACATTTTTTTACTCGACGAAGAAAAAAAATAGGAGCGCTATGAAGATGAGGGCGGCTATTAAAAAAACTAAAAATTCCCAGAACACATTAACATGAAATATTAGTAAAATTGAATTTATTTTCCATGTAGTAGAAGTACGCATATAAACAAAAACCGTTGTTTCTTGCAACGCAGACATGTTATCCAACCACAAAAAATCAGCCAAGCGCTAATGAGCTCAAACATCTCTATTTTTGAAAAGGAGAAATGAGCAATTGTGTATTTTTTTGTAAAATTTCATGTAATGAGAAAACTTTGTAGCCTAAGAAACTTCAATCTTTTATATCAAATAGTACCTACAAGCATGAGTCTTTAATTTAATTACCAAAAAAATCAATAAAATAATATATAATGAGCCGAAAATCGCAAAAAGACGAAATCAGAAAAATCGTTTAAAAACCTTCAAATTAATCAACAAAAAGACGAAAGAAACAGATTTTAGATTCAAGACAAGAATCGGTTGAAATCGAACTAAGACCCCAATAAGACCCCAAGTAGAAAGTAATTATAAGTCAAAATGATTAGACGGCATTTCAAGACAATTCTCAGTGCCGCACTGTCAAATGAAATGAATTGCAAACAAAAAACATCAAGAAAAAGCTAAAAATCATTATTTTCAACAAATGATAAAAAAAACCGGGCTGATTAGAGCTGTAGGTCTCAGTAAAATGAAAGACGGATATATGCTAGAATGCGGTGAAAAAAAAACAGAAACAAAAACACATGAGAAAAACAGACAATTTCTTTATTTTTGAAAGTTAAAAACCAAATTTAAAAAATGAAGTAGAAAAACAATTATATTTTCTCTTTTAGCATAAAACTATATTGCTATCCTACAACATAGAATAAAATGTGGAAATAAAGTTCAAACAATGGAAACATTAAAAATTTTGTAATAAGAAGGTCAATTTCAAAATTGAACTTATGAAAACAATTTCGCGAATTTTAAATACTGAACGCCACAAAATCGTTCAATTAAAATAAAAGAACTTTAAGATCCCTAAGAGTGCACAGAAATACTTTTTCCAATAACTAAAACCAAAAAAGTGAGAAAAATTAGAAAAACTGCCAAAATCGTGCACAATTTTACAAAACAAAAAAATCTCACGTTATAACGAGGCATTTAATGCATGAAATAGCAAAGGTAAATTGCCATATGCACTGATTTTTAGAAATTTTGAAAAAAAACGCTTTAAGATCTTAAAATGAAATTAATTTGAAAAAGCCAAAACTGAATTTGAAAAAATGGGAAATATGTGCCCATTAAGAATTGAACACGCATTATTAGACTCTCAAAAACGTTGTGGTATCAATATCATAGGTTCACATAGTAATGCATCCTGTATTTAAATTTATTTCTACAAACAAAACTAAATTATAAGCGGAAAAACTGGGCCTATTGGACGAATGACGGCTAAAAATGGTTATCTATATGTGGCATTCTGTCAAAAAAAGATTTTTCAAGGTCGAAAAGTCATTCACTGATCGAAGCGCATGATCAAAATACTTCTCTTGCTCAAAAAAAATTACTTCACACGGCACTTTTACTCTTTCGCTTTTAGGTCAAAACGCCGTCTGAACGAATAGTACTTCCGGTAAAAAAAAACTTAAGAAAATCAATACTCCTCTTCGAGCAGTAAAAAGACAGCATGCCAATACAATTCAAATTCTTTGAAATTTAAAAAGGAGAGCGTCTAAATAATAGCCGTTGAGAGGCTGGCGGCGGCTATTAAAAAGAAACGAATCAGAACGACACAGAAAATAGCTGTGATTGATTCGCATGACCCCGATTTGGATTTAAACAAGCAAAAAATGTCTATTATTTATTCAATCAAGCAAACTTTTCTTTCTGAACAATTTCTATTTGAATGAAAATCGCGTGAAATGAGCTGAAAATGGAACAAACATCGACCAATCGAAGTAAACGCATTAACAGCCTGCTCGGAATACCTAGGACACTCAAACTTGTAGGATTTACAATTTAGCTAAACTTTAGGGAGGTAGAGTCGCTATACAGTCAAATTGGTCGAACCAAACTCACTCGAGAAACATTCAACCAAACAAAACTAAACTTGTTAAGTTTATCAGATGCCTTGTTACTTTGCAGAAAAATAGATCACAAAGAGCATCGAAAACTGAATGAAAACTACGGGAAAATATGTATTGGTTTTATGCAAAGGATGTGGATAGCAATGAAGCTCAACGCTGAAGTCATAATGAGGACTGGGCACAAATGATGGTGGTGGTCAAGCAAGCCGATAGCCAAGCAAGCCGAATTTTGAAAATGAGGTCAAGTAATTTACAAACAATTTATGTACAACCATTCGGCGAAGAAAGTTTATAAACATTCAGAAAGAGTTTGAGTTCTTGTTAAAATTGAGTTTTGCAAATCACTGTATTGAAAAAAATTTCTTCAGCGTCAGGTGGACTCAGCCATTTCAAGTGCCGTGAAAGACTTCTACTGGCTGATATCGACATTGTACTTGAATTGGTCGTTTGACCTCTTGGCTAGCCTCGTAGAGTATGAGGGACGAGTTTCAGTTGCTTCAGGTAAGTAATCTCTTATAATAACTGATCAATACTAAACAAACAAACAAAAAGAACAAATATAAATTTGCAAGTTAAAATAAAAAAAGAAACAATCGATGTTCTTTGGTGGGACTCGAACCACCTTCTGCGCATCTGATTATCGGTTAGCGCACTGGACCAAACCATCGTGCTTCACTTCACTGTAACTTTTCTTTGAGTTCATCCAAATATAATATGTCTTCTGGTTCAAATCAAGTCGTAAAATGTCATCACTTTAAAGACGAAGAATTTCGATGTTTTTATTGAAAAAGAAAAAAAGAGTTCGTTCAAAGATAGGATTGAGATCTAAAACAAATGTGTTTTCACCTTCAATTAAAAGAAGTAATGATGTGATAAAAAGTGCTACGCTGACCTAAACCGTAGAACCACTGAAACCAAACCGCGCGTAGCACATTGCAACTTGGACTGTTGTTCTTCTTTTGTTCAAATCAGTGGAGTACAAAAAACATAATCTAAAAGCTTTAATGATATCGAAATAAGAGACAATGGCAAAGCAGGGATTCGAACTTCCGTCGTAAAATTTGTCCATTTCGCGTTCGCGCTTGTAGCCGCTGCACCGTTTCGCTAATATTCAAGTTTAAAAGATATGTTGATAAAAGCTGCTGGGAGCGACATGAGTTGTGAAAATGTAAAAAGAAAAAGAAATGAAGCCTTGGTGGGGCTCGAACCACCTTCTGCGCATCTGCTGATCGGTTAGCGCACTGGACCAAACCATCGTGCTTGATCGTATTTGTTTTCACTTCACAGTAACTTTTCCTAGAGTTCATTCAAATAGAACATGTCTTCTTGGTTCAAATCAAGTCGTAAAATATTATCACTTTAAAGACGAAGAATTTCGTTGTTGTTATTGAAAAAAAAAGAGTACGTTTAAATTGAAAATAATAGGATTGAGATCTAAAACAAATGTGTTTTCAAAATCAATTAAAAGAAGTAATGATGTGATAAAAAGTGCTACGCTGACCTAAACCGTAGAACCACTGAAACCAAACCGCGCGTAGCACATTGCAACTTGGACTGTTGTTCTTCTTTTCTTCAAATCAGTGGAGTATCAATAAAACATGTTCTAAAAGTTGTAATGATATCGAAATAAGAGACAATGACAAAGCAGGGATTCTAACTTCCGTCGCAAAATTTGTCCATTTCTCGTTCGCGCTTTTAGCCGCTGCACCGTTTCGTAAATATTCAAGTTTAAAATATATGTCGATAAAAGCTGCTGAGAGCGACATGAGTTGTGAAAATCTAAAAAGAAAAAGAAATGAAGCCTTGGCGAGAGTGGGAATCGAACCATGGTCGTAAAATATATTTTGTTTGATTATAGTCTTTGACGGTCATCGCGACTGGGCCGTTGGCTACTCATTTGATGGATGAATTAAAATTAAAAAAAAACTTTGTTTTCCATTTCCAATAAGATTAATTGTATATACAAAAAAAGAACAAGCGATGAGCTAAAAGTGCTACGCTAACCTGAACCTTAAAACCACTGAAACCAAACCTCGCGCAGCACAAAAGTATAATATTAGATTTTTCTGTTAATTAAATAAATCGGTGGATTGTTGAGTAAAGAGTTAAAAAGAATTAGATGGATGAAAGTTAAGGGAGGAAGGCTTTGGTAAACTGTTCAGCCTCGAATTTGCTAAGCGAGCGGCTGACTGGACAGAAGGAGACAAAGTAGTGAAATGGAATAAACGTGAGTTGTATCTGGCCCCGAATTGACTAAGCGAGCGGCTGGCCATATACTCGTAACATGTCTGATAAGTTTAAGAGACGCATGTGTCAGAAATATAAAATGTAGGAAAACATTCGCAAGTTGATACCTCGCGGCTGCGAACTCCTGTCGATTCGACTTGTCAATTTTGTTTTCTCGTATTTCACTGCTGCGCCATTTTGCTCTGCTGTAACACGTAAAGTAAATCTTTTTGAGCCAGCTGTAGGTAACTGACGCTTTAATCGAGATAGAGCATAAATCAAATACAAGAGTTGAAGAGAGTTGGACTCGAACCGTAGTTGTTGGTACAGAGTTCATTCAGTTCTCCCGCCCCCCTCAAAACCACGCTGCTGACTAATAATTTGCTGTTTTTTCGTTTGCTGGTTATCTATTTCGTATGTTTGCTTTTTTTCTCTGCCCAGATTTCAAAATATAGTTGCACCTCCTTTTTTCCAAGTTTTGTCTTTGTATTCCTGTTGATTATTTTCCCAAGTTCTCCACTGACTTCAGTCCGACTACCGATCTTTGCTGGAAAACGATTAATGATCTTGAAACTATGGATAGGCTGGTGCTCTATCCTTGTTCTGTCATTCGACAGTATTTTGATCTTCTACTTAATCCGAACGTCAATAGTGCGCCAGTTAATCATTTTTTTTAGTATTGAAGGTGGTCGAGAGTACTTTTGCAAGTGTTTAGCGGGCACTGTCGTTTTTTGTGTATTAGATTTATTACAGACTGTATGTTGTGTTTAATTGCCCGACTAATATACCCATTGGCTAGTTTAATCTGAAGTTCTTTAATCATTTGCATGTTTGCCTCTTCATGGAGCTTTTGGACCCTGTAACATCTTGGTTTTCGTAGGCAAATCCTAAGGGCTCTATTTTGGACGTACTGTATTTTATTAATGATTGCTTGGGATTGGTCCATCCAGCAGGCATTAGAATACAAAAAAAAGTGGTCGGATCCAAGTTTTATATACCAAAAGGAGACTTTCTTCGTTAATGTTTAGATTGCTAAGTCTCCACAGTTGAAATAACCTGCTGTTTGCTTTCTTTACTAAACTATTGCAGTGATCGTTCCATCTGAGATGAGGAGTGAGAGTGATACCCAGAAACTTTGAAGATCAGAAACTTTGTGGGTTTTTGAAGATCATGTATTGGGTTTTATTAAGATTTATTTTAATTTTCAAGAGGTCACACCAGTCTATGAGGCTATTCAATGATGATTGCAGATTGTTTTGAATTAATTGTGTTGAGCGAGATCTGTAGTACAAGGCAAATCGCCGGCGAACTGTGAGATCTGTGCTTTCAGTTCTGGCAATCGGCTAACGTATATAAAAAAGAGAATGGGAGCAATTACGCTGCCTTGGGGCACTCCGGCTGTCGGGCAAAAGCTGGAACTTACGGTGGAATTTATCTTTACGTATACCATCCTTTGTGACAAGAATGAATTTATCCATTTGATAATTGGGATCTTTAGCTCAATTGAATATAATTTGTGGATCAACACTAGACGCCATACAGCATCAAACGCTTTTTCAACATCCAAGCGCACTAAACCAACCATTTCGGACCACTGAAAAGCTTCACTAACGTGAAGAGTGAGTTTGATAAGGTTGTCTGTGGTACAGCGATGTTTCCTGTAAGCGCTCCGAGTTTCGCCAAATACATTTAGACTTTCGCAATGTTCTAAGACAATGTTTTTCACAACAGTTTCACACACTTTGGCGAGGCAATTTGTAAGACTAATGGGTCGATAATTTTCAGCCTTTGAGCAGTCTTTTCATCATTTTTATCTGCGATTCCTTCCAATTTACTGGAACATACGAGTTGTTAATTGAGCTAGAAATTAGGAGGTAGGCTAGGGCTTTAACATTTCTTGGTATCTCTCTGAGTAGTTTGTAGCAATTTTATCAGGACCTGGGCATTTTTCCTGATCTGTGACTGCCTGCGACTCTTTATAGTTTAAATTGGGATAGTCCCCAGTTTTGACTCGTGATCATTTGTTAGTTCTTTTATTGCTCTCCAAAAACCTTTGCTGCCCTTATCATTTGCACGTTCCAAAAATTTTGCTCTTTTTCTTTCTTCTGATTGCCTAATTGATCGTTTGATTTCTTTTTGTAGATAATTTATCTCGGTTCTTAGAGACCTAAAATCTTCGCCGAAAGCACTTTTGAGCTGTCTTCGCTTTCTTCTTTTCAGTTTTTATCAATTTTCGTGTCTCAATACTGTAAGGAAACTTGTTTTTGGTGACATAGGAATCTTCCAGCGATTTGTGTACTAATTCAACCAGTCTACTGCTAAACTGATTTAGATCATCCTTTCCCGGATACTGCGCAGGCCAAAGAATCGATGATCTATAAGACTTTCTTGTGTTTTCTTTAAATATTTTGAGGTTAATTTCAGATTTCAATTCAACATTTTGGTTATTTTGAGGTTCAACGTTGTTGTTGTGGTTCTATGGTCACTGCCTAGATCCTCTGAGACTTCAAAATTGTTAAAATTTGTAAAAACTACTATCGCAAAAGTGCAAATCGAGCATATTTCTGCTTTTTCCTTCAACCGACTGATATGTGTAGTGACCGTTGTTTAGCAATTTATAATGGCCTTTTTCAATTAGATTTGAAAGCTTCTAGCCGTTTTTGGAATCATAGGAGCAGTTTAGTTCTTGGTGGGGAGAGTTGAAGTCACCACATACAAAAACATTTGACATTCTTTCTGAGAATACTTTTTCCAGTGAAAGTGGTTTTCCAGGTGAATTGTAAACAGATACTATCGAAAAGTCCCCAAAAAACGGTAGCGTGATGCATAGTTTCAGTATTTCTAAGGTTTTCCCTCGGTAATCGTTCTCTTTTTCAACTGGTTCTACTTGCGCTTTATGACAATGTTGTTCTTTATTAAGATAACAGAACCATGGTGACCGTTGGCATAAGTTTCTGTTGCAACAATATAATTACTGAGAAGGGTTGTCTTCTGCCATTTCTTCACTTCATTTACGCAAATTATATCTATGTCTTTTTCAGCCGAAAATAAAATCAGATCGTTATTTTGTTGTTTAGACCTCGACAATTCCATTGCAAAATTTTTAGCTTATCTATTTTGGGTAAAGTTTTGGCTGTTTGCTAGGTTGTTAGGCGGCATTGTATTAACAGAGGTGATATTTGCACTCTTAATGCTCTCGTGTATTCTTTGACCATCAATTTTTTCATTGAAGATGCGTGAGGCGCTGTTAGAGACAATGAAAACCGGTGGACTTCGGTAGTAGCCAGCTGGGGCTTAGGGATGATAGCAAAAGGGGAAGGTGAGCGGAGTGGGCGAGGGGGTCCAAGTCGTTAGGTGAAGCAGGGTGAAGGTCAGAGCGTTGGGGGGGATCTTACCTGTTTATCCCGTTTTCGAGGAAGAAAAGTCAGAAGGGTCTGACGAAAAAACGGTTAACAAAAAATCGCAGCAACAAGTTATTGAAATCTTATCGTTGACTGACAATTTAGTGATATGATGAGCAGTGGGAGAGACAAAAAACTTTAACTTATGAGCAAAAAATGATCAAATTCAATCAAAACCAGCCAAAACAGCATTTTTTAAAGCTGTGTTGATGTTGATCTCCACTCAGAAAAAATATGAAAATAAAGCATGGCTGCATGAAAACAAAGGCCATTGAAAAATTTGTCCGAGATACATTTTAAATTTCAAGACCTTTGAGCACTAAAACAAACAGTAAACTAACAATTTTTAAACTGCCAAACTACGAAGCAACCAGCATTTATGTTAATATTAGATGGATCGGTTGATAACTTTGCTCGATACTTCAAAAGCCAAAAGTTCTAAATACTGCAAAAATACCTAGCAAATTGTGATAACCAAATGTTGAAAAGTGAACTGACAAATATCCGCAGGTAGGTACAGAGATTTAATACTACCCATCTATTTGGAGGAAACGCGAAAGAGCATGTGGAAAGCATTTAGCAATAAGTTTAATCATTTATAAAATAAAATTTCATAAACTGGTGATTTTCTAACAATTTTATGTAACTGGTAAAACTACAAAAAATAAGAACTACAAATTAGAAAGTACCAACTAATATTTATCACCAGTATGGGACCAATTGTGCTTTACAAAACACTTCTTTTTAAGAAGAAGTGACCAACAGATCAGAATAATGCAAATATTATAGTTTTAAATTGCCGTAAGCTGCGACTGACTTGAACAGTGACTTGGAGTCACACTTAGGGAAGTTAACAAGCATCGAGGAATACACTATGTAAAAATTTTTGCTTTTGCTTCATCAATAAAATGGAGTGCAACATAGGAGACAAACATTATCCGAAAAATTCGTTCTCTTAATCGAAGGAGACTAAAGTTCTCTAAATCTCAGAACTCTGGGCATTCTTAGAACTCTTAGCATTTGAAAAGCTTAGCTAATGTCAGAGCTAAAGTGAACCAAACTGTTTCAACAAAAAACCCTACAAAAATGGATTAACTTTCCTTTCAACCCGATGCACATATGCCAAATCAGTTTTGATATCTGCGTGGCCAGCGATGCAATTCGTCTCAATACATCAAGCATTCGTATTATCTGTGAATATCAATTAAGGCCATCAAAAGCTCAAGTACAAAAAACTAATCAAGTACAAAAGCTCAAGTACAAAAAAACAAAAAAATTGATCACCAACCATTAGGTACGAACTTAAAAATAAACCTGGCAAAAAATGACGCATCGTGGGCGGTCCACAGTTCAACTTCTTAAAAAAACAGTTATGATCAACTTGCTATCCACTATAAACTTGTAAATAGAACTTGAAACAACTTGAGCATAAACCGACTACCGCCGGACGAATTGATCCCGAACAGATGACGAGGAAAACACTTCAGAAGGGGGGCTTAGGCTAGAAACTTTTATGGTTCAAAAACTTCCAATTAGGGAGGAATCAAACCGTGATCTCCTGGAACAGAGTTGGGGACCTTAATCAATACGGTACATGGGCTATGTACGGTAAGCTCTCACAGTCGGTTGTTGTTTTAGCAAGACAATTTCTGAATGCGCAAAACTCAAATTGCTAAAAAAAAATCGAAAAGTCAAGCGTGAATAAGTCACTCGAAGCGAAATCGAACGAATGTTCGAGAGGAAAACGGTCAGGCACAAATTTCGCACGAAAAAAGACACACATTTTTTCAATAATTGCTTCAAACGACGTTCGAGAGCAATTAATGAGAAATTACCGAAAACAGTTTCGTTTCTCTTAATCAATTGCCTGTCGGTTACAGCCTTTTCTGACGTTTATCCCAGTGAATGATTCGGGCTAAGATAGATTCCAGCAGTTCTTAATTGATATCTGAGAACAAGTCCAAACTGCGCTCAAGTACGATAAAAACTTTCATTAACTACCAACTATTTTGTCCTCAAAACTTCACAACCAAACTTGGCAATTAAAATGACGCTTTTAACGCTCACAGCTGAGTGTTACATTTAATTTCATGTCTAGACTTGACATTTGTAGTGAATTCCGGGATCAAAAAAGAAAAAAGCCTCAGGTTACACAGTACAACAAAAAGAACGCTTCAAGTTATGCGTTTTTGATAATCCTATCAAAATTTCAGCTACTTTATAAATTAATTTGCTTCCACCCCACTCAGTTAAACAGTATCTGCTGATAAAAATAATAAGGAGTTAAACTGTACACGGACAAGTGAAAACAAAATATTGTAGAAAAATGAACTGTGAAAAAGCACAATTTTTGACTTCCACATACGAAGCCAGTAACATGTACCAAAAAAAGGATTCACCGAATCCCGAAATCAACCACCAACCTGAAATACCGACTAACAAACCAAATTGTGATTCATTGAAGCTGATTCGTATCAAAAAAGACTTGATTCAAAACGAAATCAGAGACAGCTACAGTACCGATTTGAGTTATGAAGAAAACAAAAGACAAGGATCACACAACCTACAAGAACAACAACATCAAACAAGCGCCGAAACCTTGAAATATCATGAAGATAGTTCTAACTCAATTTTACAATCGCAGGAAATCAAGATTCCCCAATCAAACCCCACGGGAGTAAAAGTTGACAAAAATAAGGGAGACGAAACAATTGCAACTGTAAAATCTGAGTCAAGATCAACAGATTTCAAACCATACTCAGAAACCGACAGAGAAATCTCAGAAGAACATAACGAACAATTTACGTTTCAGATCACGCCAGACAAGAACACAAAAGACATACTAGAAATATCATTCGAAAAAATTGATAAGCAAGACGATAGAACAAATACAAAGCTATCTTTCGAAAAGAAGAAAGGTGACGAGAACCATATTGAAAACAATTATGAAGCTGATATTGATCGGATGCTATTTCCGAAGAAAAGCGAAGTTGTCATTGTGAATATAGGGGATACTGCTACTGCTATTGGTCAGCCTGCCTTTTCCATAAGAAAAGGGTCTAACTTTTTCTTGTACATGATCGGCTTTATTTTTCTACTCACATTTCTGTGCTGCGTTACAGGTGCGGCTACTTTCGTGACAAAATAACGAGATAAGTCAGTAAATTAGTAATACTTGCAAGCTTTAATCTCTCCAATCTTTCTCCAATGATTTCTGAATTGCTATCGTGAAGATCTTATAAGACCTCTCATCAGAAATTGTTAACTTAAAAGATCTGACAAGTTTGATCAATTATCTTGCAATCCCTCATTCAAATATTTTGTAGATTAAGACCTGATAAAATGTCTTATATGTCTTAGAGAGGAATAATATGATAAGAGATGATAACAAAATTCTGTAAAAATTGTGTCAAATGTTCCATGATAAATTCTCAAATCACTGATTTCCTCAAATTTGAATTACGCTTTTCCCTTTTCCCTTGTAATTAGTTCCCTTGTTTAGTTAATTTAGCTCTCATTTTGATAAATTTCATTTTATAATTGTGAATTGAAGAATTTAATAGCAAGAAAACTTAACTGGCGTTAAGAGCGTAAGTTTCCACGCAGCAGACAAAATTAACACTTAACATCTTGGATGAAAAACCATTAAAAAGCTACGTTAATAATGTACGATTGTCAAAAATTCAACGTCAACAAGGATGCGTTACTGACCCATGTCGAATTCCATTTGACAACGAACAAATGCAAAATTTCTTCTAACATTTTATTTCAGATAAACATGAAAGTTAGCAAAACAATTTTTTTTGTCTTCACAACAATTCAAATCACAAATTAAAATTTGGTAAGTCTTAGTTATAAATTCTTAGTTCATAAAGAAAGGTTTCAAAGACAATAATTATACCCAATATATTGACAGAACATAGCTGCAACTGGTGCGCTGAACAGTTACTGGAATCATATGAATAGAATGTGATACCATAGTTATATAAAAACGACGGCAGATGTCCCTCGGTGTACGTAGGAGTCCCAAGCATATCTTACAATATGCAAAACACCAATTCCTATAACATCCCCTATTCTATAACCGACGGCTATCTTGCAAAATAGCCGTCGGATATGCAAGAATCTTGCAACATAAGCGTCGATATTGTAAGATTCTTACAAGATAAGCGTCGAACTCCTGCAAGATTCTTGCAAGATAAGCATCGAAGTCTTGCAAGACCCTTGCAAAATAGGCGTCCGGAAATCTAGTCGTAGCTTGAGCCTGAGCCTCTTTAGCGTCTTTGACCAGCAGAGTCGTTGCATTACTGAGTTGCCGAAGGAGCGAACCTGACCTAGCCACCAAAGAAAAACAAAGCCGGCAGATTGCCCGAATAGCTGCGAAAGAATAGACCTGCGTGCCATATAATAGAGATAAAAACAGATACAGATCTAAAAATTGACGCCGTTCTAAAAAACTAGGCTAAAAAACATTCAGCGATAAATTAATAAAGCTTGTTAAAATTCATTCCACAGAAGCCTCTTATTAGGGACCTTTACTGCACATAGGAGTTCCTTTGACCTTCTACAAATTCAATTAAACTTAACTTTTAAAGTGCAAAAGTCATTTATTGAGTGAGGTAAGTCACGTATGATCAAAATCTAATCGCTCAAATAACCTAAAAACTTTCGCTAAAGCGAGTGAGAAATGGCGTCACGCGCGCAAATGCCGTTAGTGAGAGGAAGAAGTCATTCAGAAAATTTGACTTTTTCAGCTTTGCTGTGTGAACAAATGTAAAACGAAAAAAGAGCGTCAGACGACGAAGCAAAAAAAAAACCAAGAGCACCGCATTATATTTACGCTCAGCTTACAGCTTCGTAGCTATAAAAAGATTATATAGCTAAAGCTAATTTGCAAAGGGGTCACAAACAAGGCCGGGGGGTTATCGCGCTGCAGAAAGAAACAGACAAAAACATAAATGAACATCTAAATTCAAAATAAAGGGGGCACAGAGAAGGTTGGGGATTACCACGCTGCAAAAAAAAACAAACATATAATATATTATATATATAAATACATAATATATTTATGTGGTGTAGAACAACCACCTGATCGCTTTCATAGTCATTTTACTCCTAGATTTAGTTCAAAAATAGCTAATTTCGGGAAAAAACACATTTTGATATCAGCAAAAACTTTGGCTCTGGCTATTCTGTTTACTACACATTTAAAAAATTGGCCATTCAATTTCAGAGGAAAATTAGAGCTATATTGAAGACAAAATAAAATCAACCGGAAATTGGTTTAAAATATATAGCAAGACAAATCCTGAAATACAATCCAGAGAGATGAATTAGCTAAAACCATGGACTTTAAAATCAACAATTTTCTAGCAATATCAATCTATGACAGTCAACCGAGCAAAAAAAAACATTTGAGCAAAAAAAACAAAAACCAAAATTTTAACAACTAAAAACTTCTTTTTCCAGAAACTAGAGTCTTAAACCCAATAAAAAGGAAAAACGCTTGAAATAATCTCTTAAACTATATGTACTCAGATTAAGTACACAATCCAAGAAACTTGTGGAAATCAAAAGCAGACAACGCAAAAACTAAGAAATTTGCCAGAGATCAGAATCATTTGGAAAACTAAGGGCTCCAAAACAAGAAAAACACAAAACTCTACTCTTGATCAAAAAACCAAAATAACACGTTAGAGCATTTCCGTTAGGTGAAAAGGGAGAAAAAGCAGCACAAGAAGGCAAGATTAAAAAATTCACCAAAACATCTCAAAAGCATGTTATCTCAGTCAAAAAAAGCGATGCCAAAAAAGATACACCGATAAATAGACGACAATTATGCCGCTCTCGGTTGTCAAAGAGAACTGTTATTTTTAAGAGAAAAGCAACAAAAACTGTCAAGACCCATTAATCCACAAATAAGACTAACTAGATTCATGTAAGCCTCATTAGCACCCGATGGGTGATGACATTTGTCAATAATGAGACTATAGAAGTTATTAGACAACCTAAAAGATCAACAATAACCCACTAACGTCGGCATAATTGCTCTTCAACGATAGTGGGAGCTTTAATCTATTGCTGCATGCTTCGTTCGGGTGGATAAAATAAATAACAGGCTTCAAATGACGTACTTATAGGTTATTATTTAAAACTATAACCAATAATAAAAATTCAAGTGGAAAAAAATGCAACAATTTTGGCGCACTTTTCGTTTGACTTTTAGTAGTGTCACTGCCACCACTTGAGTTCAGCAGCTGACGCTTCTGAATTGGAGAGAAATTAAGAAAAATAGAGAGAAAATAAGAACAAACGTCAAGTACCGGGCACATAAATTTGGCTTCAGGGATTTATCCCGTTTCTATTTTTGATTCTGTGATTTGATACTATTAATTTTAGATTGCTTTACTGGACAACTGCTATTTGAACGCACTTTGAGCAGAATGAGCGAACAATTAAATTAGCCTAGAGAATTTCCTAGGTCAAAGATTTCACGCAAAATGTCGAAAGCGGCAAAATATCGAAAAAGCGATCCAATATTTTGATTTGACGAAGTGAAAAAATACAAAACATAGCAGGACAAGTCCTGAAATACAATCAAAAGAAATGGATGAAAACTTAGAACTACTGTATCTGACCAGCAGATCAATTGAACAATGCCAACCAAAAAGACAAACAGTCTTAAATTAATCAAACTAACTAAACAAACATAACCGACTAACGACGGGCGAATTGCTCTCAAACGATTGGCGAGAGATTGGCATCGGTGGTAGCCAGCTCAGGCTTAGGGATGATACCATTAGGGAGGGGGTAACCTGAACGTGGGGGTGACCTTAGTGGGGGGGGGGTTTAAGCGATGTGGGTGGGGGGGGAGGGAGGTGGGGTGGGTCAAGCGATGGAGGGGGTAGGGTTGTACGAGCTGGACAAGGTGCGCTCTAAATTGCCAGCCTGGAGGATCTTTAACGGGGGGGGGTTTGGGGTGGGTGAGGGGGTGGTTGAGGGCGTCAAACTTTGAATCAAAGAACCGCCCCCTCACACCCTAAAATTGTCTCGTCAAAAGAGTTTCAGGCGAATCGTATACTTAGAAACTAGTAAGGCGTAAGTCTCTAAGAGAGCTGGTCGGCAACTCAATGCCCTCTGAGCGCTGCCTGTTAATCTTCTTCTTCAGGAAGAAATGTCAAATGGGTCAGAGGAAAAATCGGTCACGCGAAAAATCGCATAAAAAAGACCACAGAATTAAAATAATTGCTACAAACTTTGTTTGAGAGCAATTAAAAATATAAAGATTGCTAAAAGTCTTGGAGCTTTTAACCTGAAGGCCAAAATTTTTTCATTTAAACAAACCCGTTAACCCACACACAAGCTTTGAATGGGGTTTATTGGCGACTAAAACTCGAGCATAATGACAAAAACTTTAGATTGAAAATCGCAAAATTTATTAAAAGTTTACAAATTTCCCAACAATAAAAGGTTCGGAACCAATTTTAACCATCGAATCTGTTCATTAACCCCTCTAAAAGACATTAAAACGTTTCATTGGCCCGAGATCGGTAAACTTAGAAATTGGCAAAAAAAAATGTGAAACTAATAGGGAAATATTATTGAAATCTTGCTACAATTCGTTATATTAACATCTTTATAACCATTAAATTGTCCTCAGAAACTATCCAGTAATCCAATTTCGATACTAAAAAAATTTTACTGGCCCTTAATCAATGATTAACTGCGAATAAAATGAATTTCAGAATTTGAAGGAAATTTCAAATTTTATCAAAAAACTGCAAAAATTCATGATATTAAAGAGTGACATTGTCTCTAGCAACTATGCCGTAAACTATTATGAAACCCTGGGGTTGTGAAAACTGAAGAAATGGCAGTTTTATTATTAAAAAAAGCTGAAGTTCGTCATATTAAAATGCTAAGAACTATTCCATTGCCACTATAAACTATGCAATACCCTATTCTCAAACCCTAGAGGAGTTTTCTCGGCCCTGAGACTGTCAAAACTCAAAAAATTGACAGAAATAAAAATTGCAAAAAAGTATCATTTTTATGTTTATTTGCAGTACCAAAATAAATAGCTCACAAAAAGGTCATAAAAAGTAATTATTTGCTTGCAGAAGACCTTTATCGACTTCGACAAACGTTAATTTGAGACTGATTAAACAAAAAGTTCGACAAATTACAAAAAAACGTGAAAAATTGCACCATTTCGGGCTCAAAATTCCTAAAAGTGACCTTTAACTTTCATTTATGGCCTTCCCAGCAGCTGCACCACTCTAAGCACTTGAAAGATTACTAAAACCAGGCGAGTTCCTCTCTTACAATTTAATGCCCGCAGAGCTTTACTTGTTTATCCCAATTCAAAAGCTCAAAACCATCGAAAAAGGTGTTAAAACATCATACAAAAAAGAGCACCAATACAATGCATCCAAAATCTTTGGATTGTAAAAAAGGAGCGCATTAATAGCCTGCTGATAAGATGAGGGCGGCTATTAATCAACACTTTTTGAGCAAAAGAATATATTCATATTATTTCTCTTTGCCAATTTATTCATAATTTGCGCTCCGAAGATCAAACAAGATCAGCTTCACTTACTTGTTCTTTAGTCGTGGTCTTCAAAAAACACGAAGAAAAGAAGAAGTACAAGATGCAAACGAAAAACTTAACTTGAACGATAATGAATTCCGCTAAACCCTTTAATTGTCATTGCCAAGGACCAAAACACAACTAGCAAAAATTTTACAGAGACAAAAATTTCTCAAATCGCATATAAACATCAGAGTACGCAAAAATAAACAGCTCAAAATTGGCGCAAAAAGCAAAAAAAAAAATTCAAAAAGCTTAAAAAGTTTTGAAAATCCCAAGAACTTAAAATTATGCTAGAAAAACACTAGGTCAAATAAAATTGAAGTTAAACTCAACACTGGTTTTTCAAAAACATTAATATCAACAATGAGGCCAATAATAGCCTCGATATCGATTCAGGGCTATCAATTAAGTCCAAAGAAGTAGCCCCAATAGCTACAAGCCATATTAAAAAAATAAACTGACTAACGTCTGAAAAATTGCTCTCGAATGACAGGCAGCAGCGCAATTTAATTCAGGGGCTGTACCCTAGATAAATTTTTCTTTTTGGGTGCGAAAACATCTACCGACGGTATGATTCGAACCTCGACCTCCTGAGTCTGATTCCGTTACCTCGACGGAGGTATTAACCACTCGATGATCAGGCACTTGTCATAGCGTCTCTAACAATCGGTTTTGTTTTGAACAACAAATTTCATTTCGGAGTGAGAGCAATTGAACTCACTCAAAAATCAAGAAGTGCGCGAAAAAGTCACTTGAGAAGTCGAAGATTATTCTAGAAGAAAAGTGCACAACAGTCAAGCGAAAAATTTGCATAAAAAGACACACACGCATACAATAATTGGTTCTTGTTCAAGAGCTATTAAAAAGCTGGCTCTTAAATGTTCGTTGGCAAAATGTTCAAACCCAGTGAAACAATCTTTCGAAACTTGAAGATGTACTAAAATCTATTTGAACAACATGAACGTATGCAGAATAATTCCTTAAAGTGTTCCTTCTGCTACATCAGCGGGTTCGCCGGTTATTATATGACTGGGGGAGCAGAAAAGAACCAAATACACAGTAAAGAAAATCAGCAAAAACAAATCAGTAAGAAAAATATTTTACGTCTCATATAAATGTAAACCCCTGAATGAAACTTTCACCTTGGATCAATCATTTCAGCGCTTTTCAATAAACTTACAAGACTCAAATCGGAGTGAAAGTCAAGCAAACAGACTCAGTATGACATGTACTACTTAGTTTAGACATTGTTTTAAAAATGCCTCAGGATATGCAACGAAGAAAAATATCTATTAATTATTAAAGATAACGTTTTGATCTTATCGGGGAAACGGTTCCCCCAAGCACCGGCACAGGCTATCAGGAGCCAAAGATTAGAAATCAAACCAAGCAAAAAATTAATTGCCATCTACAAATACCGCAACACAAGCCGCAATTCAAGTTAATCTCAATTATAATTTTTTCGAAATTTAATTTACAACAAAAAATTTCTATAAAAAATCAAAAAGAAACTGAAAGCAAAATTGAGCTCGAATCGGAATCTCTTTCACGAAAAAAACAACCGGTTTGAATTTCACTTCTTCAGTGATGAGTCCGCATGTAGGGAAAAACTTTCCACCATATGAGCAGAAATCGGCCGAATTCAACCTAGAAACCAACAACGCTGACAACACAGTAAAAGAAGTTTTGCCAGAAATTCAGAACACGATTTCGGAAGACACCACAATTTTAGAAAACCGGCCAAGCATTGATTTTCTGTTGCCGGACATAAAGGAGACAATGACCCGCGAAAAGTTTAACCCGCCAACGACCGAAAATCAACAAATCCTGACAACCCACTCAGAACGCGCACTCGAAAATCAAAATTACAACTTGGACATAATAACATTGCCATTAACCGCTAATACGGCAAAGGAACCACACGAATGTCTTGAAATTTCGTTCACGCCCTACGATGCAGATAATGATGCAGAAGAGAAGAATGAAAGTTTCAGCGTCGACGTTGATTTTGACGAGGTGCTAAATAAGAAGGCTATCAGCCAGAGCGCCAGAGCTGTGGTACAAGCTTCCGAAGTCGGAGTCGTAATCGCACAGCCCGCTACAGGCGCTCGCCCTCAAAGAAATGACACATTTTTCAAGATTAATATACTCTCAATCATTGCATTCTGTATGATCCTTGCGACAATTATCACTTTTGGGGTTGTCTTCGGAAATTGGATCTAATTTGAGAGCATAAAATTTTAGAGTGTAACATTTACTCCCCCTTCCTGTTCAAACCTTTCCTGTTTTCGATCAACAATATGAGTAAATTAGAAGTATATTGTATAAATTCATTATTTAGAAAGATGGACAAACAATCTGATTCTCAACAGAAATGCTACAACAAAGAAATTTGGACCTAAGTTTTCTACATAATACAAATAACTTGAAAATACAAATAACAAAGAAAATTTAACCTAATACATGAGAAGCAAATTCGATTTCGGAAAAAATTTCGATCCTTAATCAATCCAACCCACATTAAAGGAGAGAGACACTTTCTACACTGTTTTTTTGTTTATCCGATTTTAACCGATCGATAAAACTCACGAAGGGTGTCCATGGAAGGCCCATCGAGCGAAGAATTTAATATGAAGGGTGTTTGTAAATTACTTTTTACGAAAATTTATGAGGTGGGTTTCAAAGTTTTTGTCACATTAGGCTGATTTGAGAAATTTTGTTCACTTGTAGATACTCACTTTCCGAATAAAGCGAGTATAACTGGTTTATGCTAAATATTAAACAAGCATCGACTAATTGCCTCCTTTTTTATATTTAAGGTACATTATGGAACAATTTTTGAAATATTGCACCAGTACTAATTAGTTTAAAAACTGTTACCATTTTGCATTTAAAATGTTTATTCCTCATCTTTCAAAAGCAATCAATTTCTCAAGCATTTTTGAACTTCAATGAATATGAAGTCAATATCAGACAAATTATCCCGTTAAGAAAGCCGTGGCAAAAACAAACAATGTTACGCAATCAAGGTGCCAGGGGAGGGGTGGAAATTAATATCGCCAAAAATGACTACCACACAAAAAGGAAGGAAATAGTATTGCCAATATTGCTATAGGAATTAATTAATACAGTTGAGGAATTTGAGAAATTCAAGCATTAACGAATTAGGAGCCAATAGCTCTCAATCAACAGGCGCCTCCATATAATTGTAGCGCAGGGGAGGGAGTGGCACTTTTTTAGAAGTGAATTACCACCAATTGAGTTCAACTGCTCTAAATTTTGACGAAGTCGTAGAGCACAGATAAAAAATTGCCGTTGATGCACTATGACTCAACGACCGGGCTTTTTCGTTTTATCCAGTTTCTTTTGACATACCGTTTTCACTAAATTGCTAATTTCAATGACTGAAAGTACTTAACACAATCGATTAACTTCGGGCGAATTGCTCACAGACGACCGTCGAGCGGTCGACTTTGTCAGTAGCTAGCCACGGTTTAGTGAGGCTAGCATTAACTTAATTCCAAAATCAAAATCCAAATTGGGCTTCTCAGACACTGCTGTCCTTAGCCCGCCATATTCATGTCTCTAACAAGCGCTCTCCACTGACTACGATTTCCAGCCATTTCCTTGGTCAAATCAAATCATTGCTTTTCCAAATTGTTCAATGACAGTTTGGGAGGCTTAACTTGTTTTTTGAGATCGTCTCGGAGTTGTTCTCCAACTTTTCTGTTTTCCTCCCGGAGGTATTTTCCAATTCTCGCCTCTTTCAAATTCCAGTACTGCGTTGGGAATGTCAGATGGTTTCATGCGTAGAACATGTCCCAGCCACTTCATTCGGCGTTTTCTCATGGTCAAGGGAATCAGGCCGCACTTCGCAATGGACGATACTAATTATCTAGGGAGGTCTTGCCCTCTAGGGAGGTCTGGCTCTCTAGGGAGGACTTGCCCTTTGTGGACACATCGCCGTAGGCAGCGGATTTCAAAAGACTGAGGTCAAAACTTTTGAGGTCAGATTCAAAACTTTTGAGGTCAGATTCTTTTATTGGCCAAATTTCACATCAGTATAAAAGTACACTTCTCACGCATGCCTTGCCTAACTTGACTTCGAATGATCGAGTTTTTTGCTAGTTCCATATTTCCTTCAGGTTATTAAAGCTTCCTGAGGCTTTTCCAATTCTAGCTTTGACTTCCGATGTTACATTGGCGTCTAGTTGAAATTTGCTTCCTGGATATATGAATTCACCAACACGCTCTAGGTCTTCACCGTATATATAGAATTTCTGGTGTTCATCAGTGAAGCAGAATTTAGTTTTTCTAACGTTCAGTTGTAGGCCGACACGTGATGCATTATTAGTAACAATATCAAGTAGCTTCTGTGCGTCATTACCGTTGTCCTCTATTAGGCAAATATCATCTGCAAAATCAAGATCTACTATCATCAGGTCGTCTAGAGTAATGCCTAATAAATCATTTGAAAGCGCTTTTTCCATTATCCAGTCAATAGCAAGATAAAACAAAAATGGGGAAAGGATGGATCCTTGCCTAACTCCAATGTCAATTTCAAATTTGCGTGACATTGTATTATAAACTCGAACTTGACTGTAGGTTTTAGAGTACGTTGCTTTTAAAACCTTTGAACATTTTTCGGGCAGTCCGAGACTTTTGCAGATGTTCCAAATGTAATTCCGATCGACGCTGTCGAAAGCAGCTTTAAAATCTATGAAGATTTGATTAGTCGTTCTCAAACTTCGCACTGCTCCAGGATCTGCTAAAATGCAAAAATTTGATCCTTACATCCTTTGTTCGACTTTAAACCGGCTTGGTTAGGCCGCCCGCAATATAACGGTTCCAATCTGTTTTTCATAACTTCTTCGAGTATCTTAAACGCATTCGAAAGAAGGGAGATACCTATGTAATTCGAAGTTGGTTTTATCGCCCTTCTTGAACAGAAGGATTACTGCTGTTTTCAATTCCCCAGCCCATATACTTTGCAGGAGTTGGGTTACGTTACGTGTAACTGCATTGCCTCCTTCTAGATAGAGCTCGAGAGGGATGTTGTCCACAAAATCGGCTTTGTTTCTGTTTTGTTTATTTATGGCTTCTTTTATTTCCCTGGTAGTCGGAGGATCAATGCAAAAATCTGAGAAGGGTCTGGACGACTCGCCAGTTATCATAGTAGCCGCTGGTAAAGGGGCCGTTCAGGAGACGCTCAAAATGATTTGCCCGATCTTTGATTCTTTCTTTTGGGCCCTGAACTGTGTGGCCCTCAGCATTCTTTACGTTTCACTTGTACTGGCGCGTTTACCAGCAAACTGTTTGGCAGCTAAGTAGACTCTTTCGGGTTGCCGTTTTCGTCTGCATTAATCATTTCTTGCGCAAGGTTGTCGTAGTAAGCTGTCTTGTCTCTCCGAACTGCTTGTTAATCTTTTTCTGTAGTTCAACATTACTCGACCGATTGCTTAATGAGCACGGGAACGTTGCTTAATGAGCTCAATGGTATCATTGCTTCGTGAAGGATTGTCTTAAGCTGCGACCATTGTGCATCGACATCCACACCATCGCGTGTTTCCTCTGCTGCCTCAAGTCCGTCGTGTAGCAGATCTCTAAATTTCTCAGCTACATCAGGATTGCACAGGGATTCTAAGTTGTATCTAACAACTTTCGCCTTTTTGGTGTACGCTTTAGGTTTCAACTTGATATCTGAAAAACTGGTTTATGGCCTGTGTATGTAAGAAAGCATCGGATATTAATTTGTTATGGAAGTGCTCCACCTTCTTGAAATGAGGACATAATAATTTGATTTCTAGTTTTCTTGTCATTGGAAGTCCAGGTAAATAAGAAAAGTTTCGTTTTCCGTACTGTAGTTTTTGATATGACGAGATCAATCAAAACTGCAAAGTTGGCGAGTAGTTCGCCATTTGTACTCCGTGTACCCGTTAAGAACCGTCCGATACTTTGCTTTTCTACATCTAGGGGCAGACCTACTTTGGCAATAAAGTCTTCGCAGATGATCAAAACGTTTTTTCGAGGCATGTTTTTGAGGCATTTTTGTAATTCTGAAGAGAATTATTCCTTGTCTTATTCACTGCTTTCTTCAGTTGGGGAGTATGTACAGATGAGAGAGATAGCAACAGGAACAGCATGTAGTCTCATTTTGTAGCTGGGCTTACCAGAGGAAATATGAAGTGTCTGTTGTGTCACCTGCTAGCCTCGTTTCTTGTAGAAACACAATGTCGATTCCATTACTCTTCAGACCGTCGGCCAGCAGGTGTCTTGCTTCGAGTTTCAACATTGTACGGATGTTCCATGTCGCGATACCGCAACCAGTTTTTGCTATTTTCAGTGTTTTGGGGAGGTTTGAAGTGTTTAGCCGACTTAGCATAGCCACCTGAGGCGGCTATTTCAGGTGTCAGAGTTCCAGCTGGGCACGTCGCTTTAGTGTAGTCTTCTACTCAAGTCTTCATTTGGATGTGTGGCTACACTTTCGGGACCCGCCACACCTGAACTCTCCTTTATCCGGGCTTGAGACCGACAAGTTGCAACAACCAAGTGGAGTTTTTAGCTTAATTGAAGGGGCGTGAAGTGAGCGCAGCTGCGCGACGCCGGGGCTGATAGGGGGAACAGTCGGGGGCAGGTGCAACGGTGAGATGGTTTAAGCTTAATTGAAGGGGCGTGAGGTACGCGCAACGGGGGGACGCCAGGGGCTGACAGGGGGAACATTCGGGGGAGGGGCAGCAGTGGGAGGGTTTTTTTAGCTGCACTGGGCACTTACGGCTTTAATCAAGCAAAGAGGTGAGATTGGCAGTGAGAGGGGGCTGATGTGGGGGTGCGCTGTGGGGGGGGGGGTCAACCTTTATGGACCGCCCTTCACACCATAAGTAAGGACCCAGTGCAGCCAAAATCCCCCTCCCACCGTTGCCCCTCTCCCGACGGTAGCCCTATCAGCACCCCGGCTTCCCCCTCCCCTGCGCTCACCTCACGCCCCTTCAATTAGGCTAAAACCATCCGAGCGTTTCCACTCCACTCGACTGTTACCCCTATCAGCCCCCGGCATCCCCCTGCTGCGCTCACCTCACGCCTGTTTATCCCGTTTTTGGGACTCGCCACACCCGAACTCTCCTTCTTTAACCGGGCTTGAGACCGACACGTTGCAACAACCAAGTGGAGTTTTTAGCTTAATTGAAGGGGCGTGAGGTGAGCGCAGCTGGGGGACGCCGGGGGCTGATAGGGGGAAAAGTCGGGGGCAGGTGCAACGGTGGGGCGTTACCTGTTTATCCCGTTTTTGAGGACAAAAAGTTAAAAGGGTCAGGCGAAAAATCGGTAAATCGAAAAATGGCAATAAAAAGACCGACAGGACTAATAAAATTGCCTTTTTGGTGTACGCTTTAAGTTTTAACTAGATATCTGAAATCACTGCTTTATGGTCTGTGTCTATAAGGAAACATCGGGTATTAATATTGTTATGGAAGTGCTCCACCTTCTTGAAATGAGGACATAATAGATTTGATTTCTAGTTTTGTCATTGGAACTCCAGGTAAATAAGGAATGTTTCTTTTTCTGGACTGTAGTTTTTGATATGACGAGATCATTCAAAACTGCAAAGTTGGCGAGTAGTTCGCCATTTGTACTCCGTGTACCCGTTAAAAACCGTCCGATACTTTGCTTTTCTATATCTAGGGGCAGACCTACTTTGGCAATAAAGTCTTCGCAGATGATCAAAACGTTTTTTCGAGGCATGTTTTTGAGGCATTTTTGTAATTCTGAAGAGAATTATTCCTTGTCTGATTAACTGCTATCTTCAGTTGGGGAGTATGTAGAGAAGAGGGAGATAGCAACAGGAACAGCATGTAGTCTCATGTATCACAACCTGGTTTCGCATGCTTTCCATTCCATTACTTCGTTTGTAGCGGACAAACATTTTGTAGCGGGCTCAACAGAGGAATCTTGAAGTGTCTCTGTTGTGTCAGCTGCTATCCTCGTTTCTTGTAGACACACAACGTCGATTCGACGCCTCTTAAGATTGTCGGCCAGCAGGTGTCTTGCTTCGGGTTGAAACATTGTACGGATGTTCTATGTCGCGATACGTCAACCAGTTTTTGCTATTTTGAGAGTTTTTTTGGGGAGGTTTGAAGTGTTTAGCCGACTTAGCATAGCCACCTGGCGCAGCTATTTCAGGTGTCAGAGTTCAAGCTGAGCACGTAGCTTTAGTGTAGTCTTTTCCTCGAGTCGTCATTTGGTTTTGTGGCTACATTTTTGGTGCTCGCCACACCCCAACTCTCCTTCTTTATCCGGGCTTGAGACCGACAAGTTGCAATAACCAGGCCGAGTTGTTAGCTTAATTGAAGGGCCGTGAGGTGAGCGCAGCGGGGGGATGCCGGGGGCTGCTAGAGGTAACAGTCGGGTCGAGGGGAAACGCTGGGAGTGTTTTAGCGGAATTGAAGGGGCGTGAGATGAGCGCAGCGGAAGGGGAAGCCGGAGTGCTGATAGGGCTACCGTCGGGGGAGGGGCAACGGTGGGAGGCGGATTTTGGCTGCACTGGGTCCTTACGGCCTGAATGATGTGCAGGGGTGAGATTGGGAGTGAGAGGGGGACTGATGTGAGGGTGTCCTGTGGGGGTCAACCTCTATGGACCGCCCTTCACACCATAAGTATGTCTCCACAACAGTCTCATAGAATCGCATACTTGGAGACTAGTGATCTAAAAGGCCATAAGTGCCCTTAATGCCTGCAGGGCGTTACCTGTTTATCCCCTTTTTGAGGACGAACAATTAAATGGGTCAGGCGAAAAATCGGTCAAGCTAAAAATGGCATAAAAACGACCGACAGGACAAAAAAATTGACCTTTTGGTGTACGCTTTAAGTTTTGACTTCATATCTGAAAAGACTGCTTTATGGTCTGTGTCTGGAAGGAAGCATATGGTATTAAAATTGTTATGGAAGTGCTCCAGCTTCTTGAAATGAGGACAATCTATTTGATTTCCTAGTATTATTGTCAATGGAACTCCAGGTAAATAAAGAATGTTTCTTTCTCTGGAATGTAGTTTTTGATATGACGAGATCATTAAACACGGCAAAGTTGGCCAGTAGTTCGCCGTTTGTATTCTATGTGCCTGTTAAAAAGCGTCCGATACTTTGCTTTTCTCCATCTAGGGGCAGACATACTTTGGCATTAAAATCTCCGCCGATGATCGAAACGTCTTTTCGAGGCATGTTTTTGAGGCATTTTTGTAATTCTGAATAGAATTGTTCCTTGTCTGATTCACTGCTATCTTCAGTTTGGGAGTATGCAAAAATGAGGGTGATAGCAACACGAACAGCATGTAGTCTCATATAGCATAACCTGGTTCCGCATGCTTTCCTTTCCATTACATTGTTTGTCAATCTTGAATAGATACATATCGCAGCTCCGTGCATTCCTTGTTTCTCGTAACCAGAAGAACTTATTTTGTAGCTAGGCGTACAAGAGTAATCTTGAAGTGTCTCTGTTGTGTCAGCTGCTATCCTCATTTCTTGTATTGGGGAGTTTTGTAGTGTTTAGCCGGCTTACCATGGCCAATCGACGCGGCTATTTCTGGTGTCCCACTACCAGCTGGGCACGTAGCTTCAGTGTAGTCTTTTGCTCGGTTCTTCATTTGGATTTGCGGCTAAATTTTACGGAGCTCGGCACACCCCAACTCTCTTCCCTTTTCCGGGCTGGAGACCGGCAAGTTGCAATAACCACGCGGAGTTTTTAGCTCAATTGAATGGGCGTGAAGTGAGCTTAGTGGGGGGACGCCGGGGCTGATAGGGGGAACAGTCAGGGGGAGGCGCAATGGTGGGATGGTTTCAGCTCAATTGAAGGGGAGTGAGGTGAGCGCAGCGGGGGGACGCCAGGGGGCTGATAGGGGGAACCACCGAGGAGGGGCAACGGTGGGAGCAGGGTTTTGGCTGCACTGGGCCCTTACGGCCTGAATGCCGTGCAGTGGTGGGGTTGGGAGTGAGAGGGGGCTGATGTGGGGGTGCGCTGTGGGGGGGGGGCTCCTCTATGGACCGCCTTTCACACCATCAGTTATGTCTCCAAAACAGTTTCTGTGAATCGCATACTTGGAGACCAGTGAACTAAAAGGCCCTAAGTGCACTTAATACCTGCTGCGCATTACCTGTCTATCCCGTTTTTTGGGACGAAAAGTTAAATGGGTTAGGCCAAAAATTGGTCAAGCGAAAAATCGCATCAGAAAGGCTGACAGGACTAATAAAATTGGTACAAACTTCGTTTTGAGAACAATTAATAATCCATTCAGTTAAAACCGTGAGTAAGGTAAGTCAGAAGTTAAACGTCGAAGTCAGGAGATGTCTTGGGTTACAATATAAAGAACTGATACAACTGACGATTTGAAACACAACATTTTACCAGCAACATCAATCTTTGTCAGCCAACAAAGCATCTCTTTAAATGCGCAAAAACAAACCAAAACCGATTCAAAAAAGTCAATTTTCCTAAAACTAGAGTCCTAAAAATCATGGACAAATAAAGCTTTATATAATTATTCTATTGACACTACGCATCCTTAGAATGCGTACACCATAAAACAACATTGAGAGACAAAGTTAAAAAAACATCTAAAATAAAGGACAAACATCAGTAACTTTTTGAAAATCAGTCACCTGAAAACAAAAAAAACAATTTTGGCAAAAAGCTTCAACGCATCATACATTACAACTTTAAACAGGGATAAAAACATTTTAAATGAAATTAGACTGAAAAAGGCAAAAAACCAGCAATATTCTGAAATTCCAAAAATTTTCTAAAACAATCAGTGTAACAAGACGCACATCGGGATTGGCAAAAAAAGAAATTGACAAAAATTTATTCCTAAGTTTCAAAAGTTGTTCTAATTAAGTGTGCAGTTTGTTAGATATTAAACCTATATTTACTTTAGCTTCTAAACTGAAGGGTGTTAAGCTTAATAATATCAGCTAGCGATCACTCTAATGAACTTTGATAACTTAATGCACTATAAATTAATGACCGGGCTTTATCGGTTTATCCCGTTTCTTTTGATTTTGCTCTTCTGACATTGACAGTATTCACTACATTGCGTAATTCAATGCGTGAAAGAATTTAGAGCTCATTCAGTTCAAACAGTGAGGTAAGTCAGAAGTCAGACGTGAAAATCGTGACTTATGTAAAACGAAGAACGCGATCAAAAGGTAAAGCGAATTAAAGAACATAGCAGGACAAGTCCTGACGCACAATTCAGAGAATTTTCATTGACTAAACAAAAAAAATCAAGCCTAGAATGGACTATGAGTGAATTATCAAAAACATCGAAAAAAATCAGATAAAAAATATAAAAAACAATAGGAAATATGAAAAAATGCCGCATGTGCGCAAAAAACCATTAGCGAGAAATGGAAATTTGGTTCAGACAAACAACTAGGTCTAGAATGAACTATGAATGGATTGGGAAAAACCATTTAGAAACAAATCCGATCAAAAAATCAAAAAAACAGTAAAAAAAAATCAAGTGAAATTGCCGCATGTGAACAAAAAACCACTATCGAGAAAGCGAATTTTTGTTCAAACACAATATTCTCACTCTCCTTTAAAATCAAAGCGAAAAAAATTACTACTCCAATTTGACTTCAAAAATCATGAAAATGTGTGAAAAGATCTTAGACAGCGCTCCAATACAACTCAAATTCTTTGAATTGTAAAAAGGAGAGCGCCTAAATAATAGCTGTTTGAGAGGCTGACGGCGGCTATTAATAAATCATCAAAACTATGAGGTAAAAAACTAAACATAAACGCCGCACTTGAAGGCCAAAAAGAAAAGTTAATACTGAGAATTAGCGAACAGATCACAAGAGAAGCAAGCAACCAGATCACAAGATAAGCAAGCAATCAGATAAGCAACAAAAACGGAAAGGCATGAAGAATTTTAAATCCACCTTTTTTCTGAAAATAAGGTTTCAACGTCAAGAAATCAACCGTTATGATTTAAAGCGACCAATTAGGTTAAACTATGCCTCAGTAGCAGCCAAAAAAGTTTTATAAATGGAAAAAATTGATGAGAAAAAAATTTACAAAAAATAAAGGCAACACTCAAACGTCCGCAAGCACATTTCCGAAAATAAATCGGGTCTTAGTTAAGGAATTCACTAGCTATAGCTAACATCTTAAAGCATTAATTAATTTCGTTGATGGCTAATTGGCAACCAATCTGCTTTAAACTAGATTAACTGGTAAGAAAACCAAACAAACGCACTGACCAATTTCAAAGTTTAGCGAACAATTTTTGACAACAATAACTGTTAGAACGTTTAGCTATGAACTGAACGATATATTTGATTTACGCATTCCTCGATAGCAACCGTTGCCAGCTGCCAATAATGATATTAAAAGATAAGAGAGCCGAAATAAAAAAAAACACCGACAAATTCCAAAAAAAATCGAACAGCCGGCAGACTGCCGTAACAGCCCTGAAAAAATGAACTTGCGTGCCGTATAATAAAGATAGAATTAGATACAGATATAAGTTAAAAAAGCTATCGACGCCGCTCAAAAATTAAACAGGCTTTTTAAAAATCACTACCGCAGACGCCTTCTCATTAGGGACTATTATTACAAGATTCCTTTGACCTTACATTAAATCAAATTAAACTTAAATTTTAAAGTGCAAAAGTCATTGAGTGAGGTAAGTCACGTATGATCAAACTCTAATCAAGAAAATGACCTGAAAACCTTTGCAAGAGAGTGAGAAATGAAGTCAGGCGCGCGAATTCAGTTTGTGAGAGGAAAAACTAATCCACAAAATTTGACTTTTTTTAGCTTTGCTGTGTGAACAAATGTGAACGAAGAAAGCACGTCAGATGACGAAACATAAAAACCAAGAAAACCGCAATATACCTGCGCTCAGCTTACAGCTTTCAAGCCATAAAAACTATGACAACAAATGGTTTCAAAGTCATCAAAAGCTTTAGCTACCCATTCACGGATACAAGCAATTGCAAATAGACGCTATTATAAGACAAAAATACTTTTTGATATCACTCAAGAGAAGACACTAAAAACATTTCAAATTGTGGCGCAAAAAAATTATTCTCTAAAACCGAAATACCAGCCAATATTGAATCACACCAAAAAAATTGAGAAATACACCTTTTGCTTTGAAGTAGGTAGGAAATTTCCATATTCTAGTTTAAAACATCAAACTAATTTGCATAAATAACAAAACGGCTAGTGCAATTAAGCGCGTGACACATAGTTCCAACAAGTCATGAATTACAATTCAAAGAAATGTATAAGAGACCTGAAAAACTGAATGGAATAGCATGCAAACTGGCCATTAATTGTTTTCGGTGAGCCCAATCTTAATTGTGAGCCAAATTTTCCTATCGAAAACGCACCAAAACAAAATATGAGAACCTGGCATCCAATGAAAAAATTGCTTGAGACTAAAAAACAGTTAGGTGGCAGTTTTAAAACATAGCCGGCAGATTGCCGGAAAATTGCCGCGATAGACGCTTGGAGCCTTCCATGAATTGAAACAACTAAAGATATTAGATAGACAGATCGACCACCAGTCCTTTAATAGACCACTAGACTTTTTGGGTTAGCTTTGGACTGTCATTTTTTATGAGACACATAAGCTCTATAAATAGAAAGCCCTAATAGGGCTTTTCAAAATTAGGATCTTTTCCGTTTGTACCCCCTCAGCTTAGTGGGCGCATATTATTTGCAGCCCTCAGATGCATGTGCAATATTTTTTACATAATGACTGACTATGTAATGGCACGTGCTCTATAATTGGGGGGGGGGGCGCATAACGTACTGGGGGCACAAACGGAGAAGATCCCAAAATTAATATTCGAAATCAAAAACTCAAGACTAATAATCAAGAATTAGGGCATATATGTTTGGCACTACTTAGATGCACACTATTGACCTTTAACAAGTAAATATTCATAAAATTTAAAGTTTCATAAGTGAGTTCAGAAGTCATTTTTTTGAGTGAGGCAAGCCATTGAAAAAGTCAATTCCAAGAAGTCAAGGTAAGACGAAACAAAAATCTGTCAAGTCCTGAAATACAATTCAAAGAATTGAATGAAAAACTTAGGAGTACTCTAGCTGACCAGCAGATCAATTGAACAATGCCAGTTAAAACACAAAAAAATCATCTCAAAAAATTGAGAAACAAAGAATCAAACAATTTATAAAAGAATATAATAATAGCCTAAACTTCGAAGCTTCAACCCCTAAGTCAAAATTTCATCCATTTAAATATACCTATATCAAAAATAAGTTCAAAACCAATTTCTGTTTCAGCAAGACCTGAAAAAATTTAATGGCCGTTGAAGATCGATTAACTCGAAAATGACCAAAAATTTTTTTAAAAAAATGAAATCAATTGCAAATTTTAATGAAATGTTGCTGAATATTGTGATATTAAAATCCTAAGAATCATTTCTGTGTCTCTGGAGGCTATCCAGTAACCCAATTCCAAGCCTCAAAAAATTAATTGGTGCAAAGATCGATAGGCAATATATTTTATTAAAAATTTTAAGTTTCAAAAAATAGAGATTAGTTCTTTTAAAATGTCGAAAACCATCCAATTGACCCCTAGCAACTAATGATTAACCTACTATCAAACCCTGTATGGGGTTATCTGGCTACTTAAGCAAGAAAAATTGAATAAAAGACAAATAAAAGACAAAATAAAAGACAAAAAAAGACATTTTTAAAATTTGAAAGGTTAAATTGTTGAAAACAAATCCAATGAAACTAACAACTATACCGAAACGTTTTTCAGACCTTGGAATAGGTTTCCTGGCACCTGAGATTGGGCAAATATCAAAAATTGACAAAAACTTTAGGAAACTTTAAAAAAAATGTAGATTTTATCGAAAAACCCAAAATTCGAGACATTAACATGTTGAAAACCAATGCATTGTTTCTAGAAACTATACAGTGCCCAATTATGAAACCTCAAAGCAGATTCCCTGCTCCCTGAAGCTGGAAAAACTCAAAAAATGACAAAAATTTTGAAAAAAAACTTGCAGAAATTAGTATCATTTTGCGTGTTTGTGTTTGTAATACCAAAACATATAGCTCATAAAATAGTCATAAAAAAATGTGTCTCTAAAAATGCCTTTGTCAACTTTTGAAAACTTCAACCTAAGACTAATCAAACATAAAACTAAAAAAAATCACACAAAAAACATGAAAAATTGCAGCATTTTGAGCCTAAAAACTCCTAAAAACGACCTTTTAACCTTCAATTAAGGCCATCCCAGCAGCTGTACCACTCTAAGCACTTGAATGACTACTAAAGCCCTCTTTGGGCCTCTAATACTGGGCTTTACCTGTTTATACCGTTTTGAAAGATCAAAGTCATTGAAAAATGTGTGAACACATCTTAAAAAAATCACAGCGCCCCAATACAATTCAAATTCTTTGAATTGTAAAAAAAATTAGGAGCGCTATAATAGCCGCCTGGAACTGAGGACGCGGCTATTAAAAAAACATTGAGATCTATTCTGTTTTCCCCCCCTCCCAGCTTAGTGGGCAATTTTTTTTCGCCCCCAGGCGCAAGTGCTATTTTTTACATAATAACGTGCTCTATAACAACATATAATTTGTAACTGGGGGCATAAAAAACACTGAGGGGGGGGGGGGGGGGGGCAAAACAGAATGGATCCGAACATTGAATTGCAAAAAAAACAAGTTCTTCAACGTTCATATTATTGATGTCAATAAATGCCCCCTTTCCCCCTTTATGTTGAAAATCACAGGGGCCCAGCTGAAGCTCGAAAAACTATTTAATTGACCTTTGCAATTAAACCGAGAAAATTCCAAAACGCACAAAAATTGATTGTTTTTGTCATCGCCGTCTCGTTTCCCGTTCCTTCGGTTTCCGCTCGCTCCACATTCCCGCCCCATTTCGCTGCGGGTTGCCATCCCTCAAACTCTTGCCCATGAGTTTTCAAATCGGAAATGTCCCTCCGCTAAATCCCTTCGAAACTGCAACCAATGCTTGATCCCAGTTGCATACACCAAAAACAACTTTGGTGTGCGACCACAGTCCCTGTTTGATTATGTTAAGATAGTCCACCTCACTCCGCCCCCACCCGATCATCGAGAAAAAAAATCAACTAGAGGGTCGGCAGACTTAATTACCAGTAAGAAAAATCCTTTGCCGGATTGGAAACTTTCAAAGTACAAGGGCAACCCTTTGGGGGTTACAGAGGGCATGAAACGTACGGGCAGTTTCAAAGAGGCAACTCCCTTGTAATCATTGACGGGTGGCGAGCAGTTGACGTAACTAAATACTCGCCGAGAAAGCAAATTTCTATCAATGAGTTCTCATACAGTGGACAAATGTACAAAGACGAAATGGAATTAAAATTCGGTCACGAAAAGGCCATAGTCAATGCACAATTGATAAAATCCGCAGTTTCAGGCCATTAAAAAAACATGATAGTGATAATATCATAATAAATTCTGTCTTATCGGTGTCTTCATGTCACTTCATACGATTTAAAGAGCCTCTGGCCTCATAACATGACTGTGCAAATTCTGCCTTCCAATATAAAAAAGTCTGTCACTCTTCAAGTTTAAAAACATTGGGTTTAGCCGACACTTCTTGACTTCACTGATTGAATGAAGGAGAAGGTCCAGAAAAACGACTCCTTGAAAAAAAACATTAACAAGCGCAAGAACTGAGGGCAACACTAACTCATTAACCCCCAAGACCGAAGGTGACTCGAAGACCTTCGCTGCCAGCACAGCGGAAGGGCAGAGATGAACCGGCTACAACTAAAATACCTCAGCCCCTCCAGTTTCTGCGTTGTTTGTAAGGGCAACAAAAATCCTCTTTGCAGAGAGAGAAAAACACCAGTTATTTTACGGAGATAAAAAGCCAGTTTTCTTTGCCATAGAAAAAAACATAGGATCCGGTCGTACCCCTATGAAATGCCGGGAGGACGGTTGCAACAATTCACACAACGCACATATTCATGGAGTTGAAAACGTTTATCCATTTAAATCATCAATATTTGCCGATAGTAACTCTAATAATCGCGCAAGTCAGAGTAAAACTTGTAGTCTGTGATGATGGCCCCCACAATTTCATCTGTCATTAATGTAACAGGGCTCCTTCAGGCAAACAAATTGCAGTTGATGAACTCTTCGGCTTTAATTGTTTCGATTGCTTGCGACAGGTTGAGTTTCCATCGATCCTTAACCGTCGTGTTTAGGTTTAGTCCTGTTTTGTTTTAAAGCAAATATCTAAAAGGATTTGTAGCTGTCTAGTCAGAAAAAGTCTGGGTACAGAATGGAGTTGTTCGGCTCTTTACAGCATTTACACGCCAGATCAGCAGAGGATACTCGTGGGCTAGACGTTCTGGAAAACACCACAGCAAAATTGGAAAAACGTTGTGTCTGAAAGTTACGATTTGAATACAAAATCCCAGTGCCCAAAAATTAGTTTTCCGCACTGGCTCAATTCAACTAAAAACAAGAGCGGCTCATGAAAAACCAGAATTTAAGGGAAGGTAACACAAATGACATTAACGAGGAACTGGATAGAAGTTACGTAGCAACGGTTGAAGATGACCATAATGGGGTACCTAATGGTGCAGCAAATATTAAGGGTGCATCCTTGAACGAAACACTGCTCTCCGGCCATATAACTGCAAAACCATATTCAGACACTCACGGTTCAGAGAACTTCCATTCACCATTTCGGCCGCCATCGAAGGAATTTTCCTCCATGGTGGAGTGTAACCGAACGACCAGTCATCTTTGCGACAGTACTCAACATCAAAAGTTGTGGTATATCAAAACACACGCCACAATTTCGGGACCAAAGACACAGACACATGTGCCAGCTATTCACTGCAATGCACGGCACCTGCTAAAGTTAGACTACCCAGAAATCGCAAAAGCCATGACAGATCTGGTCGACCCAGTTGATGGGTCTCGTCCATCCAATAAACCGAAAGGCATCGATTCAACCAGAGAGGAATCATAAGGATTGTAGTTGCGCTTAAAGCTGGCAAAAACGACAACCTTGTTGAGTCAGCGTATCAGCAGCAACATAACAAACATTCTAACACAATTCGATGCCAATTGGTCGCGTCACACCGGTCACCGTAGAAACCCGATTATTTTGAGAAATTTCGTGTCAATGGATAAAATAGGTGAGACGAGTCAACCCAAGACACAGTTGATTGACTTCTTGCAAGATGTTGCACTGCTGCAAATAGCTAAGACCACCATTCCAAATACCACTTTTCGGTACGATTCGGAAATCTTGAACTCCACATGTGGCATTTCTTAGGGTTGAGGTAATTTCCTCTTCTTGTCCACTTCATGGGGAAGTGGCATGCGTTCACCTTTGGTAAGACCCGCGATGCCCTAATGACTGTAGTGACTGCAAGACACTGGTTTGTAAACGGAAATTTGACAGGCACTGACAGTGTTCGTCTACAAGTCTTCAATCGGCAAGGGCTTAGCTTAAAGAACAAACACACCATCTTTCTTGCCAGTCGAGAAGATGAAGTCCTGTAATGTTCCAGCAATGACCAGCGTTATCTAAAGTATCCTACTCAGCGAGAGTAGTTTAACACCGTTGTCAACAAATGGCTCCGTTCGTACAGTGTATCGGTCCTAATAGTTCCTAAAATCTTTCGGTCGTAGCAAGCGATTGAGGTTGAGTTTTTCAGGAAATTCACCATTATGTTACACGAACGAACGTCAGACTTTTGTAAACTGTTCCTGTAGCATATTCACCTGAAGGATCAGGAGGGCACTGGTTACTTACGGTCAAAAGTACAGGAGAAATTCACCTATCATCGGGGCACGCCGGCTATGATTTGGCCAAACCAGGTTACGAACTTCATCGGGGCCCAGAAGAAACTCTGTAAGAGGACTAAAAAAACTTTAAGAAAATCGCAGCGGATCTTGCGCATAAAAGCAACAAACGGAGCTTCAATCTACCCAGTGCGCCACAATTACGTGTTGGTTTGTAATTTTACGACACTATATGTCATCCTCGGTAAACGTCGCCTCACAGATCAAGCTCTGAACACCAGATGTTGTCTCGTCTGATACGCATTGAAGACAAGTCCACTAAATCCCGTAAGCTCCCACATATCCAAAGCGCAATGACCATTTTCTACCTGGTAAACGCAACCGGAGTTCTGTCAATAGTTGCCGTCAAAAAATTCAAAAATCGTAAGCGGCACGCTCGGGAGCAATTTGATTCCAATGCAATTTGGTCGCGTAAGGAGTATATGCCTGCTCTGTACCGTAGATCTAAGAGGCAGAAGCTTGCCGAGCGGCACCTCATAACCGGTGACTTATTTTCGATAGCCGAGGTTACAAACCCTGGGGGTTACTATCCTTCTGGGATTTAAAAACTTTGGTACGAAGCCGACACAGTGCTCCACCATTGTCCAGGTCTCTTGTCCGTCAGCTGAATTTGTCCCGAGTCTTCTAACAACTTTCGGGACAGAGAATGTTGCTTGATAAAATGCAACGAGTAAATTATATCATGATAGATTTTTTTGTGCGTAGTTAAGGAACACTTTCGCTGATAATCTGTTTAAATTTGCTATATGTATTATTTCTGAGAAAAAACAAATCCAGTTTCCCAAGGAACCTAACTTCAAATATCAATCGAAAGCAATCGTTTAACAGTTTTTGTTAATGGAACGAACTAAAGTGAATCACTGACCGCTCTAAGACAAAGATCTCCAAAAACCATCAAATTACATTTGCAACATTTTGTCTTTTGTCGGTTGCTTTTGAATTTAAGAGCTCGGCAGTTAATACCTTGATCAGTTGCTTTCATCATTTATTCTTGTAATTATGAATTGAAAATATGATAAAACGGGTTTTTTTACGGCAGAATGCCAAAATAGCTGCGAGATAGAATTCCGTGCCTTAAAATACACATAGAAACAGCAACAGAGAAGAGTTGAAACGTTATCGCGGGTGGCTCAATTCGCTGATAGGAAAATCGCGTAAGATCAAAATCCAGTCACAAAAGATGAGGCAACTTAATTCAGAGTGGATGGACTCTGAACAATTTTATGGGTGGGAAAACATTTGAAACTGTAGAGGTTCCAACCAGTGTTCTCACTGACCACAGTAAGCCACCTTAACCGCGGTCAAAAACTTCGTAGGAGACTCTAATTTAGAGCACGCAAAAAAACACAAAATCATGCGTAAAAACGTCACTTATGTCACTTAAAAACCCAAGCGAAGGACTGTTCTAGAAAAAAAGTAAAAAGACCGTCAGAATAAAACGTCAGACGGAAAACATAACACAGAAAAATAGGTACACGCAGCTTACAGTTTCGAAGCTACAAACAACATAGCCGGCAGATTGCCAAAAATTAGCCGCCGCTAACGCGCTTGATGCACATGGGGATTGAAATAGAAGAAAAAATGACTTTGTTAATATGAATTGAAATTATGATAGAAAGAGTTTTTTACGGCACAATGGCTGTGCAGTAGACTTCCGTGCCTTAAAATACAAACAGAGACAGATGCAGAGAAGAGTTGAAAATTTATCGCGGGCGGCTCTTGAAAAGTTATACTACGTTTTTAAGTGAAATTGTTTTTCTAAATTGCAAAAATCGATTCGCTGAGAGGAAAATCGCGTAAGATCAAAATCCAGTCACAAAAGACGCCGCAATTTAATTCAGCGTGGATAAATCCTGAACAATTTTATGGGTGGGAAAAACTTTGACACTGCAGAGGTTCGAACCAGTGTTCTCTTTGATCACAGTAAGCCACCTTAACCGCGGTCAAAAATTTCGTAGGAGACTCTAATTTTTAGCATGCAATAAACACAAAATAATGCGTGAAAACGTCACTTAAAACTCAAAGGAAGGAATGCTCTAGAACAAACGTAAAAAGACAAGTCAGACGAAAGAACGGACACAGAAATATAGGTACACTCAGCTTACAGCTTTGAAGCTATAAAAAACATAGCCGGCAGATTGCCGGAAAATAGCCGCCGTTGACGCAAGTGATGCACATCGGGATTGAAATAGAAAAAGAAAAAAGACAAATTAACAGAAGTTTTTCTTTTGAGTATGAAGAAGTGTTCTAATTTGGCGTGCAGTTTCAGTTAGATTCTAACACTATACTTAATTCAGCTTCTAAACTGAAAGCTAATAAGCTTAATACCGATATCAGCTAGCAAACATTCTAATTAACTTCGATAACCTAATTCCTAATGACTTAATGACCGGGTTTTATCGGTTTATCCCGTCTCTTTTGATTTTGCCCTTTTTACTTTGACCGCATCACTATATTGCGCAATTCAATGCATGAAAGAATTTAAAATTCATTGAGTTGAAACAGTAGGTGAAGTAAGTCAGAAGTAAAACGTGAAAATCGTGACTTACGTAAAACGAAAAAAAAGTGAACAAAAAGTAAAGCAAATTAAAAGAAAGGTGTAACATACTTAGTTTCTGTATATCTGCTATGTTAGTTTAAATCAAATTCAGAATAAACTTCTATCAAATTTATGTTTTGGTTTTCAATTTTCCTGAAGAGCGGTCTAAGGTCTTCGAACGGTGGGAACTGACAGCCTTAGTTTGAAAACTGCTATATTTTGAACATGAATTAAAGTAACTTTACTTTAGATCACATCTTCTGGGGTATGAATTCTATTCTCTACTTTCAATGATTAGAGGTTCATTTTATTAAGAATGTAAGGTCATTATAAATAATGTTAAGATTAATAACATCAATGCAATCTGTTCATTTAGTTTACATTGGTTTATTTAGACTAATTCAATAACATTGTTCGAAAGCACTCGCATAGTAAAGGGCATAATATGAACGAGAAAATCAAGGCTATTAAGTCAATTCGAGTCTATTACTTTAGAGGTTAAATGATAGATTGACATCTAATTAAATATGAAAATATTTAGGAATTAAATATGAAAATATTTAGGATGTCACACAACGCTGCTTTTTGAAAATTTTCAATGAAAATTTTAAAGAATTATCTCCAGATAAATGAGACGAAGTTTAAAGGGAGTGAAAAGCCGCCCAATTGAAAGGGGGTTAAAAGGTAAAGCAATAATGAGAGCAATTAGGTATCAGAGCACATTTGATCTTAAGGTAATATCGGGATTGTTTATGAAAGGGCTGTGAAGAAGGCATATGTTAAAGTTTATCACATGTTAAGGTTAGACAGTTAAGTAGATGTTTCTGCCAATTCAATGGTGTCGTCCATTGGGTTGTCTTCTCGTGCAATTGTCGCGAGGGAATTTCTCGAAGTGTTAAGTTGTTGACTGTTTGTCAAAGACCGTGATCGTGCAAGTGTGCCAAGTTCTTGGGCTGTGAGTACTGTTAATGCATCTTTCCACTTGTGGGCACTCTTTCGCACTGTGGAAGACTGTTTTCTCTTTGAGCTGATCAAGTCCACATCCAATTTTTGGAAAGATTATAGTATCGATTTGATGTTTTAATAACAGATACTTTAAGTTGTGAAGTGTTTGTGACAATGCGTAATATGTCGGTTTCTCAAAGAAGTGTTTTTTTGTGATAAGGTTGAATATAATTTTGTCTTCACGTGGTTCATAATATGACATTACCGCTCCGATTGGAAGTTGTGGACTTTTCTCGGCTATTTGTTTGATTCCCGGGTACTGTCGTGATACGCGTCTGGCGAAGCCTTTTCCCATATGGAAATCAGCTGAGATGGAATGTGCTATAGGGTAAGGCATTCGTAGAATATTGCCTTTGACATAAAATATTTTTTGCCAGTTTTTTGGTGTGAAAGAATTGATAGTTGTTTGTTTGTTGTTTCTTGTTTTCTTCCGTATCTCTGACGTAGGGGAAGGTTCTGTTTCTACGTCCCCTTGATATTTCAAAATGCTAGCACGGACTTGGTCTAATTTTACTTCCCGTGAAGTGCCTTCTGAGCTTTTTGCTTTCTGTACAGATTTTTGAATTATTTTTCGTTTTTCGCTTCTCGTTAGTGTTTCGCCTGTATTCAAGACTTCTAATGCTTGTCCGTCTATTGTTGTTGCTCTTCGAGTTGGTGTTTTCCTGTCGGTATTTGTATATTGCCGTCTAGCGACTTGGTTTGAGAACTGGATTTTTTTTGGAATTTTCGTAGGTTTCAATGGTGATGGTCCATAAACAACGTTTTGTGGTCTTTCCAGTTTTTGTTTTTCATACCCCAGTGCTAAGTGATCAGGTTCATTGGTTGCATCATCGTTTTGGTCATCGAGTACATTAGTTCTGGTTATAGGTGGAGGTGATTGGGGTGGTGTTTCATTTTCTGGAGTCGGCGGATGTTCTACTATTGCTTGTTGCCTGATTTCAGGTGCAGGGTGCTCGGCTCTAGGTGCTGCAGCTGGTGCAATTGGAATTGTTAGTGACACTTTCACAGGGTTCTTAGCTGAGGGTGGTTCTGGTGGATGGTTGTTTGTGGAAACATCATTAAATGCAAGGTTTTCCAAATATTCGTCAAAGAGTTCTGGCTCTTTTTTAGTATCTCTTCGCGACGGATCGGCTTTGAACTCTGCTGGGTCAATGGTGGCTAAATCGTCTAAATTGTCTGGTCGTTTTATAGGGCGGAGTCGAATTCGATGTACACACTGGGTAAAATGTGTGCCCGTTTTTCTTATAATATAGTTCGAGTCAGTTAAGACTTTCTCTACTCTATAAAGTGGTAACCAAACTTGGACTGTCTTTGTGATCGTTTGTTGTTGAGATGTTATTTTTGGATTGAGAAGAAGACAGTATGAATGCAACTGCAGTGGTTTAGCTTCCGCTTTTTTGTCATAATAATATCTGTATCGCTGATAAGATTCTATCAATCGTAATTTGTTTTCTGCGAATTTAGTGATCATGGAGTCCTGTAAAGCATTTACGTAATCAGAGTTGGTTTCAACGGATTCCATCGCTTTCCTGGAAAATCGTATATCCAAAGGTTTGATCGGGTCTCGTCCGTGGAAGATTGAGGATGGGCAACAGCCGATTGAGTGGTGATATGATGTATTATGAATGAAGACTGCGAGAGAAACATATTTGTGCCAGTCATTCCACTGACTGTTTGTATTGATTTTCAGTATTCGTTTCAAAGCTGCGTGTGATCTTTCTACTACCCCGATTGTTTGCGGGTGTTTAAGAGTTGCATGTTTTAATTTTATTTCTAGTAGTTCAGTAAGCTCATGCAAGAGTGACGATGTGAATGTTGTGCCAAGATCACTTAGGATGGTCTCAGGGATGTAACTATGGTTAAAGAAAATTTTCACTAGTTCTCTAGCTACAGTGTCTGCGCTGGAATTTGTTAAAGGTACGGCGAACAAGAACTTTGAAAAAACATCTATGCCACTTAGCACATATTTGTAAACTGGTGAATTGAATGTTCCCACTAAATCTATTTGTAGCATATCACCTGGGTATGACTGTAGTGATGACAAGGGTTGTAGACTCGGTCTGAGATGCTTCTCATTGGCTTTTCGGAGCTGGAGACATGTGAGACAGTTCTTGACTAGGTCTAGTAGTTGTTCTGTGAAGCCTGGGAAATAGAATCTTTGACGGAATTCCTGTATTATTCGGTTTATTCCATTGTGACCTGCTGTACGTGAATTGTGAAGTCGATAAAGTACTTCCTTCCACAAATGCTTTGGTAAACAGTATTGCTCGTACTGTACTTGTCCAACATCGTTATAAAAGAGACGGTAAAGTATTCCTTCTTTCACTATGAGTCGATTTAATTGCTTGTAGTATTTTTTGAGTACTTTTGTTCCGTATGTTACGTCAACTAGGCTTCCATTCATTTTCCACTCAATCACTCTACGGACTTCATCATCTTGCATTTGTTCGTGCTTTAGGTCTAATGGGTCAGTTTTTTGTAATATGTCGTTCAAAGTATCTGCTGGGTTTGTGAATTGTAGCGCATTTATTTGATGTATATGGAATCTTACAAATCCCTTTATCTCGTCAGCTGGTTGGCTTGCTTGACGCTCTAAGTAAGATTCATATAACCCATGCAATTTGAGTCGCTCCTCAAATTCGGTTTGTTGGTTCTTTGGTGTGAAGATTTCATCTATTGTATCAATTGCATTCAGTGTTACATCTGGTGTATCTGCTTTCGTGTCTATTTCAAATTCGCGTATTGGGATTTTGTCGTTCATTTTCAGCGTAAGGCTTGCTGATCTGTCTGTTTCAATTCTAGACAAAAAATCTGCTGCGTAGTTAGCTCTCCCAGGTATATGTGCTATCACTATGTTGAAAGATAGGACTCTGTCCAGGAAGTTCCATAGTGAGGGTGGTATAGTCTTTGATTGGAAAAACTGCGTTAGGCTTTTGTTGTCTGTGAGTACTACAATTGGCTGACTAGCGCCCCAAATATAATGAGCAAAATGTTCCAATGCAAAATAGAGAGCTAAAAATTCTTTGTAATAAATCGAGAACTTGAGTTGCGCTGTTGTGAACGTTTGGCTTCCAAATGATACCGGTGCATATGTTTTCCTCTCTTTCGATTGTTTTCCTTGGACATAGTCTTCTACCATTAAAACAAATCCGGCTGCATAGTAGCTGGCATCACATAATAAAATGTACTGAAGGTCAGGTCGGGGGAGTCGTAATGTCATGTCGGTTGCTTCGAGTAAATCTTTTTTAATGATTTCAAGTCTTTCATAGTGTTTTTCACTGGGTTGTATTTTTGCGTCTTTTTTGAGCAGTTGGTAGAATGGTATTAATTTTTCACCAAGGTTTGGTATGTAGTTTTTGAAAAATTGTACAAAGCCGATTAGCCTTTTGACTTGTTTTGTTGTCTGTGGCATTTTTATTGTGTTTAGGAATTTTGATATTTTTGCGGCTTCAGGTGAAATTCCGGATGAGTTTATAATGTTTCCAAGGAACTTCATTGACTTGCAGGCTATTTCACATTTCTCTGGTGCTAGTTTCAGTCCAGATCTGCGAATACAGTCGAAAATTTTTCTTAGTGATGGTAAAAGCTCTTGAAAGTTTGATACCGCACATCCAATATCGTCCATGAATTGTGTACAAACGTCTGCTGCCAAGCAAGGATCAAGGTAATGTCTTATGAAAGAACTAAATCCGGTGACTGATTTGTTGAGGCCTTGTGCCAAACACTTGTATGCATAGGTCCGAGATGAAAAGTTAAACGCTAAAAGTTGTGTTGATAAATCATCTGCCATTTGGACGCAGTGATATGCTTGTGAGCAGTCTAGTTTTGTGAAAAGTGTCTTTCCGGCAAAGTGATTAGTTGCATCAGTGATGTTAGAGATTGGAAAATTTGAGTTAAGATAATCGTTTTTTAAAAGGTGATTTATTCTCCGGAGATCAATTAGCAGTCGTAGTTTACCGGATTCCTTTCTGTGAGCAAACAAAGGGCTACTGTATTTCGATTGAGGCAATGTTGTGATGAGGCCATAGTACTGCATCAAGGCTAGTTCCACTTGTAGTTCTTCTCTGAGGTGTACTGGTGTGGGAGGGCCTTGGACGTACATTGGCATGGAATGCTCAGGAGTCAGTTTGATTTTCAGTTCTGTATTGTAACCGACATCAAATCGATGTTTCGCGAAAATATCACAATATTCAAGTATCAGTATTTCGAGTTCTTCCTTCTGTTCAGGGTTTAAGGCTGATTTGTTCCAAGGGAATCTGCGAAGGAAATTGTGTCGGTCATCAATGTTATTAATTGGGTCTGAGTTTTCCATTTTTCTAAGTTCTTGTAATTTTTTATAAATTTCTAACTGGATTGGTGTCAGCAATTCGGGGTGATCGCATGTTTCTGGCGTCGAGAACCATAGTGAATTGTAGTCTGGAGGAGGTCGCGGCGGTTGCAATTTTCCTTTCTTTTCTGTGTCTTGAATAAGTTGATTGATTTCTGGGATTTCGTTTTCCTTTTCTCTGAACTTAGCGAGTGCTATAAGTTCAGGATCAATTTTGATGAGTTGATCTGCTTGTTCGGGTGTCAATATTGAAAATCTTGCTACTTCTGTACGTTTGTGTAGGGTAATTGGATGATTTGTAATGTTTATTGTTGATACAAACAATTTATTCTGGTCACTAATTGTGCTAAGTGAAGAAGTGAAAGCTAAGTCTGTTTCTCTTTCCAAAATTTCATTCGGTATCAGTACTCCACTGAGGTTTTTGTACTCTTCAGTGCTTTCAGGTGGTGAACATTCTAGAATAGCATGCTGGTTTGGTTGTATCGTTGTATTTTTCGTGAGATAAATTGGTATCTTTTTCTGTCTAACTACTCGTCGTGGTTCGTTTGTCGGCTTTATTTCGTTAATTTGTATGGTTAAGTCTGATAATTGTAGAAATTTACGTGCTGGGCTAATGGTGATGTCATGTTTTTTGAAGAAAGGGTTTCCTAGGATGATTGAGTTTGCCGTCGGTAAAACTAAAAAGGATTCTGTGAATTGTTGATGTGCCATTGTGAATGTTAGTCTTGTTTGTTTGACTACCTTAACGGTTTGGCCGCCTGCCATTTTTACTTGATTCCATTCAGGCGTTTCGTCGGCTATTTTTGTTGTTGGATCGTTTGCTTTAATTTCTTCATAAAATTTGTTGCTTATTACATTTGCACAAGCTCCTGTATCTATTAGTGCTCTCCGAGTTAAAGTCGGGCTAAATTTTAGGTTAATATAAGATAATGTCTGTCCGTTGTTCACTGAGATTTTGTTAAGATGAAGGGTTTTAGTTTGAAGGCATTTTTCTGTCGGTTTTTGCGTTTCAGTTCCAATGGGCGGCTTTATTAGTTTTTTGGTTGTCTCGGAAACGGGAATGATGTTCCTCTTGAATTCGTTTTTGATCTCTGTGAGCATTGGTTCGACTTATGGTTAGGGTAACCACAGGTGTAACAAAAGACTTTGGTTGATGGGGTGACTGGAAAATAGGGGGAGTTGGGTAGTCGTACCTCTGCGTGTGTCTGCATCTGTTGGGAATTCATGTTTTGCGGGTTTATGTTGCTCTGAGGATTAAATTGTTGTCTTTGTCTTGGGTGGTAATAACGCGGTTGGTTATTTCTGGGATATGACTGTCCAAAATATCTTGGGTTACCCCGATAATTGAAGTTTCCTCTTGGTTGGAATCGAGGAGTAAAATTCTGGGAGTTTGGCCACTGAGTGTTCTGCATATATGATGAAGAACCTGTTATAGCCATTGTATTGTTCTCTGAACCCCCTCTGTGTGATGATGTCTCCTGATTTTTTATCCTATCATCCATTGAACTTAGTTTTCGTTCCATTGCTTCCTGAGTTGCGTTCAATTTTGATAAGGCGCTAATGAGGTTATCTGATACTGTTGTACTTATTTCATTGAATCCGTCCTCCGGGTAATCGTCTTTCCTACATAAGTCTCGAATAGTCATTTGTTGCCGGGCTAATGTGCATAATTCCTGCACTGTTGTATTTGGTGGTTGTTCCATCATTTTTGATCGCAGCCATCCTGGCATAGCTTTTTGGAAAATTCGTTTAACTTGTTCATTTTTGAACTCTTCTTCTGCGTTGATTCGTTCTTGTCGTGCTGCAGTTTCTCTCGCAAATCGTGCCTGTTCTGCTGCGTCAGCTCCATTTGCTAATGGGGCTACAGCTGGCAAGTTTGGTGGCGGATAGGCTCTTTGAGCTGCAGTTTGTAGAGTCACCAGAAAGTTCTCTGGCGTGTCTATTTTTGGATCGAACTTTTTCTGCTCGAGCCTCAGGATATGGACCTCCTGTAATTGTGTGTTGCAGAAATGATCTCTTAACGCTGTCAAACTCAGTTCAACGTCTTGTCGGGTTGCTTCAGGAAGTGTTTGGAAATAGCGTAGAGCATCACCTCTTAAGTGCAATTGTAAGAAGTTTGCTTGTTGTGCATTCGGTATTGCTGCTACTCCAATGAATCCGCGGAAGAGTTGCTCAAACTGGCGAAAGCTTTCGTTTTCTGTCCCGCTGTATGGTTCTACTGTAATTTGTGCATTCGCAGCCATACTTACTTTCTAACCTTATTATTATTTTACAGCACAATATTAGGTAAGCTATTGCTTAATGGTTGTTAGGAGCACTATAAATTGGCACTGTTATTGGCGTATATAAACACTTCGAAATGCTCCTTGAGTCTACTGGAGTGGAAGTTTAGTAGAGTAGTTAGGTTGTAATTATTTGGGGCTGGCACTATGATAATAATAAACAGCAATAGCACTTGGAAAGAGAAGACTTCAAAAGGTTGAGTTAATTTTAACTTACAGTCCTTGAGTTCTCGAATTCTCACTTTCCCTTTCTTCACAGTATAACCAAGATAGATTGGCCATCAGACTACCAGTATCACAGAGCATTTGGAGTTGAATACAAGGTTGCCCCATCAACATCAGTTCTGAAGTCCATAGTTTGAATCGGGTACTTCTCGATAATTTTCAAAGTCATCAGGCTGGATAACAATTTTCTCAGAATAAGACTAATTGTGTTCTGATTTTAGCGTTCAGAACTTTTTAAGAATATTTGTTAAGAATATTTGGCGATTTGTTTGATAATTTTTCTAGGAATTACGTAATTCAATTTTGGTGATTAGCAAAGTTTTTGGCTGTCTTCCTGCTGTCACCATGTAACATATTTAGTTTCTGTATATCTGCTATGTTAGTTTAAATCAAATTCAGAATAAACTTCTATCAAATTTATGTTTTGGTTTTCAATTTTCCTGAAGAGCGGTCTAAGGTCTTCGAACGGTGGGAACTGACAGCCTTAGTTTGAAAACTGCTATATTTTGAACATGAATTAAAGTAACTTTACTTTAGATCACATCTTCTGGGGTATGAATTCTATTCTCTACTTTCAATGATTAGAGGTTCATTTTATTAAGAATGTAAGGTCATTATAAATAATGTTAAGATTAATAACATCAATGCAATCTGTTCATTTAGTTTACATTGGTTTATTTAGACTAATTCAATAACATTGTTCGAAAGCACTCGCATAGTAAAGGGCATAATATGAACGAGAAAATCAAGGCTATTAAGTCAATTCGAGTCTATTACTTTAGAGGTTAAATGATAGATTGACATCTAATTAAATATGAAAATATTTAGGAATTAAATATGAAAATATTTAGGATGTCACAAAAGGAGAGCGCCTAAATAATGGCCGTTTGAGGGGCTGACGGCGGCTATTAACCATAATACCTTTTCGGGTCGTAGAAAATTACAAAAAAAAACGAAAACTCCGTGAGTGGAAAAATCAAGTGATTACCACAACTCCTATTGAAGTTGTTAAAAAACTCGTGGCTAATAATAATGCTTCATGCAAACAAAATGAAGATAACCCACTGCAATTTTTCTTATATGTTTATTTGAAGTAGTTAAAAATACTAGTACATCAGAGGACCGAAAGTAACGCTCGTGCTGTTTCATCCAAGTCAAAACAAACATTCGCTGAAATCGCGCTATGAGTTTCGCACAATATTTTTTCAAGCTTCAGTATTTTTAAAAAAGACATGAATAGAACAAAGTTTCTTCGCGCAAAAAACCAACCAATGAAAACCAGTTTTCACCAAGAAAAAATCAAGGCGCGTGCAATAAAACCTTATCCTACTCGGCTATAAAAACAGGGAATAAATAAGATTCATTAAATAAGAGTCGAAAAAGACAATTATCATGAAATGTTTGTTCATAAAATCAAACCTGATGATTCGATGAACAGTTCCAAGTCGATAGTAGAGTCGATGTTATTAAGGAGCTGGTTCACACTGTCAATGTAGAGGTCTTGGAGTTCCTTCAGCTGTTTGGTGCTTTCAATGCTCTTCTCGTCATCTGACTTATCCGCTGAGAAGGCTAGCTGTGCAGCTGCACACACAATCGGCATCAGGTCGTTTAACTGTAAGCAAGACACGACAAACATTTAGAAACTCTATAGACTATAAGCCATAAAAAATCCCGAAGCTCACAAATTAACTAATTTCAAATTTGAAAAAAATTCTGTCACACCCTGCCCCACCCCCCTCAAATCCTTATTTCCTTTTCAGTAACTTACAATGAAAAAGATTGCACATGTAAGTGGAGTTGGCGGTTTTTGTATATAATATGCACAAGCTACGGCTCGGAATCCATTAGTTAAAGCGAATCGTTAAGCCCCGATTTGATGCCAAAATGTCCACAGAATACCTGTTTTGCAGCCCTAGCCACATTTCGTAACGTATCCTGGTCCTCTGACTCGTTCAATTGGGCAAACTGTGTAGCTGTGGCCACCGCCCGCTTTGCAGAGTTCTGGAAAACGTCTAGCTTCTGATCGAACTCCATCTCATTCTTGGAACCATTGGAACTGTCGGCTGGAACAAACGAACGGTCTCAAAATATGATTCACGAAAGCCCGGACTATTCCCAGAACATTTTAGAGTTGAATCTAAGATGTAAAGACACGTACACGTCACATATTAACTTAGAAAATCAATTCTGAATCAGTATATTTGCAGTCCATTTATACGCATTTATGACCATGACGAATTCAGAAAAACTTCGTAAATCATGATGTTGCACTTGACAAATTTATAAAGACTTTATCAATTGAGTGAGCACAAGCGAAGCTTAAAAGCCAGTTTTACAGTTTTCACTGACAATGCCAATAATCTTAACAAAACAAAATTCCTAAACTCTACTTTTCTATTAGAGCAAAATTATTCTGCAATGATAAACGACTTATAAACGATTCTGTTGGGGGCGTTCAGTATCAGGATTTTAGTTGGTTTCTTTATTTAACTTGTGACTCACGAGATAGACTTTGCGCAGACTGGACCAGACGGTTAATGCTCTGATGAGGATCCAGAAACGTATCAACAACCTGAACAATTTCAAAAAGTGGAACTTAGCAAACCAGATTTTAAAAGGCTACATAAATGTGGCAAGTCAAGTATACAAGGTAGCCAAGCCATTAAAATTACTGCAAATAGATCAAACGATTGGCAAGGTTAAAAATTTTGCTAGAGGAGGACAATTATAAGGCAGTATCTGCTTGTTTAATATACTGTTCATGAACCTGCTTGTTGTTCTTGCGTTACCAGAACTTTAAATCGAAATTCAAGTATGACATTTTCTATTTCTTTAATATGACATGCTCAGCGCACCCGTCAATGTGAGGGTCTACAGTTTCAAATTTGCAACCAATTCCATATGGTTGTGATAATTTTACCTAACACTAAACCTTTCTGATAAAAAACAAAACTTTCAGGCAAAATTAAAGTAATCTAGTTATAATTAATCCATATGATGAGTTTTAACTTGAAGTCAAAAAAATATACGAGATAGGCTTTAAGGCCGTTTAATATAGCATAGCAGGCAGATTGCTGGAATAGCTGAGAAATAAACCTGCCTGCAGTATAATACAGATAGAAACAGATACAGATATAAGTTGAAAAAGTTATAGACGCTGCTCAAAAAGTCATGTAAAAAACATTCAGCGATAAATTAATAGGGCTTGTTAAACCTAATGCACATATCAGTTCCGTTGCCCTGAAATTAATTCAAATTAGATTTAAGTATCAAAGTGCAAGAGTCATTTTATTGAGCGAGTTAAGTCCGGCATGATTAAAATCAAAATCTAATCAAGCAAATGACAAAAAACTTTAACTATGAAGAGTGAGAAATGACGTCACGAGCGCAAATGTTAATGAGGCTGTGTGAAACTGTATGCAAACGTAAAACTAAAAAAGAACGTCAGAGGAAGGGATAAAAAAGAAGCAGGACAAGTACTGAAAAACTATTCAACGAATTCACTGAAAATCTAAAAACAACTCAACCGGGCCAGCAAACCAAACGATCAATAACAGCCAATCTTTGAAGAAAAAATTCGTACTATCTAAACTCTTGAAGCTTTTAGCCTTAAAGCCAAAATTTATCCAAATTACCCATTAATTAAAGCACAAGCTTTGAAAGGGGTTTAGTGGTCACTAAAGAAAGAAAAACGCAAACAAACTGAAAAACATTTTCATAAAATAAATTGAAAATGGCAAATTTATTAAAAGTTTTTCAATTTTGATATATTAACATCCTCAATCTGCCCAGTAACCCATTTGCAAGCCCTAAAAAAATTCAAATGTTCTTAAAAGTCTTAAAAGTCAAACATAGCCGGCAGATTGCCGGAAAATAGTCGCGATAGACGTTTGTGGCCTACCATGAAATGAAAAACCAAAGAAATAAGATGGACAGATCGACCACCAGCTTTTTAATAGGCAACTAGACTTTGGGTTAGATTCGGATTGTCATTTTTATGATACACAATTGCAGCTTTTTCAAAATGCAGCCCTAATGCAGCTTTTTCAAAATTAATATTCGATTTTAAAACTCAATTCCTATTACTCAGCAATTAGGGCATATAAGTTTGGCACTACTCAGATGCACACTATTGATCTTCAATTAGTAAATGTTCATAAAATTTAAAGTTCCATAAGTGAGTTCAGAAATCATTTTTTTGAGTGACGCAATTGACAGAAAAGCAGAAATGACGTCACGAACACAAATTTTAACAAGCAAAGCAGTAGAAGTCGCTGAAGTCATTGAAAAAGTCAATTCCAAGAAGACAGGGGAAGACAAAACAAAAATCTGTTCAACGAAGTAAAAAAACATAGCAGGACAAGTCCTGACGTACATTTCAAAGAATTTTCATTGATTAAAACTGATTAAAAACTAACCCCGGAATGAACTATGAATGGATTGGGAAAATCATTTAGACAAATCCGATCCAAAACATCTTAAAAACAGTAAAAACTAAAGTGAAATTGCCGCATGTGAACAAAACCATTAGCGAGAAAACGAATATTTGTTCAAACACCGTTTTCTCACTCAACTTCAAAATTACAGCGAAAAAAATTCACGCCGCAAAAGCACCCTGTTTTTTCGCTCCACTTCCTGTTTCGGCGTGAACAAAATCACCACTCCAATTTCACTTCAAAAATCATGAAAATGTGTGAACAGATCTTAAAAAAACAGCGCCCTAATACAATTCAATTTCTTTGAATTGTAAAAACTAGGAGCGCTATAAGAGCCGCCCGGAATTGCTGAAGTCAGAATGGCCATCTCCAGAATTTATTCAGAAACAAACCTTCAAGCCTTAGAAAACTTTCATTTGTGCGTATGGCCGCATAACTCAGAAAATGAGAAAAAACAGTACAAACTAAAAAAGAGCAAAATTAGCATAATTTTGCTGTGGGAGGGGGCGAGCCCGTAGGTGGGTTACGGGTGGAACAATGTGTAGTGATGGGGTTTGGGAGGGGTGAAGGAAGACCTGAAGTGTGGGGGGGGGAGATATGGGGGGAGGTGAAGTGGTGGATTTCAAACTCAAGAACCGCCCTTCATATGAATTTAAGTCTCCAAAACAGTTATTTCATACTTATAGTCCAATAAGCTGAAAGGCTCTAAGAGCCCATAACGCCCTCCGGAAGTTACACGTTGTTACGCATTGATTTTTAGAGTTCATTATTCTATGGTGTTATTGAGGTAAATTTGAGATATAACTTGGAATAATTATTGTCATTTTCAAGGGCTTATTTTGATGTTTCACAGTGCGATTTTTAGCGGATATATTTTAATAAAATTAGCTAGTAACAGCCTTTTACTGAGCGGTTCGGATGCGTGATATATCCACTAGTTTGCCTTGTATTTTAGAGTTTTGTTAGTCTCAATTTCTATTCTAACAAAGTCTGTCAAACTTAGAAGTTTTAAGAGAATTTCCAGTTCAATCTTTTTAATTATTATATCAGAAAATAAAGACAAAATTTCAATGAAAGAATAGGAAGTTTAAGTTTTTGCTGAGTTTTATTAGCAACTGATAGTCAGGCTGTTTCTCCGGTGTTCTGGAGATCGTAAGTTCCGCAGGACTGTGCCTCGAGTTGTATTGGTCCTTCGCAAATATTTACTGATCTACAAGTTGGGCAATTCCGGCTTTTGTACGTCTCTTGATGTTTGTTAAGTACATATACAAGTTCCGTATTAGCACCTACTTTATCAGAATAATTACTTCACCAAGTACAATCTCTCATGAGGTCATTTACTAATTATGTGAATTTATCTTCAAGAAACTCAAAAAAGTAAATATTGAGGCTTTTAGGCACTTGATATATTTATCTATGAACTGTCACTCTGCGGTTGTCTTTTGTAAACATAAACAAATTTGAGGTTACAGGCCTAGATGGAAATACTGGCTATATATATATAAGTATATATATATATAAGTAATGTCAGCTAGCAATCGCTTTAATGAACTTTGATAACCTAATGCACTATGACTTAATGAACGGGCTTCATGTTTATCCCGTTTCTTTTGATTTTGCTGTTTTCACTTTGACCATATTCAATAGATTCCGTATTTCAATTGAAAATATAATCAGTGGAAATAGTGATTGAGGTAAGCCGGAAGTTAAACGTGAAAATCGTGACTTATGCATAACGAAAAATGTGAGCAAAAGGTAAAGCGAATTAAAAAGGACCACCCAAATAATAGCCGCTTAGAGGCTGACGGCGACTATTAAGAAATTTAAAAAATAGGAGAAAACAAACAAAGAACATAGCCGGCAGATTGATTCCCATAACTCTATTGGGATTGAAAGAAAAGTAAATATCAGCAAAAATTGATTTTTGTATAAAAACATTTTTAAGTGCGATTTATCTTGATGTTATTTCGTAATTGAACATACTCCTGTCTCTCACTGAGAGGCTACAGGGTCTAGTATCAATATCAATAAGCATTATAGATAGTTACTAAAACTTATGATAACAAATTTCAAGTACCGGGCATCTAAAAATGTGCTTTATGGGTTTATCCCGTTTCTAATTCTGGCTTTGATTTTTTTTATACTGAGTCTCTTCATATTGAATTATTTTGCTGAGCAGCTGCTGTTTAAAAGGATTTTGAGCAGAATGACAGAAGAGTGAAACTAGCCTAGAGCAGTTAAAAAGATTTCACGCAAAATGTCGAAAAAGCGGCCAAATGGGTAAAGCGAAAAAAGGTCGACGAAGTAAAAAACATAGCAGGACAAGTCCTGACGTACAATTCAAAGAATTTTCATTGACTTAACAAACAACTAGACCTAGAACGGACAATGGGTGAATTGGGAAAACCATTTCTAAAAAAATCAGATGAAAAAAACAAAAAAAAACACAAAATCAATGTCAAAATGCTGCTAGGGAGAACAAAAAACCACTAGTGAGATATGTAATTTTGATTCTAACAAAAAACTAGGTCCAGAATGAGCTGTGAATGGATTGGGAAAACTATTCAGAAAAAAAATCCGATCCAAAAAAACAAGATAACAAAACGATTCACATTTTCATGTGAACTATCAGAAAGTTTGATGTAACTTAGTTACACAAGAAATGAGGAAACGCTCATTGAAAGACAGTCAGAAGATACCTTAGAATCATTGGGCACTGCCCTTCGGTATAATTGTTTATTTAAATTAAATTGTGGAAAATCCCAAGTTTTTCCTCTTTCAAAAACCACGAAATTCGATACTCTTGGCAAAGTTATCAAAATTTCTGTAATTTGAGCAATATGTTCACCTCTTTAAAGAGTCATGATAATATTTGATGTTCTGAAGACAAATAAAATTAATTAGATTTTTTTCCATAAAGAATGAGCATTCGATGAAATGTAAATTTAATCCAGTGAGTTAAGTTGACAAAGGAAGAATTTGAAGGATGATCGAAACTTTAAGGGAAAGAATTGTTTCCCATATAAAGATTAAATGGCTTTGCACCTATGTATCTCGATTAATTTTGCTCACTTTTTGTCTACTTTGACCAGCAATTCCATGCTATTCCTATCAAAGTATTGGATCAGGATTCAACAAATGATAATTCAATGAAAGACTGCTTTTTATTCACAATTTGACTACCAATTTCGAAAGTTGGCACACCTACATTAGATGAGCAGGTAAGATCAACTATTTCAACAACATGATGAGTAAAGCTTTTTTTCTTTAGCGAAGACTTTTTTGTATTACTTCTAGAAGTTCAAGTGCGCTAAAAGTTTTCACAGCCATAAATTAGCACACCACAGTAAATTATTGGATTGAAATTTGAGTAAAATGCCTTTCGAACATAAAGACCCAATTTTGAACTTGAAAAAAAAAACAATTTCCATGTCACTTAATCAATTTGCGCTTTGAACTTGCAAGCAGTACGATAAAAAAAAAAACAACCGACGACCGGCGGACACATTGCTCTCAAAGGACATGCGAGCTAGGCTCACTGCTGTAGCTCGGCCAACTGACTGGAAAAAAGAGTGTGGGGGGGGGGGGGGGTTAGCTTCCTCAGTTGCTTCACTGAACTATTAAGAGCCTACAAAAGCTCTAAGAAAGCTACACAGAAACTTAATGCCTCAGTTGGCTTTACCAGTTTATCCAATTTCTTTCGGCCAAATCACTCAAGCGAGCAAAAACATTCCACGACGAAACGACCGACACATTGCAAAACAGTCAAGCAAAAAATTTGCATTTAAAAAAACACAGACGACAATAATTGCTTCAAACTTGGTTCGAGAGCAATAATGATTCATTTTCTTTCTCAAGAACACCTGCAGGAATAGCTCTCAGTCAGTATCTCATTTCGGCTTAGAAGATAACTAATAATGGGTTTTTGCAATAAACTGAAGCATGGCATTGTCAACATCACATCAGCATTCCCGCTTTGCCTGAACCATTTACTCGATTAAATTCTAGACCCACTTTAGTTTAAAGGCAAGTTTGTTTACAGATTGTTGTACTATTTACAAGAAAATCTGGTCCTGATATGAGTTTTTTCTAACAGAGCTACCCACCTGTTGGGAGAGTGTTGTTCTCATCTGTTGTATAATGGCAGCTATCCCCGAGTGCAACTCACCCACTATTTCGTATGCTTCATCACTCTGGCCCTTAGAAATAAACGAACAACTTCATGAAATGAAATCTGATATAGGCCAAACTATTTTGAATTCTGTGTTCTGTGAACAATACATTTCATATCTAGCATTTAAGTGGTAACTATAACTAATTTAAGAATCAAAATTTGCGGCTTTCCTATTGAACATCCCCCGCCTAGTGATCGTTTGTCGTATAGCACCCCCCTCCCCCCCATAACGCAATCATACGATAATGAGGCTATGATTTTATGGGGGGGGGGGGGGGGGGGGGGGGGGGGTAATACGGGACACCCCAAAATTTTAACCATCCAGTTAACAACGGAATGAACTTCCACCTACGCCTAAAATTAACTCACAGTGGATATAGACTCACTTTTTGTTGTTGAGCCAATCTGACGAGTGCGTTCATTGGTTTGGTGAGAACAGAACACTTGTGCTTCAGCACACTCTGTTCATCCCCACCCAGATGTCTGGCGTAATTCCACCCCAGCTTAATTATCGCATCCAAGCACTGTGAGCCTGAAATAGAAAGAGATGGATTTAAAACAACTGGGATGCCAGTAGCAAAACCCAAATCGAAAAAATTAAGAACCGCCCTTCACGCTATGAATTTATGTTTCAAAAACAGGTTCAGTGGATCGAAACCTTAAGAGTCTAGTAAGCCGAAAGGCTCTAAGAGAACTTAATGCCCTCCGAGCGCTACCTGTTTATGCCGTTTTTGAGGACGAAAAATCAAATGCGTCAGACGAAATGTCGATCAAGAGAAACATCGCGTAAAAAGACCACAATGATAAAAAGACCGCAAAAAGGACTAATATTATTGCTACCAGCTTTACTTGAGACCAATCCAACAAGTGTAGAAAAGGCAATGAAGTTGTCACATACTCCTCGCTGTCAAAAATTTGTACGAATGAAGGAACAAAGAACAAACATCTTGGCACATTTTTTTAAGAAAAATGTAGACAGCCAATTAGCTCCGTTCACCAATCGCGGCTATTGAAACCCACAGAAGTCAGACGTAATGGTTACGTGACTCTGCTTGAAGTCACTGAGAATTTCTGGCGTTTATCGAGAACCGCGAAGCGGTTCGAGATAAAATATCAAAATTTCGAAGTGACTTCTGCAGAGTCACGTAACCATTTTAAAACAAGCACTGTGCAAGTTCAGTCGAAAGCTTTGCGGAAGTGATTTTAACCGATTAAACGATCAAAATAGGAGTTTTCTTCCGATTGATCAAAAGGAGAATCAGTTTCGCAGACGAATGGCTCTTTTTTTCCACAACAGTATAGGAACAAAACAATTTCTCAATTTCGTTGTTCTTTGATTTTTCTGTTTAATAAAAAAAGAGCCTATTGTCCCTAAAAAAGATTGACCGATGATGATTCCATTCTTACAAAAACAACATTTGACAATATTCGATGGTTACAGAATCTGTGGAAACGATGGATTCAAGTTAAAAAAAGGGAAGACCCAGAATTTTTTGGGAAATCTATGGATATGATTTTCGCGAGGAGTCTTGACCTAGCCAGCCAATACCTTTGTCAATTCGTTCAAGGGATTTTTTCCGTTTCTCCAAACCCCCCGAAATTTTCTCGTTTTTGCAAGCCCAACCCCCCCCCCCCCCACACACACACACACACACACACACACTCCCACCCATCAGTACTCTCATCCTCATGTAAACCAGAAAGAGCACAATTAACATTACCAAATGAAAAAACTAAAATCAAAATCCTGTTAGGGGGAAGAATTATATGCATCAACAAGCAGTAGCAAAAAAACCTTTTCAAGAAATTCGAACAGTTAAAAGGGAGGAAGATCACCCAAGCACTCTCTACAACAAAGCAATGATTCAAATATATATCAACGAACGTGTCGATTACACAACCAAAATAATGGAGGACAATGATTTTCTTGGTTTTCGTAAATCTCCTGATAAAAATAAATTGAAAAACTTAACATCAAGTGGCCACCGTACTGCTCCAAGACAAGGAGAAATTTTTTCTGAACAAATGGAACAAGAACTACGGGAAAAACATTCTTGGAATCAACCAAACAATTTATTAAGAACAGTTTATTTCTTAGTTGGTAAGCACTTTGCTCTCAGAATTTGTCGAGAACACCATGATTTACGCCACGAAATGGGAAGCCAAATAAAAACTGTTGGTATGGTACAAGAGAAAAAAGTAATATACCAAAAAGATTTGTCAAAAAATAATAATGGGGGACTGAAACATGCTAACAACAAAGCAAAAACGGGAACAATTTTCTCAACTGGTGGATCATACTGTCCTGTTGAAATTATCGAAAAGTACATGAAAAAAGATCCCCCAAAATCCAAATCGTTTTATTGTAGACCACGAGAAAACCAAAGGGAAAAAACTGGTTCCGCAACCAAGCAATTGGTGTAAACACTCTGGCTTCCATCATTCCAAAGATTGCAAAAGAAGCAGGTTGGGATACTACCAAATTATGCAGCGGTCATTCTTTGAGAGTTTCAGCCATTACCGCTTTATATGATCATGGAATTGAGTATAATTCCGTTAAAAAATTCAGTGGCCACAGATCAGACTTCGCAGTTCGCGAATATCAGAGATCAGAGAAACGCAAAGGCAAACAAGTGATATTCACTCGCGACCAGCTAAAGAAGCCCGTATAACGCTTCCACAGGAGGATATCATTGAGGATAATGAAGTGTTAATTTGGCAATGAGCCAAATCGTTGAAAAAGATAGATTTGAAAGTGATTCAACAATTGAATACGAGATGTCTCAAATTGACATACCAAATACTTTTACATTTACTGGAGTTGTATTTATTAATTGTACAATTAATTTTAAATAAAGAACGCTTTTTAGATTTTTTAGGGTCAATTTTTAAAAATTTCAACTTCTGGCTAAGTATACAGGACTTTCTGGCATTTCAACTTCTGGCAAAGTATATAGGAACTTCTGGCATTTCAACTTCTGGCACTCGCAACTTTAGGCATTGTCAAACTTGCACGTGCTTGTTTTAACAAACAGTACGCGAGCTAATGAGCTTCAAACGAAAACAATAGAGCTTTTTATAGACCGCTGCATCAGTTAGAATAAAGGCAACTAATTTCGGCAAATTTTCGATAAGCATTTTAAAAGTAAACAGCAGTGAATTGAGTTCGGCTAATAATAAGGATACAGCAATTTAGACATTCAAAATTTGAACAATCAAGAAGTCACGGTCAAAAAGTTCAATCGAAGTCATATCGGTTGAATGAAATTTCGCGTGAGTGAAAACATAACCGCTAGAACAAGGGAAACGACACGCGAACTCGTCAAACTTGAATTTTATAACCTGCACTTTTCCTATTCATTAATAGTAATAGCCATGGGGGTGGATAGCGGTGACGGGAGGGATGGAGGTTGGGAATAGATATTACGTTTTTAAAACCAAATTTGCTGAAATCAACGACAAAGCGAACATTGCAGACGAAATGTGAAGAAATCGAAGTTAAAATCGTTACGTCCTTGATGCTAAATTTAGCGACAGTAGCAAGCTGTAAACTTGCGACAAATCTCCAATCAAAGGACTAGATTAGAGTCGGAAACGAGATCAAAGGATTAAATTCAACAGACTTTTCGCCAGTTTAGGCACACTTAAAGTGCGAAAACTACCGACGTATATACCAGCGTTTGAGCGTGTCAGATTTCTTCGCATTCGCTTACTTTTCTAATCTTAATACATGTGTGCAGAAAACAGCGATCATGCTGAGTATATAAATACTCAGTACCATGTGATTTTAGTTGTGTAATGTATGTGGTTGGGTGTACAGGTGGTTGTACGTAGTTTGTCGATGGCGCATAAAATGACATTTTCACCTAGAAATTCTGCAAATTATAGCAGCAGTTGAAAACTACTACACGTCAGAAACTAAAAAAAAGTGCTAACGTATGTTCAAAAACAGAAATAGATGTTCAAAAAGACGCCAGTGATCGAAAGAAAAAAAATCAACGTTCAAGTCAGTGAAATGTGCTTGAGCTTAAAAATTAAAATGTGCTTGAGTGGAAAAATTTTACGACTGCAATACTCGACTTCGAGTCATTAACAAACATAAACCAACTATCATCGGACGAATTTCTCTAAAACTAAAGACGGGGCAACTTAATTCAGAGGGTGGTGGTAGCCTTAGTCAAATATTTAACGAAATTATATGGGTGCAAAAAGTGCAATTTTTAATTGCACTCAGAAACACAGAGCTACAATATTTGCTTTAATGAACGTTCAAGAGGAATTAGCGTAAGCAACAAAATCAGCACTAGAATTATAGCATTTTAATTATGACTGATTTCTTTTTTATGATATCTAACATTTTCTGTCGTTCCAAAAGCTTACTTTTAATTTTTTAAAGTTCTTTTTCACTGAAAAATCTAATGCAAAATTGAGCAGTTAAAAGTTCGAAACGCAGCTCAAGCAAATATGCGCACATCGTACAAATGTCAGCTTTTTTCTTAAAATGGGGATAAGGTGAAAAGGTAGTGATGTCCCGACTAACCTGCCTCAACATTAACATCTGGATTCTCCAGCCAAGTCTTGACCTCATCCAGTAGTCCGTACATGGTGCTGGGCAGGGGGTGCAATTGGCCCTGGGGAGAGGTCACGTGCTGCAGACACGCGTCATCACATGCCTCAATCAATTGGTCAATAGAATCGTGTAAAACTTGTTGTAACTGGCGGGCTTGTGGTGAGTTCGCCTATTGAAACAGAAGTCTAAGTAAGTTCAAATCATGCAGTTTAACATCGGCGCTGCAAAGTTTTCTGTCTTTAATCGAGAACCATCAATAGCCCAAAAACGAAAAAAAAAGACTAAAAAGAAAGTGAAAACATTTACAGACATCCAAAAAAGTTAGATCGGAAAGGAACTTCAGTGGAAGTCAAATCCATATCATGAAGATTTTCGTATATTGTATCCCTTTAAAACTTGTGATCAATACGGTCGAATACTCAGGTTTCCTTCAACTTTGAAGAGGAGCGTCTAAACGGCTGGACATTGCCCGGATGTTTGCGGGACGGTACTACTAGGTATGTAGGATGGGACTAACTTAAAGAAAACTGGCTGACAGCTTTTCTGGCGTTACTGGAAACAGTTAAACTAAACAATTGCATTATGATAGCAATCGATTGGATGACAAAACAGCGGATCTATTTTAAAAAAACTGTCGAAATGTAATGTTTGCTTGATTGTTTTTTCGAGCGCCGTTATAACACGAGCCGGTTCATCGTTTCGTGCAATTAGAATAATAAGAAGAAACATAGATGGCAGATTTCCATAGAAATAGTTGAGACTATTTAGTCGACCAGTAGTTTCAAAATATACGCTAAATGGAATGAAAAAAACTGCAAAAATTTTTCGGTTCATATTAATCGCTAAACTGATCTAAAAGAACAGTCTAGCTTAAACGAAACGAATAAAATTGCCCTACACCTAAATAAGTTTAGCTGGTCGAAGCACCTCAAACTACAGTCAGCATAAATTCATTTTGAGAATAAAAGAATTTAAGTGTGGCCAAACAGTTTTTGTTGCAAATGCAAAAACATAGCAAGAGTAGACCTGAAAAATATATTGAGGAATTTTCCTTGAGTAAAAAAACTGGACTCAAAACGACTAAAAGACGAAGGAACTTGGAAACCCATTCAGAAAAAAAATCAAGAAGAGTAAACACGGAAGTCAATTTGCACGTGAACAAAAACGCACGTGAACAAAAACTCAAAAACGAGGAAACGAATTGATGATCAACACACTTTCTCACTCCAATCCTCACTCAAATTTTACTTAGCACATCATCGAAAAATTAAGTGCCCCAATATAATTCAACAATTTAATTTGAATTGTAGGAAGCATGAAAATAACCTCAAGCCTAGATCTTTCAAATAAACATAGCCGACAAAATGCCAAAAATAGCAGCCGTTGACTCGCCTGACGCACGTTGGGATTGACACAGAAAAATAAAAAAAGAGATGAGATATAAATTGACAGAGTGTTTCTAAGTTCATTCCGATAACTCCGATTGGGATTGAAAAATCAATAAACGAAAAAATTATTGACCAAAAACAATTTTAAATTGCTTTCTTTTCGATTTCATTTCGTAAATTGGACATCAACCTGTTTCTTAATGAGAGGATACAAGCCATCATATGAAAAACATTAACAATTAGATATGATCATCAAGACTTATTAGAACAAGGTTCAAGCAGCGGCCGTCAAAAATTGGGCTTTACGGGTTTATCCCGTTTAATTTTGATCAAACGCCCCTTTCTCACTCTACTTCAAAAACTATATTGACAAAGATTCGAGCTCAAAAAACGACACGCTTGTTTGCTCCACTTCATGATTCGGCAAGAAAGAAATCCTCCATCCAAATTTACTTAGCATATCATCGAAGAATTAACTGCACCAAAATAATTCAACAATTTGATTTGAATTGTAGGAAGCATGAAACTAACCTCAGCATAGATCTTTCAAATAAACATAGCCAACAAATTGTCGAAAATAGCAGCTGTTGACCCACCTGACGCACATTGGGATTGACACAGAACAAAAAAAAAGAGAGAAATTGACGGAGTGTTTCTATGTTCATTCCGATAACCCCGACTGGGATTGAAAGAACAGTAAAGGAAAAAATTGTTTTCCATTTTAAATTGCTTACTTTTTCGATTTCATTTCCTAGTTTGACATATACCTGTTTCTTAATGAGAGGATACACGCGCTCTTATGAAAACCAATAATCATTAGATATGATAATCAAGACTATTAGAACAAGGTTCAAGCAGCGGCCGTCAAAAATTGGGCTTTACGGGTTAATCCCGTTTAATACTAATTTTGTTTTTCGATACAAACACTGCTGATTATTAATTCTAGTTAATTATAGTTCAAAAACTGTTACTTTAAACCACTTCGACTTGGATGAGAGAAAAGTGAAAATAGCCTAGAGAAGTGAAGATTTCACGCAAAGTGTTGAACAAGCTGTGCACTAAAGTAAAGCGAAACAAATTTTTGTTCGACGAAATATAAAACATAGCACGACAAGTCCGAAGTTACACTCCCAATCTGAAGCACAAGCCCAAACTGAATTAACAAAAGACCTGACAATCAAAATTCCATCAGCAACAATAAACCAAGAGCGTCAACTAGGCATATGATCCTAAACAAAAAAAAACAAAAATAGCAAAAACAGATGTTTACGGAAATCAGCGACGTCATAGTAAAAACAGAAAAATACATACAAAAAATTTTATTCGTTTCTGTTTGGTGAATTAGGGAGAACACAGCTAAAAGACGCCAAAATTCAAAATTCCACCAAAACTAATGGTAGCCAAGTCAATATTAACACAATAAATTGACAATTGAGCCGCATTAAGGGAAATCGCCAAAGGGAAGTCAATTTTGATCGAGACTAAAACTACAAGAAAAGCAACAAACAGCAAATACTCAAAAACCAACTACAATTTTTTAAAAGGAAACTTTTTGGAAAATTTTTTCGAACGGAAAGTTTTTTTGAAAATAATTGCTATTGACTCAAATTAATATACATAACCGACTAATGTCGGGCAGATTGCTCTCAAACAACCTGCGAGCAATTGGCTTTGTCAATAGCTAGCAACGGTTTAGAGAGGCTAGCTTTAGTTTAATTGAAGGGGCGTGATATGAGAGCAGCGGGGGTGGTGTGCACCAGGTGGGGGGCTGAGGGGGGGGGGGGGGGGCAACGATATAGTTGCTACAAACTTCAGTTGAGAGTAATTACTTAGACTAATTTATACCCTATTGGAAACCAATGAAGACAGCCAATAATGGGACCAAAGATATCAGACAATCAAAAATAAAAAGTGAGCATTATAAAAAAACAATTTGTTTGAACGTCATAGAAAGCAATAGCTATGAAGAGAAACAACTAATTAGATGATTTAGGCTTCATTAACAACCCATCATTGATCTCATGATTAACCAGACCTATTTGAAAATAGTGATAACAAAAACAACTGGCCAAGATTATACAAATCATTGATTTTGAAAAAAAGTTGTAAAAAATAAGTTGTGAAAACAGCCTCACGTTCAGAAATAAGTCGTAAAACCTTTAGCAAACGTAGATTAGCAGCTGTGCAAGCTAAGAAAGGCCATTCACTATAAACCAACAATTGCAGTAACAATTAATGGACATAAATCGACATATAGCCGGCAAAGTGCCGCAATATAGCCGCCTTTTACCCGCTCAACAAACATTGGGATTGAAACAGAAAATGAGAAATTAAGAGATAGAAATTGACAGAAATTTTCTTAGTGTCAAAGTGTCTTATTTGGTGTTCAAATTCTACACATTCGGTTATATTCTAAAACTACACTTAATTCAGCTTCTTAAGTGAAAACTATTTAGTATAAAACTAATGTCAGCTAGCAATCACTTTATTGAACTTTGATAACCTACCTAATGCACTATGACTTAATGAACGTTTTTATGTTTATCCGGTTTCTTTTGATTTTGCTGTTTTCACTTTGACCGTAGTCACTAGATTGCGTATTTCAATTGAAAATATAATCAGTGGAAATAGTGATTGAGGTAAGCCGGAAGTTATACGTGAAAATCGTGACTTATGCATCACGAAAAATGTGAGCAAAAGGTAAAGCGAATTAGAAAAGACCACCCAAATAATAGCCGTTAAGAGGCTGACGGCGACTATTAAGAATTTTAAAAAATAGGAGAAAAAAAAACAGAAAACATACCCGGCAGATTGCCGGAAAATAGCCGCCGTTGATTCCCATAAATCTATTGGGATTGAAAGAAAAGAAAATATCAGCAAAAAATTGATTTTTTATAAACATTTTTAAGTGCGATTTATTTTGATGTCATTTCGTAATTGAACATAATGCTGTCTCTCAGTGAGAGGCTACAGGGTCTAGTATCAATACCAATAAGCAATATAGATATTAACTAAAACTTATGAGAACAAAGTTCAAGTACCGGGCATCTAAAAATGGGCATTATGGGTTTATCCCGTTTCTATTTCTGATTTTGATTTTTTTATACTGACTCTCTTCATTTTGAATTGTTTTGCGGAGTAACTGCTGTTTAAAAGGACTTTGAGCAGAATGACAGAAGAGTGAAACCTAGAGAAGTCAAAAAGATTTCACGCAAAATGTCGAAAAAGCGGCAAAATGGGTAAAGCGAAAAAAAAAGTTCGGCGAAGTAAAAAAATAGGAGCGCTATAATAGCCGGCTGAAAAGATGAGGGCGGCTATTAAAAAAAAAAATAAATTGACCTAAATTTTTTCATTTTTTTAGTGTCAGAAAGTGTTTGAATTTGGCGTGCAGTTTCAGCTGGATTCTAAAACTATACTTAATTCAGCTTCTAAACTAATATAACATTGATATTAAGCTTCTTCTATAATAAGCTTAATATCAATGTCAGCTAGCAAACACTCTAATGAACTTTTATAACCTAATTCTCAATGACTTAATGACCGGGCTTTATCGGTTTATCCCGTTTTGATTTTGATCTTTTGACTTTGCCAGTATTCACCACATTGCGTAATTGAACGTGTGAAGCAATTTTAAATCCATTCAGTTGAAACAGAGTGAAGTATGTCAGAAGTCAAAAATGAATCTCTTGACTTAAGTAACACGAAAAACGTGAGAGGCTGACAGCGGCTATTTAAAAAACCTTGAGAAAACCAATACCCCTATTCGAGTCGATTCGAATCGTAAAAAGGAGAGCGCCTAAATAATAGCCGTTGAGAGGGTGACGCGGCTATTCAAGAACCAGCCACTCAACGCAGCGAATGAACCAAAAACTTTTATAGAAATCATTAATTGCCCTTTGATGAATTTGAAAACAACGAAATTAGAAGTCAAATTGGCTCAGGTTCAAAACCTAAAATTGTTTCAAATACAATTGGTAACTCATTTTTAAAGTTAAATTGAAAAACACACTGCAAACTTGCTCGATTTTTAGCTTTTCTTACTACTCCAGCTTAACTGAAATCACCAGCTTAATTGTTCATTGATGAGAAAATGTCGAAAACAGTGCAAACAGATCTTTAAAAAGAACATCGCATCAAAACTATCCAAATCCTTAGAATACCAAAAAAGGTCCGCTATAAAAGGGCGGCTATTAATAGAATCCAAAGTGCAAATCAAAAACGTAACAAAATAACTTTGAGTCATATTACGAAAAAATGAGATCAAATGGCTTCAGGAACTTCAACCTTCGTAAAAAAATCATTTAGTTCACGCCTTACAAATCATGAACTAATAACTCATAAACTGCAGAATGAGAAAACCGCCATCCGAAGCAAACATTCTAAGAGAACTGACATTAAAAAATGAAAATTGAACAAACATCAAATACTCTCCAATTTTTATTCTCATTGATAGCAATAAACAATATGGTTGCAAACATATTTTTAAAACATGCCCCAATAAAATTAGAATTCCTTGAATTGGAAAAGGCCACCGCCCCTAAACTCATTAATGCTAAGAAAAGTAAAGGAAGAGCTGATAAGAGCTTACGCTATTGCGGCTACAAACTCTGGAATTTTTGTAATCTTCACAGCAAAAATGCTCAAAAGCATGCAAAAGCAGCCTTTGTTCCATTTGATTGATGTTACTTCTTGTTACCTTCCAGAAAGCAAACCACCTTCTTCAAACATTTATTGAAACACTTGTCTTGGCTTCAACTTCATAAAAACTATTTTATGGCCATTTTTCTTCAGAAGACATCAATTTAAATAATTTATATTTCATTTATTTATCTACAGTAAACGGTCTCATAGCCGAAAGAGATTGCAAGTTTGCGAACAGGTAGGGTCGTCACGTGATGTGCAAAGGCACAATACTAATATGCCCGGATGTTAACTAGTTATTTTCCTACCATTCCTTTTTTCCTCAAATCTGAGAGTTGAGCTGCAGTTTGGCTGACAATGTCGCACTTGGATCTAATCTTGTCCGCCGTCTCTCCTCCTCCCACTTGCTCAATGACGTCAGAGAGACCCCTCGCTTCGTGTAGTAAATTGTCCACAAACAGGAACCCTGCATCGTCATTAAAACATGCGGTCTTTCTCAAAGGAAATGTATGAAGTCCCTTCAGAAAATGTTCCTCCGTTTCTTCAAGATCAGACATTAGTAAAAATTTGCAATGTTGAAGAATTGTCACAAAAATTGCGTAAATTATATTTACTCAATTATAGTTGGGAACGATTAAATGTTGCCAAAAGAGCAGATTTTTTCGGCTTTCATTAATTAAATTGAGAATGAATTAATTATTGAGATCAGAAGACTTAAGCAACAAATGTCAATTAAATTATCTTAGCAATGGTTTTAAGAGAATTTAGGAAGCCATTGATACCTCTAGTGAATAGTATCGAAATATTGGAAACGTTAACTTGCGATTTCTGTTTGCATTGCAATAAATCATCCTATATCTCACATCTCAAAGGCTGCCATGGTCCTACAAAATGAAACCGCAAATCATTTGAAGTAAAATTATAACCAAACGATTTGTATCATTATCAATTACATAACAATAAAGTATTAAGGGAAGTCATTCACGTCCCAGGCAAACAAGGCTAAGAAAATGTTTCAGGGTGCAAGTTCAATTTAACATCACTTTAGACAATGATGTGGGCGGGATCAGCTAAAAACTGCTTCAGCGGTGGGTTATCTAAGGGGTGTCAAGTGTTACACCTAATTCTACAACAAAAATTTAAAATCTAAAAAAGTTTCGGCGCACTTTCTAATACGCGTGCAGTAGTAAATTGTCGTCAATTAAATAAAATCGCATACATCTCCCAATGAAAGCAAAAATCAAGAAGTCAAACGATAAGTCACTTGAAAACAGCTAACCAGCAGGATAGCAGAAACCATACTGGACATTAGAGAGAGAGAGAGACTGAAGCAAGAACGACCAAAAGTCAAAATTTGAAAAGCATAAATAACAAAAGTTTACTAACATTCTCGGAGCTAATACCTTCAAAACAATTTTGTTCAGCAAAAATTTGCTAAAAAAACACAACATACCCGGCAGATTGCCGGAAAATAGCCGCCGTTGATTCCAATAAGCATGACTGGGATTGAAATAACAGAAGATATTGAAAAAAAAAGATTTTCGTACAAAAACATTTTTTTAAGTCCATTTTGATGGCATTTCGTAGTTGAACATACTTCTGTTTCTTAGAGAGAGTCTACAGGGGCTACTATCAATAACAATAAGCATTAGAGAGAGGTAACTAATACTTATAGGACCGACGTTCAAATAGCGGGCATCTAAAATTGGGCTTTATGGGTTTATCCCGTTTCTATTTCTGACTTCAATTTTTTATACTGACTGTTCATTTTGAATTGCTCTGCTGAGCAACTGATGTTCAAAATCACTTTTAGCAGAATGAGAGAAGAGAGAAACTAGCCTAGAGAAGTCAAAAAGATTTCACGCAAAATGTTGAAAAGGCGGCAAAATGAGGTAAAGCGAAACATTTTTTTATTCGACGAAGTAAAAAAAAAAAATAGGAGCGCTATAATAGCCGGCTGAGAAGATGAGGGCGGCTATTAAAAATTAACTGAAAATTTAAGATAGCAACACCAAACAAATGCATCAAAATATATCCAACAAAGGTAGGAAAAATTGCTCCCGAACGACTAGTGGTAGCTCTAAATTATTGCAGCCTGATTCAGCCGTGGGCGCGGATGTGGAGGTAATTAAAATAAAAGGGCTGAGAAATTCACTAAGGGGCCTCAAATTACGTCGTTACAGGTTATTATATACCACTATTAAGATTTAAAGTTTAATAAACTGACAACAATTTTGGCGCACGCTTAATTTGACTTCAGCAAACTACTACCAATTGAACTCAGCTGCCGCTTAAAATTGTGACAGAGAGAAAATAAGATCACGCAAAACGTCAGGGGCGTAAGGTCACAGAAAAAGGAAAACAGTCAACGAAAATTTGCATAAAAGACAATTACAATAATTGCATCCAATTTCGTTCGAGATGATTTAAAAAACGACATTGCCAAACAAAATCCTTGCTAGCACACGACATCAATGAATTGTGACGGAAGTCAATTGAATACGTTTTGTCAAACATTTTAAACCAACTAAACATGCACTAAGCCATCAAAAACAACAGCACATCCTAGAAAACAAAAAAGGTCGGTCAAATTGCTCTCAAGGGACCGGTTGGCGTCTGTAGTTGCCAGCTGTGCACAGAGATGCCAGCATTAGCGCGTACATTATTGAAGGTAAAACGTTCGGGGGGGATAAAGTGACCGGGATGCACGAGGACGGGCTTAAAATCTCGCTTAGGTCAAAACAGTTGCAGTGAATCGCGTACTTAGAGACTATTAAAGAGTACGGTTCTAATAAAGCTGCTCCGCCACTTAGTGCCCATGGGGCTTTACCTGTTTTTCCCTTTTTGAGGACACAAATTTTAAAACGTGAGACAAAAAATCGGCCCAGCGAAAAAACGCATAAATATAGCTGGCAGATTACCAGAAAATAGCCGCAATAGCTTCGTAGACCTGCAGTCTCAAAAAGATTTAAAAAAGACAGACTCAAAAAGAAATTTTGTCTTTTCATAAAGGGCGGGATGTTAATTTTGATTACGAATCTGTATAACTTATTGCTGTTTCTATTACCTGCTTTTAAAAAACCTTCAAAGAGAGTGATATACACTCACTTGACCTTGTCTCTTTGAATTAAAGTTACGAAAAGTCAATTGTAGAATGAGGAAGTCATTTTTGAGAGTGAGGTAAGTCACGTGTGACCAAAAATTTAATCACGCGAATGTACAAAAAAATCGCTCAACTAAGAGTGAAAAATGACGTCACGCACGCAATTCAGTTGCAATTGAATTAACGGATGATTAAAAAGCAGACTTGCAGTGATGGTGACGTCATATGGTCGTAACAAAAACCTTGACGACGAAAAAAAAACAAAGTTGGAAGAAATCCGGAAGCGACACGAAGCGTCAAAACTTCAACTAAACATTAATTGCAGCTGATGCCATTACCTTTTGTATTAAATCATTAACTCATTATCTCCCCAGGTCTGATCTAAAAATTGGTGAAATTTAAACTACTGTCACCAAGAAACAAAAAGCAGCAAACTTTTAAATTGAAAACGTTTGGTAACTTAAAAAAGGTCCGAACTAATTAGGAAGCTCAAAAAACTGATGGGCCGAAAAAAAACCGACAGAGCTAAAAATTGCCCTCAAATATTTCATGATTCTAATCCAAAAGATCGCGAAAGCAAACGGCAGATAACAATCTTAGAAACAAAATTAAATTTTTCTGAAAAGAATTCTCGAAATTACGAATCAAAAAAGCACTGCAATTAAATTTCTAATCACTGCAATCAAGACAAAAACAACACATATTTCTTCCTTGTTTTATATATTCTAGACATGACTACATACTATCTCAAAAATTTAAATCAAAGAAAAGACATAAGCAACAGAATAAAATTCAAAGACAAAAAATCGTTTAAAAACATTACAAAGGACAGAAGAAAAATGCAATAAATAGTAAAAAAGTAGAAATTGTGGAAAAAGCTTGCTAACAAACTCTCAAAACTGTCTTATGTTGAATGTAATCAATTGCAAACCAAAGAAATGAAAATCTAAGAAAAAGTTGAAAACATCAAATTTTTTAACAATTGAAAAAATCAATAAAACGAATATAAATGTGAGTGCCAGGACAAAGCTAGAATGATACATAGTAGAATGTGAAGAATATGGACAAAATATAAGGAACATCGTAAATAAAAGACAAATTCTTGATTTTGGAAAGTTAAAAATCAAATTTAAAAAACCAAGAAAAACGAATACATTTCATTTTCAGCATTCGAGACATGGAAAAGACAACGAATCATGCGAGACAAAGATCCACCTTCCTGAACAGAATAAAAAACGAAAAAGCAGAATTCAAACAAAGGAAAATTTGAAACATTTTTGGTCATCATTTTTGAAAATGTTAAAAAAATTTTTTGAGACTTCATTATGAAAAATTTTTTAACTGTCTTCTCAAAAACTTAATACCAAAAAAGATTGACTTTTACTAAAACAAAATTAAAGTCCCTCATGTAGCACATAAAGACATTCTAGTAACTAAAACCAAAAAACAAACAAAAAACAAAAAAAATGGAAACAAACTACCAAAATCGGATTAGCATTTGTACTGTTTTATAAAAACAAATTTAAATCGAGGTAGAAAGAGGCGTTGAGAATATAAATTATCAAAAGGAAGTTGCCATATTAACTGCTTTTTGACAAAAAGACGGCTGAAAGATCCAAAAATGAAGAAATTAATAGAAAAAAAGCCCAAAAATAACCAAAAAATCAAGAAATATGTGCCAATTTTGAACTTCAAACGCATTTTCAGGCTCTGCAAAACACTGTTGTATTAAATTCCGAGGTTTACATTTCAATATAGCATGGAATAAAAATTATTTCTACAAAAAACAAAATTATAAGAAAAAAAATGGGCCACTTAGACAAAAAAACGGCTAAAAACTTATCTATATGTGCCATTCAGTCAAAAACTACTTTTCAAAGTCAAAAAGTCATTCACTAAACGCAGCACATGATCAAAAAACTTCTCTCGCTTAGAATAAATTAGTTCAACCGGCAATTTGCTCACTTTCGCTTTTAGGTAAAAAATCGTCTGAAGGAATAGTACTTCCGGTTAAAAAAAACCTTAAGAAAACCAATACTCCTCTTCGAGTCGTAAAAAACCAAGAAAAGGCCAATAATAGCCTCGGCTATCGCTTCGCGGCTATTAAAAAAGACCGCTGGGCTAATATAATTGGTACGAACTTTGTTTAAAAAGTCATCAAAGAAGAGACAATCAAAATAGAGTGCAATCAAATTAGGCTGCTCACGATAATCATTAGGCGGAATTTATACGAACAGTCAGAGATCAGAGCAAACGAAAAGAGATCACACACGAGTTAAGCAATTCGAAAAACGCTTCCTATTGTGGAGAAACCATTTTTTAAGAACTAAGGTCCATTAACCACCCGACCATATTGGTCAATGTGTCAACAAGAGACAAGTTTTCATATCCTGAAAATTTTGAATTTGATCTGAAATTTATTATGTTTTATTATGTTTGCTTGTCATCAGTTTTCTGTCGTGATTTTAATGTTTGTTTGACGTTCGAACTTTACCTAAATTGTCACCTTCCAAGAATCCAAAAAAAACTTACGATCCGAAGAAAAAATGAATCTAACCTAAATTTTCATCTGTCTGTTTGTCATCGTTTACCCAATCTTTACATCTCTCATACAGTGCATGCTTCATATTGTACAAATGGTTCCTCACAATCGCCCCATTCTGATTCACAGAGCAATTCTCGTCACCGGGTTGCAGTTCCAAGCCCACTGACACTGAGTCCGGCTCAAACCAGTTCATGCCTGCTCGACTGAGTAGAAGCAGTTTTAGGATAATAGAGAATTCGTCTAAGATCCGTTTGATGAAGAACATACGACACCTCTCTGAGTACACGTTAGACACAGTTGAATCTAAACAGAAGTTTCTTCAAAATGATAGCCAGCACCTCTCTTTCTTTTATATGGCGAGGGTTGAAATTTACAAGGCAAAACAGAAGAAATAGCATTTCTGAATTTCTCACAATGTTAACCAAATTTTTTCCCTGAACTTTTAAAACCTCCAGTACTTGTTTAAATCGATGAAGTACACTATTTTCCGTAAGCATAAGCTATTTACTGACAACAATATATCTGTTCCCCTTTCAAAAAATTTTTCTGAAAACTCGTAGTATCAAAGTCAACAAACATACTATAAAATCGCAAAAGATAACACTTTTAGTAACTAGAAAGACGAGGAAATCTGTCATTAACGAAACTAAGCTTCAAGCTGGCAAAGAAAAGATCCACTGAGGTTTTTTGGAGACCAATATATTAAAAAAACTGAGAGCGATTTGGCATCAAATGAAAGCATTACATGCGTTTACATCGGCTTCTTCCGTTCATTAAATGAGACTAAATCCTAAAACTACAAACAGAACGGCATGCAGGCAAGAATTTACGAAAACACGATGTCGAAGTCATAAAACCCATTATCTATTCTCTGAAAGAAAAAGTATGTTCAATAAGCTTCATTTGAACGTATATGCGATCGGCAATCAATAGAACCTTTATATGAAAGCTGACTTGTCTGTGATAAACAATGAAAAAAAAGTGAAAAGATTTTAAAAGATATTGCACAGCTACAATCCAAATTCTTTTGATGATAGAGATGCAAACTGAGGCCAAAACAAGTCTTACAACTACTGCAGGTTTAAAAGAAACTCTTAATTCGTCTATATCTCAGCGTAATACATCAATTGAACAAATATGACGCCAAGAGTGAACACAACGAGCTCAAATCTTCATTAAAACCTATCGATTAAGACCTTGAAGAAAAATTAGAGCACTTCTTCAATTAAAAGTTTTCCGCTTAACGGGCCTTCTAATGATAACAACTTTCTACAAATGATACCACTCATAACCGGTTAGAATTGACAGAACAAAAACAGGTGAGCACATAGTTGCCCCCACTAAGGTGGGGTCAGATGGGGGGTCAGGTGGGGGGCAAGATTTCCTATCAAAAGAAGAACTTTTGTGAATTTGTTCAAAAATCCAAACAGAAGCTCAACCGCAAACTTGACCGGAAAATAATTTGCAATTGTCAGATACAACCTGCTTAAAAACATTGAAAAATTCGAGTGTTTGAAACCCGTTTGCTCGACATAGAAACCCAAAACTTTGAGAAACCTAGAAACAAAAGTATTCTAAATGGTTAGAATAATGACTAAAGACATTGATCATTGAAAAAAAATAGCAGAACTATTATTGGAAAACAAGCTTATCTGCGACAACGCTATGATCCATCTTTGAATATGGTCCAACAAGTATTCAAAAAATATCTGAATTGCAAAAAAAATATCTCAGTGAGCTTGAATGAGAATTGAAAAACAAGTTATAGGACACCTAATCAGCGGTCTGCCAGCACAACTTACAAGATCCTAATAAAGTGCTAGAAAATGTAGTGGGAACAAATATCCTGAGAATATAGTCCAGTAAAAACTACAACAAATGTAATGTAATTTTATAAAGCTGATAACTCAAATAGTCAAAGGTCGAAATCCCGACCAGCGGTCATCCAGTTTTCGCTTGTGTTTGCGTTTTTAACCCTGCAGAACAAATTGTTTTCCAACCCTAGAGTGATCATCTAGTATTATCATGAAAATGTAGAGCTCTTCGTATCCCAATAAGAAGTGAGAGAATCGCCAGTTCAATTAAAATACCAAAAAGTTACATACATAAAAAGCTTCTAATTCGGCTAAAGAGGATGGACTGTTGGGAGTATGGGAGTATAACTTTTCAAAATGACATTTGGACCTTGAATAATACTAGCAGTTCCTAATTACTACACATTAGAAACTAAGCTACTGTTAAAGTCCAATGTTCGAAAACAAGTAAGTCAAAACTCAAGTCATGAACAAATTTGCATCAGCTAGAAAAAAAGCCTGTAGAATAAGAATACTCTCCAAGTGGTCAAAAGACACGCACGTTTACAATAATTGCTTCAAACTTCGTTCGAGAGCAATTAATAAACACATTCCATCGTGGTCGCAGATTTTTTTCAAACTTCGTTCGAGAGCAATTAATGAACACATTCAATCGTGGTCGCAGATTTCTGTATTTAGAAAGAGAAGGAATACATATTTACTCTTACTTTCAGGACTGCCTGTTTTGGAGATGAAGACGAGCTTAGCCGAATTGACAAAAGGCTCCAAAAGTTTAGAGAGCAGATCAGCGTGGAACTCAAGTCCGACTGCACAGTCCTTGTTGGTCAACACTTTCGCTCGATCTTTCACCTCTTCGATCACTTTGAAGAACGGTTGGTAAACGTTCTGAAATTGAAGGCATGCCGATAAAAGTATTAAAAGCTGATCGCGTTCCACAAAATAAGACCCGTTAACTCCTCTGTACTCGTACCAAAAGTAATATAAAATTTATTTAGTTATTCTTCTGCTGCCTCTTGGAAATTCAATTATCATTATTTGTAACTGAAAGGTTTATCACACATAGCTGCGAGTGACAGACAACAGGAAGTGGCAAAGAATTTACGCAAATCAATTAACATAGCAGAATTGTCGTTTTGTCGATGGAGGTTATACTTGACATTTTTTAAAATAATTTTTGTAACAGAGAAACAAATTCTTCTTCATCAATTTTAGCAGCCAGTAGCAGCAGGAAGTATGGCAGATACAGACAGATTCACAGTCAAGTAAAGAAGGCATCAGGTTCTATTATTGTACCTTGAGAAACTCCACGACATGTTCGAGTGACTGCGCAGCTTCGATGCAGTAGAAAGCATCCATCAGCATCTTTATATTATTCTCAATCCGTCTAACTGTGCTCTCGTCATTCACAATCAACACTTTGTACGTCCCAAATAGGATATCTAAAACACGCAATTGAACAGCCATCTTTTTTGAAGAATTTGTACGGCAAAATTTAACTTTATTGAAGTAATTGTTTGAGAAAAAGTAGGATCTGCTACCAAGGAATCGAAGTTTCAGGATACTGCTAGCTGTTTGAAACCGAGGAAATGGACGATCAACTGTACATTTCTTAGAGGAGATTCTTTAATTAGTTTTGTTTTGATCTTCCAATAAAACATTAAGCTTGTTCTTTTGAAAATGTTTATTATGTCATTCTGATCCTTTAAATTATCTCATATCATTTAGAACTAAAGCTACTAGTGTATGCGCTAATGGCATTGTTCTTGCTTGAGGAAGCCTAAAATAAAACATGTCTTCATTGGTGGTTGAAATGTATATTTTCTTTCATCTCTATTCTCTCATTCATCGATATTGTACTCATTGTTCTTGTCGGCTCTGCACTCCCACCATTCAGATACAAATGGTTATTTAACGAGTTGGACCATTTTCTTTGGGAAGTACGGAGTACGGAGAATGCCTATCCCTTGTTCGTTTTTGTCTAAATCGCCGAAGTAAAAAAATTTTTATAATAAATCAATAGTTCTGAAAACAAAGTTTGCATTTTTCGTCCGAGAGAAAGTTTAATAATTTTTCTACTTTGAAAGGTATCTCATGTTTCATAGAAAAGAAAACGTCGAAAACCAACTTCTGCATGCATCGATGAGTTTCTGTCTTCCAATGGCAGATCTCCCATCAGCTTTGATCAACTCAGCCGCCTCCTGGATCAATTGTGATGACGTCACCAATGGCTCCAGAGCTCTAGGCATCTCCCGCTTCATGAAGGAGTCACCCGATGCTGCCACGGAAGCCTGCTGCTGGCCAGCCTGGAAAACAAACAGGAAAAAATTCCAGCTTGCATTTATTGGTTGGTTGTTAAAAATAGGAAATGAAACATTGCTCGCAGTAACTTCACTTGCTACTGAAACTTCAATGATAATCATTTGGTTCTGCTTAAAATATCTTAAGAGTTAACAGCTTAAAATTTAATTTAGCTGTGATCAGAACTTACCAAATTTAAACATGATCAGTAAATTAGAACCAATCACAATTTTTTGCTACGCAATTACCAACAAAAATTTTACTAAGGTAATGATACTATTTTCAACAAGGCGGCTCGGTAATGTGCAATGGCACATAAGGTTCCGACCCCGCGCATCCACAATTTTGGCATAATTGTCTACCAAATGAGGAACAGATAGAAAAACCCAAAAATTATTTTTTGCGAATCCCAAAAAAGCCCAAGTCTTTTTCAAAAAATTCTGTATGAACGATAAGATAACCTCCAAAACAAATAACTCAGTGGAGTAAAAATTGATGCATTAGATTGCTGTAATATGTCAATATTAAGAAAGCGAGTCAAAACGAACAGCAAAATCAAACAACAACAACAACAAACATTAATTACATCAAAAAATTTATGTCCCTCTTAAAAACTAAATTTAATAACAAAGTCAACATACCGTCAGATAAACCTGAAACTAAACAAAAATAACTTATAAATCACCAGAAAACATATGCGACCAGTCCATAAAAAGGTTTGGTAACAATTATACAAAAAAGAACAAAAACAGAAAAGTAAAAAAAATTAACTTATTTTTTTGAAACAATTAACTTCAAAGTAATAAAAACCATTAGGAATAAATTAATATTACCACAAATTTGCGATTACCACTGCTTCTATAGAAGGGCATTAGGACCTGACCTTATTCATTTTTTAGAGCGGCTAAAAAGAACAACAAAGAACAAACAAAATTTCAATTGAAACTTGCCAGAAAACGCTGTCAAAACCGTCAAGCCAAATTTTGGCACTCAAAATATATTTGATTGCGCCTTCTTCAAACAGCTATAATGTAGTACGTGGACATTCATTAGTAAGACTAGGTAACAAGTAGACAAAAAAGCGAAGTGCTAAAGTATGTAATACTTTTAATTTTTTTTTCGAAACAAAATTACATTCAATGTCATGAAAGGCATTAATTTTAATAAGAGCTATTTAAATATCGTCGTTTTTTCATGAAAAGGAAACCCTCGAGACCTGTAATTATCCAGAATATTTCTTGCATCTACAAAAAGAACGTCAAATATGACAAAAATCAAATTAATTTAATTTTTTTTGTGAAAAAGCGGTGTCAAAGCCAGTAAGGTCATAACAAAATCTTTAAAAAAAAGATTTTGGGACACCAATCCCTTTTATTCCCTTGACACCCATAATGTCATATTTGACCTGTAATCAACTAACGAGATTAGGTAACAAAAAGAAACATAAAAAGAACAAAATTGCGAAGTTAAAAAAGTTTTTTTTTTAATTTTGGAAAACGATGGGTTTGAAAGTCATAAAAGCCATCAGCTATCTGCTAATATCAGAATATCGGTTTTTCTATTCTTCCATGAAAAGCCAATGAAAGCTATCACTATACAGGAAATGTCATACGACCGAAACGACAAAGTATAAATGACAGTTAAGACAAAATTAAAAAATTCAATTGATTTCTTCAAGAAAGAGGCGTCGAGGCCATTAAATCGATGATTTATATCTTTCAGGATTTTAATATGTTCAATTGTGCTTTAATTTGAATGATAATAAGGTGACATGAGAACTGTCAATAATGTGATAATGTGACAAAATTAGAAAACGTGAAAAACTGGCAAATATCAAAACAAAAAAAATCTAAAATCTTGTAGTATCAAAGCCAGAAAACAATAATTTCAGGCTTAAAACTGCAACCGAGAATAAATGTTAACTCAGTAGAAAGAAGAAGCAGTCTTTTTTTGCTGACACTAAGCAGGAAGTTGAACAAATTAAGAAAAAAATAGAGGAAAAGTTAATTAAGCCATTATTTATTGAAAAGTCAATTATTTTTTAAAAAAAAAACGACCATAAACTTTCAATTAAAAAACTAAATGCATTAGCCTGGAGCTGTTTAGCAAGCGAATTGGTTGGACCTATTACTCCTGAGCTTTGATTTGATATGTTCTGTTCTTTATTATTAAAAAAAAAGTCTTTTTTTTTTTTAAAAAAAGACCGACTGATTACAACCCGATTTTTTTTGGATTGTAACAGTCCAAGAATGGCCCAAAACTACCCCTGTTAATACTTATTGTCCGTTAAGAACAATTGATTTTTCGAATGTTGTAGATATAGATAATTTCTGAGTTGAAACTCAAAATAAATTTTGCATTTTTGATAATCAACGAGTAAAGTTAGCAAAAAACGGCAAAGTTTTAACTACAAGGCACTCTCTGCGGACTCTGAAGTAGAAATAGCCCCCCTCTGAGTCTACAAAGATTGTATGAGTGTTGTTTGGGGGTGTACTGTAGGCAAATTTAATCAAAGTGGACTAAAGTAGCTTATTTCGTGCTGTTGTTGATGAAAAAGGCTAAATTTTGAAATGTTCATCCAGATTTTTTGACCAAAAAATTAAATCAAAACAATCAAAAATGCTTGTTCGTCTTCAAAAATAAAATCAACGACACTATTCTTAAAAATTATAACAAATTTTAGCAAAATTGACGAAAATTTAGGCAAAAATTCCGGAAAATGTGAATAAAAACAACGCTGGACGAGCTTTCTAATGATACCAGTCTCAACTCTCTACGATGAATATATCGAGCGGCGAAAATTCACGGAACAAAAAAAACCCAGTTGAGTATATAGTTCCTCCCCCCTCAAGAGGGTCGGAACAATAATCTTCGAGTTTTTTGTGATTAAGTAAACAACAATAAAATGTTTTGCAGTTGTAACAAACAATATACGTTTATTTAACCAAACTGCGGCCAATTTTCTTAAGGAAGAAAGTACTCAAAATATCAAAAAAAAGTAAAAAAGCTGAGATTTCGGCAAAGATATTTTCATTGGACAACCAATTAAAGTTTGATAAAGTGCAATGGCCAGTCAGTTACAATAGCATGTTTCAACATTGCAATCACTTCGCAAAGGTTTTGTTTTTTAAGCAATTCCACCAAAACCTGAAATTCGGATTTTTTTTCGTTTACAACTAGGGGCACCTTATAGCACCTCATGGCTGGTTGGTTGAAACCATCATCCGCCTACCTTGACAAGATTTGAGATATGTTTGCGGACGTCATTGCAGGGTTCTGATATGTCTGGGATTGAGTGGCCCTTCTCTCCAAACGAGTGGAGCTCTATAAAGGTCTGAACCTAAAACAATCATCACTACATCAAACTATCAGCATGTAATTCTAGTCAAGGTACAAAGTACGAACGGTCGATTCAGGATCTCCCCCACCGCCCAGCGACCAATTGGAAAGCTTAATTTGTTGTTTTCATGTTCAAAACTTGTTATCAGCTAAAGTTACTATGGCTAAGACTTACAGACTATTTAAATCGATTTTCACCTGATATGAAGTACAAACTCGTATTCTTATCTGCGCAATTTCATCGAAAATTTTAACAGTTAAAATTGCTTTTCATGTTACTGTTCCCTAATGCTATTGATCAACAAAACGCTGTTGTCAAGTAGAACCTTAAAATAAAATTAATCTCGAACAACAGGCGGGCAAATTAATTCAGGGGCTGTAGACTAAATTTTTCATTATGGGTGAAAAAATTTCCGAACTGGGTGAGATTCGCGCACCCGATCTCTGGAGTCCTCGCCAGAAGCATTAACCACGCAGCTAATGTGCCCTTCTTTCTTGCTATGCTAAAATCGCTTTTTTAAATTTGATTTTAGCAACTAACTTTACTTCAGAGCAATTGAGATCACTCAAAAATAAAATAGACAAGCGTGAAAAAGTAACTTGAGAAGTCAAAGAATTTTGTTTGAAAAAGACACAAACGTTTACAATAATTGCTTCAAACTTCGTTCGAGAGCAATTTAAAATTACCTAAAGATATACCTCCGAAAAATCCACTTAAGAAACTGAAAAAATATATTAGACAATTGAGGCAAAAATTATACTGAAACGGACACTATTCTTAGAAAGGAATTTCATCAGTTTCTCGATAATATTCTTATAGGCAAGTTTCAAGAAGTAGACGCAAAATTCCAGAAAACAGGGAGCTTTGATAAGCCTGGGAATGTCTTTAGATCACGAGAAATTTTGTACAAAAATTTTGCGTAAATTCATAGGTAAGTCAAAAAATGTAATGACAACAGTGACTCAGAATAACTAAGCACCAGTTGCTGAAACAAAGCACATAGGGGGTCACCTATGCTCAAATTTTCAACGATATGTCTATCAGTTTATATTTTGACAGACATAACCCAATTCATTTAAATTTCTAGAATTTCTTTGAGTAGACCGCATATATTTTAGCGTAACTAATTTCGCTCTTCACACCATTCTTTATTTTCTTGGGATCGCCTTCCACAAAACTTTTGTTGGCTTTCTTGCCTCTTTTTTCTTGAGATTGCTCCAAGTAAATTAATTAATTATCAAAATTAAGGAAAATTTGAAAAAGAATATTTTCCTTTCCAAAGTTCAAACGAAACAAAAAACTCATTTTGAACTGGTTCCGCTGAGAAACTCACACAATATCGCTCACACAATAGCGACATTTAGCTCACACCATATTTATATAAATATGCCTGACAGATTGCGAGAAAATAGCCGCATCAGCTTTGTAGATCTGCAGTCTCAAAAAAAGATAGTAACCGGAACAGACCAATGCAATTTTTTTTGTTAAATTCTGAATGTTATAATTTGATTAAAAATCCGTATAAGTTATTGTTGCTTCTATTAGCTGCTCTCCAATCATTTAGAGGGACACGCACTCACTTGACCTTATCTTTGAATTAAATTAAAGAAATAAGTTTCAGAGTCATGAATTCATTTTTAAAAGCGAGGTAAGTCACGCGTGACCAAAACCTTTATCACGCAAATGAACAAAAAAAGTTTGCAAGAAATTGCATGAACGAAAGAATAAAAAGCAGATTTGAAGTGGTTTCGACGTCATATGGTCGTAACAAAAATCTTGACGACGAAATAAAAAAAAACCAATAGAAGGCCAAAAATAGCCCCAGCTATCGCTGTGCGGCTATTAATAAAAGTAACTACTGTCAAAAAGCCCTGTCTTTACTGTTTTTTGGTTTCCATACTCTCTATTAAACAGTTTTTAAAAATATTCAAGATTGCTAACAAGTGATTTCAATACTAATAACTGATCTCAGCATGTTATAAAAAATGTTCACTTTTCGGAGATCACTTGAAATTTATTTTAGAGCTTTAGACCCTCATCCATTTCCCTCGTAATTAAAATTATGTTGAAACCAAAACTGTGTTACTAAGTACATAAATTAAGCGCGCTTACAAATAAAGCATCTTATCGATTTTCAGTTTTTTCAACAATTCGGAATAAACTGGTGGCGGACTTTGAACACATTAATGATCAAACAAAAAAAAAATGTTCTGATGTTATGATGTAAGCTGTTTACATTGCTATGTTCAAAGATTAATATAATAATCTGTGTATTACAATCTAGATACTTTGTTACGCGCTTAGTTTATATGTTTTATTACCAAAAAGTGGAATTTGAAGACGATCTACCGATTATAATTGTTTTATCGGAGAAATATTAAATTAAATTGCTCTCAAACAAGGTAGTTAGGGGAAGGGAGCGGGTAGTTTGGGGGTAGTGGTAGGTGGGGGCGGGGGGTAGGAAGGTGGGGGGTAGGTAGGTGGGTGGGTGGGTAGATAGGTTGGGGAGGTGGGTAGTTCTGGGGTAGTTGGGGGGGGGGGTAGGTGGGGTAGCTGAAGGGAGGGGGTAGGGGTAGGTGTGGGGTGAGTTGGGGGTGTGCGGGGGCGGTGGGGGGGGGGGGTAGGTATTGGGGGGGGGTTGGGGGTTTAATAGGTGGTGGTGGTGGTGGTGGTGGGGGGGGGGTTGTGCGGTGTAGATTAGATAATTAGGGGTTACTTATATAGGAATAAAAGTTCTCAAAATGACCTCTTCACCTTGAACATTACCAGCAGTTCCTAATGACTATACATTACAAACGAAGCTAATGTTAAAGTCCAATGTTCGAAAACAGAAGTCAACAATCAAAAACGAAGGTAAAAACTCGAATAGAAAGAAGCCAAAATTCAAGTCATGAACAAACTTGCTTTTTGCTTAAAAAAACCTGTAGAATATCAATACTCCTCTTCGAGTCGTAAAAAAAGACGGACAGGACTAATATAATTGCTACAAACTTCGTTTGAGAGCAATTAAACATATTTCCTGAACAAGCTCTTACGTTGCGAAAGTTTTTCTTCGAATTTTACCCATATTTCTCTTAAGTAAGATTGGTCTTTTCTTATCATCGCGTATGATCGCACTTTCGAACCGAGAAAATTTCAACTTGTAATGTGATGAAAATTCTAGGACGCTGGACACGTCTTGCTGCATGTTCGAAAACTCAATCTTGTGTAAACAAAAAATTCATAAATTGCAAAAAAAAATCGTTTTTAAACAAAATTTTTAGAGAATAATCGAGTGAAAATAAGTAATTCTGAATCTAGGAGCTACATAAGATTATGACCACGCTCCATAATGGGCACTTCCATAATGGCATACAATGTAATAGATACTGTCACTTTTAAGAGGACATAGAAACCATTATTAGTGCAAAAACAAGCATGAATTGAATTCAAACAGGCTTATATATGGTTATGAAAACAAACAATTTCGTTCTCGGGTGAAAAACAACTCTAAACTCTAAAACTTCCACTTATTTTAATTCTTTGAAGTTATTTTAATTCTTTGACTTCGCTCAAAGTCAACATAACTGCTAACGTAAAATTGTTCGTGGTAGGTTGAAAATTAAGTTGGCCATAGTTATAAACTCTGATTGGACTGGAGAAGGGTACTAACCTGAAAGGAGACGGGTTCCAAGATGGACTGAATGTCGGTGGTGGGGAACTTCATGACATGTCTGAAAGAGGACACAACCACCACTCTCAACTCTATCATTGAACCATCACAGTCCATGCGAACCAATTCTACCAACTTCAACTAAGTCAGAAGGAAACAACCACAGCCATTGCTACAACCATAGCTAACAGAGTTACATACACTACAAAAGCGCCATCCTAATTTTGATATTGATACCAAACATGTGTTTCTGCATGCAGGAGCTACGAGTTAAACTATGTTAACCTGTTTAAAACACGCACTCTATTTTGGAGGGCTATTATTATTGTTATTATAGGATATATCATATGACAAATTTGAAACAAAATTTGATTCTTCTCCCATTAAAGCCCCAGCTTAGTGCGACCAGAATCTACATTACGACGCAAAAGTTCATTTTGTTATTTTTGAGGATATTTTGGCATTTCGTGTATAACAGTGACAATACCTCATCACCAATTTTCACTTTGCATCGCTTTTTCGCAATACAAAATGAGTACGTTAATCTTTGTCAGAAGTGACGGAGAAAGCATGAATTTCTTCACTCGTATTCACGGATAAACGTAACCATTCTCCACGTTTTAAGCATGTAATTAGTCTCAAACTTCAAGCCTCGAATTTCATTATTGATTAGTTGACACCCAATTCAAAGAATACTTAATTGTTCTTATGAACCGCGATATGGAAATTTGCAAAACTGCAACGTTTTCTTAATCCTCAATTAGTATTGCGAGGAGAATTCCTCAACTAAACCAAGAATAAGGCATTGTTAAATTTTGGTCTAATTATTGGCACTACCCTAGTTTTTAGCTACAACAACAACCGTGGACAAAATTGACACGTGGACAAGATTGATTTCAATAAAGACCAAAGTTTATTCCGTTTAAAATAAGGTAAAATCAATTGCGTCATCTTCAAACACCAATATGAATAAGGAGACTAGGTAACAAGTAGACAATATAAGAACAAAAATGGTAAAGTTAAGAAATATATATGTAATTTTCGGAAACAATTAATTTTAAAGCCATAAAATAATTAGCTATCCACTGAAACCTTTAAATAGATTCATTTAATTCCCCCGAAGAATGCCATTGAGACCTGTCATTATCCAGAATATGTCGTACGTCTAAAGAAACAAACAAAAAAAAACTAGACAAAAATCGAAATTTAAATTTTTTTTTCACAAAAAAACCAGTGTCGAAGCCGTTAAAACAATAAGTCAGTCACTAAAAACATTAGATATTTTCAACTATGTCTTTCCCCAAACCGAATATCGTAAAACGCCACCTGTAATTAATGAGACCAGGTTAAAAATTGGGCAAAACAGAACAGCAAAATGCAAAGTTAAAAATACGTCTAATTTTTGAAACACTTGGTTTCAAAGTCATGAAAAATTTTAGCTATCAGCTGAAATCAGCAAAGAGATTCGTTTGCGCATCCGTAAAAGGCTACTAAGACTTCCAATTATCTCGAATTTTATATACGGCCGCAACAAACAATTTAAGATAAAAAAGGACCTCGAAGATGGAAAATGACCAAAAATCAAATTTTGTGAAAACTCGTAGTATCAAAGCCGAAAAAAATTGCTTTAAACAAAACACCGTAATAAATATTAATTTTTTTCATAAGAACGACGACGCAACCTGTATTTGCTGACTTTCAAAGACAAATGGATCAAAAAACAAGTGACAGCTCAATCCGTTGTTCAATAAAGAAAGCAAGTTAAAACACCATAAGTTTTCGACTAGAAAAACTGGAGAGATTTCCATGAAACTCCTTAGGAAGCAAATGAAACCACTCATTAATAAGCCTTGATTTCAATTGTTCTGTTTTGTAGTTATCTTAAAAAAGCAAAAACTGAGAAAATATTTTCAAAAAGACAGCGACTAATTACAATCCGAAGTATTTTTTTACTGTAAAAAAACAACGGTTACACCAAAACCCGCGTCACTATTTCTTTTCGTCCGTTAGAAAACCAAAATTCTTCCAAACATTATGCATATGGATAGCTTGACAAATATTCAAAATTTATTCGGATTAGTAAGTGATTTCCGTTCTATACTCTCAATACATAGGAGAGAGCATTTGGAATCGCCTTTCGAAATCAATTGGAAGTACTTTTACAGTTAAGGAAATTGGAATTCGCTGATAACGTTAGTAAGCGACATCCGAAAAACAATGTACTTACTTCAGGAGAAAAAGGGAAGCACATTCTGACTTTGAAAAATAATCCGCAATTAAAAAATTCGATCTTTGAACGGACGCGCCCCAGCCGCCGTATTTCTCAAGATTGTGGGAGCTTCTTACAATGAATTCCGAGCACTCGTAAGCATTATCGTTGATAAAAGCAGAAACGCCGTGTAATTAATTTCTGCTACAACTCAATGACGATCTGTATTAGTAAATTGCTCAAAGATAGTCTAAAGAACCTAAAAGATACATCTCTAAAATAGCACCTTAGGAAACAGAAATATTTCAGATAAATTAGTATTAACTATTACTGAAATGGATACTATATACGTAGAAAAATATTTTGCCATTAAATTCTTGATAATGTTCTTATAGTCATCTTACACCTGGAAGACGCAAAATTCTAGAAAAAAGGAAGCATTGATAAGCCTAGGAATCAAGAATGTCTTCAGACAACAGTAAACAAGAACCAGGCTCGGTAAAATGCTTTTGCACATAATGTTCCGGCACCACTCATTCCACATTTTGACAGTTCCACATTTTAGGCTTAATTGCCTACCAAATGAGGAAGAGATAGAAAACTTTCAAAAAGTCAAAAAATTTTCAAAAATATTTGGTGTATGAATAAAAAAAATGCTTCCAACTTAAATCACTTAGTAAAGTAAATAAAACAACATTAGAGAGACGATGAGGCCTGTCATTATTAAGACTATGAGACAAGACAAACAACAGAATTAAATAACAACAACAAATTTTATTTACATCGAAAAATCAATGTCAACTTTTGGAAAAAACTTAATACAAAGATGGCGTCAAATAAAACCTGAACTAACAAACAATTTCTAATTCACCAGAAAAACGCGGTACCGGTTCCTAATGAGAATCAGTTACAATTAGACAATAAAGAACAAAAACGGCAAAATAAAAAAGTTCAAATAAAACCAATAATTTCGAATAATTAAAACCATTAAAGATCAACTAAATTCTTTAAATAGGTTATTGTTCGATCCCAACTTCATATCAAAACATTGAGACCTGCCATTATCCAGGATGTCCTAACATTACAAAAACAAGCAACAAATATGACGAAAAACAAAAATTCATTAAATGTTGCCTGAAAACGGCGTCGAAGCCGCTAAAACCATAACTTAATCCGTAAAAAATGAGAACACCGAAATGAAATATTTAACCACAATAACAACAACAATTTTTATTTACATCCAAAAAGCAATGTCTACTTTTGAAAAAAAAACACCAAAATAATTTATTTCGTTTGAAATGAGGTAAAATCGATTGCATTATCTTCAAACAACAATATTGTAGAGACGATGAGGCCTGTCATTATTAAGACTATGAGACAAGACAAACAACAGAATTAAATAACAACAACAAATTTTATTTACATCGAAAAATCAATGTCAACTTTTGGAAAAAACTTAATACAAAGACAAAATGGCGTCAAATAAAACCTGAACAAAAAATAATTTCTAATTCACCAGAAAAACGCGGTACCGGTTCCTAATGAGAATCAGTTACAATTAGACAATAAAGAACAAAAACGGCAAAGTAAAAAAGTTCAAATAAAACCAATAATTTTGAATAATTAAAACCATTAAAGATCAACTGAATTCTTTAAATAGGTTAATGTTCAATCCCACCTTCATATCAAAACATTGAGACCTGCCATTATCCAGGATGTTCTAACATTACAAAAACAAGCAACAAATATGACGAAAAACAAAAATTCATTTAGAACTGCCATTATATCAAAACATTGAGACCTGCCATTATCCAGGATGTCCTAACATTACAAAAACAAGCAACAAATATGACGAAAAACAAAAATTCAATAAATGTTGCCTGAAAACGGCGTCGAAGCCGCTAAAACCATATTTTAATCCGTAAAAAATGAGAACACCGAAATGAAATATTTAACCATAATAACAACAACTAATTTTATTTACATCCAAAAAGCAATGTCTACTTTTGAAAAAAAAACACCAAAATAATTTATTTCGTTTAAAATGAGGTAAAATCGATTGCCTTATCTTCAAACAACAATATTGCAGAGACGATGAGGCCTGTCATTATTAAGACTATGAGACAAGACAAACAACAGAATTAAATAACAACAACAAATTTTATTTACATCGAAAAATCAATGTCAACTTTTGGAAAAAACTTAATACAAAGACAAAATGGCGTCAAATAAAACCTGAACTAAAAAACAATTTCTAATTCACCAGAGAAACGCGGTATCGGTTCCTAATGAGAATCAGTTACAATTAGACAATAAAGAACAAAAACGGCAAAGTAAAAAAGTTCAAATAAAACCAATAATTTCGAATAAATAAAACCATTAAAGATCAACTGAATCCTTTAAATAGGTTAATGTTCAATCCCAACTTCATATCAAAACATTGAGACCTGCCATTATCCAGGATTTCCTAACATTACAAAAACAAGCAACAAATATGACGAAAAACAAAAATTCATTAAATGTTGCCTGAAAACGGCGTCGAAGCCGCTAAAACCATAACTTAATCCGTAAAAAATGAGAACACCGAAAATGAAATATTTCACCATAATAACAACAACAAATTTTATTTACATCCAAAAAGCAATGTCTACTTTTGAAAAAAAAACGCCAAAATAATTTATTTCGTTTAAAATGAGGTAAAATCGATTGCCTTATCTTCAAACAACAATATTGTGTCGAAACCAGTGTCGAAGCCGTTGAAACAAAAAGCAAGTTATTAGATATTTTCAATTGTCTTGCTCCAACACCCATAACGTAATATGCGACCTGTAATTATTTTGACCAGGTTAAAAAGTAGGCAAAACAGAACAGCAGAAAGCAAAAACAATACGTCTATTTTTTAAAATCATAAAAAGCATTTGGTTTAAACGCCATAAACTTGGTATTTGACCTGCTAATAATATGTCAAGACAAGTAAAAGGACCTTGAAGATGGAAAAGGACCAAAAAGCAAACTTTCTGTGAAAACCGTGGTACCGAAGCCGAAAAGAATTACTTAAAACATAAAACCGCAAAAAATATTAATTTTATTTCAAAAGAACCACGATGCGACCTGTATTTGCTTCCGTTTAAAATAAGGTAATACCAACTGCCTCATCTTCAAAAAAAACCAATATTGTGTCGAAACCAGTGCCGAAGCCGTCAAAACAATAAACAAGTCACTTAAAACATTAGATATTTCAAACTGTGTCTTTCCCATCATAGACATTCAAACCTGGTTGTTCCGAACCCACTTGTGGGGGGGGGGGGGGGGGGGCTATACACCCAACTGGGTTTTTTGTTCACTCAAAATTGGCCAATCGATATATTTATCGTGGAGAGTTGTGAGTGGTATCACTAGAAAGACCATCCCGCATAGTGTGAAATTAAAAAGTTTTGTCAACGGTTTGAACATTTTGAACATTTCATATGTTACACTGATTTTGTTCAAATTCTTTGGTCTTTTTTAAATAAACTTTCATTAACTTTTGCCCCAATATGTTTTTAGTTTAATCATTTCCAGCAACCCTGAAGCGATATCAATGATAATTTTTGTCTCATTGTGGTTTTTTAGAATAAAAGATTTTTGCATTTGACTGTAAATTTTTCAGTTTTGGGAGCCATCACTTTGTTTTCTCTTTCTTCTGTTTTTTGATTTTTTGTCGCGACTATCTGGCAAAGTATACTAAATGCCATTAATCTGTTTCAGTGGTGAATATATGCTGTTTTCTGAAGAGATCCACGGGCAAATTTTTTTCTTTAAAACAGTTTTCATGGAAACTTAATTGTTTCATCAATTCTTTTTGGGTCTTTATGATGTATTGTTACTGAGTCCCAATATTGACAGATCTTACAGAATTTCTCAAAAATACTAATTGAACGTAAACAATGTTCCGAGTTCAAAACTCATGGCAATGATTACCTTGAAACTATTCGTTTTGTAGAAAAGTCTCGTCATCAAAAAATTTTAAATAGTTTTGTCCATATTTGTTCTTTTATTGTTCATCTACTAAAACCCAATATTAAGAGGTCTCACTGATGATGTAACAAAGATCAATAAGACTTAGGAAAATCTCTTTTTATAGCTTATAGTATTGAGTACATTTAACCAAATCTTTATTTAACACAAACTTAAATTTTTTCAGTTTTGACTTTTTATGCTTTCCTCATGTGTAAGTTTTATATGTTCCAAATTGTCAGCCCGACATCTTTACCGCTGCGCTACAATGCCTTTGAATTCCTTTTGCTCACAATTGCTTTAAGCAACGAACTTTCTGTCAGACCGAGAGCAATTTAGATCACTCGAAAACGAAGACCTCAAGTGTGAAAAAGTCATTCATCTTAATAACTGCTTCAAACGTCACTCGAGAGCAATCAATCAAAAAGAGCTCGGCGAGCCATAATTTCATTTAGGAGCTTTTAATGACATCATTAGAGCACAAGAACTACTAACTGTAAGGATTAGTTTATACAGTACTAATAATCAAGGTCCAGAGAGACAATAACTTCACAAAGGTCCTTCCATTCGTTTTTATTGAAGCTTATTCTTATCACGCTCCTTTTGTCAGATATCTCAAGCAAGCGAAAGAATCCCGAAGAAAACGGTCTATGAAAAATTTTGCACTAAAAAGCACTCATGTTTGCAGTGATTGCTTTCAAACTCAGTTCGAGAGAAATAAATCAAAACACGTAATGTTGGATAATATTAGAGCTAACTGCAAGGATTGGTCCAGAGATTCAATAATTTGACAAAAATCCTTCCATTCGTTTTTATTGAAGCTTACTACAGACCAGACAAACTGCAATTTAAAAAATCATTTGACTATAATTAGTAATCTATCTCGAATTAGATCACGGAAAATTCCGTGTGTACAGTATAAAAAATTCAATCTAAATAAAAAATTTGCCGAGCAAAACTTTCTTAAAGACCGACCACAACTACCAAAATGAATTCGAACACTAATCGACAATAAATGAACTAAATGCACGGAAAACAACCCTATAATGAACAATTAGACTGTCTGGATCTAAAAAATAAAGAAAACATTAATTCACTTATTGATGCATCTGTGGTCATCAGACGTGTTCATACAAAACAAAAGTTTGCCTCTATTTACATCTCACACAGCAAATAAATGAAACTAAAATTAAAAAAGTATACTTTTGAAAAGACGGGTGTATGACGTTAGAAAGACAGCAGGAATTTCGAAAAATGGCCTGTAAGGGATAAAATATGCTGTAAGACACAATTTATACAATTTATGATTGTTTTGCAAAAGACAAAAAGTTTTGACTGCATTATATATTACTGGTACTTAATTTGTTAATTAAAATTTTGATACGAAAAAGTGCAATAGTAGTAATCGATGTCAGGACAATACACAATGTTAAAACACCCAGCATGCTAAAAAGCAAAAAAAAATCAATATTTTACCCAAATTTGAAATTGTCACAAAGTGTGTTTAACATAAGTCTGTCTGCCAGATCAATTACATTGTTAACTCCACGATTAGGTCTCGCCCATATGAAACAAAAACCTACCCGTACCGATGATATCAAATAAACCACAACAGTATGATAAATTTGCTTATAATACAAGCCAGAATTTTGTATTCTTATTATTGACAGTAAAGATTAGAATAAAGCAAATATGACTGCTAACAGTCGAGTTCCTCTCGAAGAACACTCACTGGTTTTGCGTTGATTGTAGCTAACTTAAGCATAGAGAGGATCCTCGGCAGAAGGCGAGAATAAAGGCCTTGTGTGTGTTTGTGAGCGGGGATGATGAGCTAAGTGAAGCTCTAACAGAGTTGCTCAGACTTAATCCCCTGGAGTTTTACTAGTTATCCCGTTCCTTTTGTCAAATAGCTCAAGCTAGCGAAAGAATATTCGCGAAGAAAACGGTCTATCAAAAATTTTGCATGAAAAGGAACTCATGTTTGCAGTAATTGCTTTCGAACTTAATTCGAGAGAAATTAGTCAGTACACACATAATGTTGGGTATTATTCCATTGGGCTTGTTGTGATATTGGTTATTTCGTATAGGATAAACAGTCATCTAACCTACTTAGACAGACTGGTAAAATCGCAGCATAACATCTATAAAAAATTAAAATAAAAAAGTATCGATGGAACATTTGGGCACAAAACTCTGTTAATTCGGAACAGTTCTATTCTGCACAGGGAACTTCGACGTTCAGCTCGTTATTTAAAACGGAACAATAGCTGTCGAAAATAACAGCAAAAAAGAAAGTCAAATTAAGGAAGGGACAGCAAGCAACAGGATCCTAGGCGTTTCAAGGTGGGTTTCATTTGGGATAAATTATGTCTCCACAAGGGAGGGATTACAGTTGTAACTAAGATAATAAACGACTCAGGTAAGAATTAATTGCAAGAAATTCTCCGCTGATTTATTCAATTTTTACGGTGTTTTGTTTCGAAACCTAAGAGAGGTACGAAGAATTATAGCGCAGCCAAAAAATAAAATAGTGCTTCAAAGAAATTCGAATTAGTGTCGAAATTTATTTTGTGGAAACCGAAAACTCAATTACAAGTGTAGCTCAATTCCCAAAATGAACATTAACAAAACCATCAACGCTGTCTATATCTTCGGTCATTTTCTAACTTGTCACATATCTTAATCAGAAGATGACCCTTTAATTAATTATATAAAAAAACAGAAGATCAATTAATTACCTTGAAATCTGATATCCAAAGCCAGGACATGGAATCAGAAACTACGGCCACAAGGTAAAAATGAAGAGAACGTGATGTGATGCCTTTGAGCCCTACAAGCAAGCCGTCTATAATTTTTGTCTCCAAGCATACGTACTGTTCATTAAGATAGTTTTAATCAGCGCAAAACCTGAGCATAAACAGCTTTGGTGTGTTCGAAACGGTGTCAGGACAATCTACCCAATGCCATTATACGCAAACTGTCATTTTCAGAACGACTAATTAGCCGACTAAATAATAAAACTGCCAGTGGGACTTGATATGAAACAATCACCACCGAACAAGGGATAACTTCATCCGCGTATGCTAGAACCTGCTATAGTAATAACGACTGCTAATTTGTAATCTGGTTATTAAACGAAAAGTTCAGATAGCATTGTGTAAAATGGCATTGAGGTATAATGGAAATGGGTAAACTGGCAATGGCTAAAATAGCATTGGGTATAATGGCAATGGGTAACATGGCATTGGGTAAATCGTCCATGTAACCGCTCAAGAAACAAAAAGACGCAGCTTTAAAATGCAAGCTGTTTCTAGTCGTATATCGTTACGATTCCGAGATTTTGGTTCGATTTCCAGTCACCATATTGCCTCCTAGAATTTCCCGTAAAATTCTTTTCCTGTATACAAGCTTCAACTGCGGGTACAGATTTCACAGTATCCAACGGAGAGTCCTTCATAACTTCCAAGGAATTTCACCAATAAATTATCACTTTTCATACAACAATGTTCAAAAAATGAAAGAATGTAGCGTAAAATGTCCGGTTTAGCGATATCAACTCTTCAGCACTTAGCTTGTTCTGCAGAGTGATGACTAGTTCGCTACCTTTTACCTCGAGAAAAGGCTTTAAAAAGATCTGACGTCTCCTATTAAAGAACTTGAATAACGCTAAGACATCAAATTAACCAATCTTTTCAACTTCAACATCCTAAAATTTGGTAAAACAAACCAGACATACACAATTGTATATTATAATTTGTATTAAAAGCTAGATGGAGAAGATCAAAAATTAGTTTTGATCGCAATGCTCCTTTAAATAATAGAACATAAACGTAGGAAGTTATGATTAATGTTCTTTAAAAAATTAAGAAACCTAACCGTTTTCCAAATTAAATTTAGTTCAGTAAGTAAAACTCACTTTAAATTTTTTTAAAAAAGTGTCAAATGTATCGTGTACATACTACAGTAGCTGAGCTATAATAACGTAACAAGGCGGCTCGGTAATGTGCGATTAGATTGCTGTAATATGTCAATATTAAGAAAGCGAGTCAAGACGAACAGCAAAATCAAACAACAACAACAACAACAAACATTAATTACATCAAAAAATTTATGTCCCTCTTAAAAACTAAATTTAATAAAAAGTCAACATACCGTCAGGTAAACCTACAACTAAACAAAAATATCTTATAAATCATCAGAAAACATATGCGACCAGTCCATAAAAAGGTTTGGTAACAATTATACAAAAAAGAACAAAAACAGTAAAGTAAAAAAAAATAACTTATTTCTTTGAAACAGTTAACTTCAAAGTAATAAATACCATTAGGAATCAATTAATATTACGACAAATTTACCATTACTATTGCTTCTATAGAAGGGCATTATGACCTGTCCTTATTAATTTTTTAAAGCGTCTAAAAAGAACAACAAAGAACAAACAAAATTTCAATTGAAACTTGCCAGAAAACGCTGTCAAAACCGTCAAGCCAAATTTTGGCGCTCAAAATATATTTGATTGCGCCTTCTTCAAACAGCTATTATGTAGTACGTGGCCATTCATTAGTAAGACTAGGTAACAAGTAGACAAAAAAGCGAAGTGCTAAAGTATGTAATACTTTCAATTTTTTTTCGAAACAAAATTACATTCAATGTCATGAAAGGCATTAATTACAAAAAGAGCTATTTAAATAGGGTCGTTTATTCATGAAAAAGAAGCCCTCGAGACCTGAAATTATCCAGAATATTTCTTGCATCTACAAAAAGAACGTCAAATATGACAAAAATCAAATTAATTTACTTTTTTTTTGCGAAAAACCGGTGTCGAAGCCAGTAAGGTCATAACAAATTCTTTTAAAAAGAGATTTTGGGACACCAATCTCTTTTATTCCCTTGGCACCCATAATGTCATATTTGACCTGTAATTAACTAACGAGATTAGGTAACAAAAAGAAAAATAAAAAGAACAAAATTGCGAAGTTAAAAAATTTTTTTTAATTTTGGAAAACGATTCTTTTCAAAGTCATGAAAGCCATCAGCTATCTACTAATATCAGAATATCGGTTCTTCTATTCTTCCATGAAAAGCCAATGAAAGCTATCATTATACAGGAAATTTCATACGACCGAAACGACAAAGTATAAATGACAGTTAGAGACAAAATTAAAAAATTCAATTGATTTCTTCAAGAAAGAGGCGTTGAGGCCGTTAAAACGATGATCTATATCTTTCAGGATTTTAATATGTTCAATTGTGCCTTATTCTGAATGCTAATAAGGTGACATGAGAACTGTCAATAATGTGATAATGTGACAACATTAGAAAACGTGAAAAACTGGCAAATATCAAAACAAACAAAAATCTGAAATCTTGTAGTATCAAAGCCAGAAAACAATAACTTCAGGCTTAAAACTGCAACCGAGAATAAATGTTAAATCAGTAGAAAGAAGAAGCAGTCTTTCTTTGCTGACACAAAGCTGGAAGTCGAACAAATTAAGAAAAAAATAGAGGAAAAGTTAATTAAGCCATTATTTATTGAAAAGTCAATTATACTTAAAAAGAAACGACCATAAACTTTCAATCAAAAAACTAAAGACATTAGTTTGGAGCTTCTTAGCAAGCGAATTGGTTGAACCTATCACTCCTGAGCTTTGATTTGATATGTTCTGTTCTTTATTATTAAAAAGTCTTTTTTTAAAAAAAAAGACCGACTGATTACAACCCGATTTTTTTTGGATTGTAACAGTCCAAGAATGGCCCAAAACTAGCCCTGCTAATACTTATTGTCCGTTAGGAACAATTGATTTTTCGAATGTTGTAGATATAGATAATTTGTTAGTCGAAAACTCAAAATAAATTCTGCATTTTTGATAATCAACAAATTAGCAAAAAAAAAGTTTTAACTACAGTGCACTCTCAGCGGACTCTGAAGTAAAAATAGCCACCCTCTGAGTCTACAAAGATTGTATGAGTGTTGTTGGGGGGTGTACTGTCGGCAAATTTAATCAAAGTGGACTAAAGTAGCTTATTTCGTGCTGTTTTTGATGAAAAAGGCTAAATTTTGAAATGTTTATCCAGATTTTTTGACCAAAAAAATTAAATCAAAACAATCAACAACGCTTGTTCGTCTTCAAAAATAAAATCAACGACACTATTCTTAAAAATTATAACAAATGTTAGCAAAATTGACGAAAATTTAGGCAAAAATTCCGGAAAATGTGAATAAAAACAACGTGAGTTCACTCTTCTTCTCTCAGAAGTTTAAACCGCGATAACTCCCTGTAGAAAACGAAAATTAAAAAAATCTTTTTAATTCCATATTCTACGCTGGACGAGCTTTCTAATGATACCAGTCTCAACTCTCTACGATGAATATATCGAGCGGCGAAAATTCACGGAACAAAAAAAACCCATTTGAGTATATAGTTCCTCCCCCTCAAGAGGGTCGGAACAATTAAGGCTAGCCGCAAAGGCGTAGTAGTAGTAAATGTAAATTAGCAAAACAAAGGGATCAAATCTCTTTTCTCTTTTAGGTTACACAATAACGTTCTTTCGAAGTACAATGTCAGCCTTGAAATTTCCACAACTCTTGCGCTTCTTTACTACTTCGCACCAAATCACATTTCAAAAAACATTGTTCAGAGCAAAAAATGATTATCGTACCCGTATAGGAAAAACAGGAAATAGCAATTAAAAACTTTGCTAGTTCAGTCCTCCAAAGATAAGTTAGAGACAATCTGTTCGAAAAGGAGCATGCTCATCACAGTAACAATTAATTCGCATTAGAAGCTTCTAAAAACTCATTATTATAGCGGCATGAAACTCATATGCAAAAAAATCAGAAAATCTAAAACTCGAACAAAATTTTATTGATCGAGACATCAATTATTGGAATTCAAACAAAATAGCAGCGTGAAAATTTGGCACAATTCCTTGATCGGAACAAAAACAAGGGCTTGGTCAGTGAAATACAAATTTCTATCAAACGGAAAAGACAAGATTCTTAATTGAACATCCAATTTTCAAAGCAAACTTCAAATACCGAGGTCATTCAAAATACAAATTTTTATGATTCACATTTTGCATTCTCAAATAAGAAATAATGAGTGCACTCGAAAAAATTAATAAATGATAGGCCCGTGTTATAAGTAAAAGAAAAAATTTTTAACGCAGGATTGATGGTCGTATCTAAAAACGAGGAAATCAGCTGATTAGAAAAAGCTACGTGCACATGTCCCGTACTAAAATACACGACGAACAAGCTAGCAACCCAACCTTAGACATTTTGCACGGATATTCCTTCTTTGGTTGCGAGCAAAATATATGACGCGAAACGAAAATTAGAACGACACAAAAAACCTGGACAAAAAAGAACTCCATATTCTTAAAAAGATCTTATCCTCACAAATTATGATGGTCTCCAACAAATTAGCCTTGCTTAAGACAACTAATTGTGTGAAACACCAGCAAAAAAAAGAAACATAGCGCGCAGATTAGACAAAAATAGCCGCGATATCTTGGAAGATCTTCACTCAAAGATTTTTAAAACTACTAACAAAAAACTCTATTATTGCCGAGATGCTACACTTCGATAACTTATACCCGCTTTCTAAACTCTGCTCTCAAGTAATCTTCAATTAGAAAGACACATACTCTTGATTTAAAGAACAAAGAAGTCAGGTTGAGAGTGAGGAAGTCGTTTTTGAGAGTGAATTAAGTCACTTGTGACCTAACACTTAACCGCGCAAAGGAACAAAAAGTGACAGTGACGCCGAATGATCGCAACAAATACGTAGATTACGAATGAAAAAAACAATGAAAGGCAAAAACAGCCCTAGCTATTGCTTTGCTCCTACTAATAACGAAAAGGTGCGAAAAACCAAAATTTTGAAAGTTTTTGAAAATCTTTGCAATCAAAGATTTTAAAAAACGGCAACTGATCAGAAAACGTAACCGCAGAATAAAAACAGGCAAAACTGGAAGCAGGCAATACAAAAGTACATGCTGTCCAGTCCACAAAAACTATAAATCATTTGCTATAAACAAAATAAAAATTCAATGCTGCTTCGTTACCATGCCAAAACGTTCTTGTCACTAACGAGATTCAGTGATAAGAAAACCAAAAGAGGCAAAACTAACTCATATATGTAGGTTTACCAAGACACAAGGCCAAAGCCCAAAAACCCATAAACTTTTAATAAAAAACGCTAAAACAGATCACTTGTGCCACGAGAGAGAAACCAATTGTCCTCTCATTAAGCAAAATGATTGATCAGGCCTCAGAAATAACAAACTATACACACAACTGAGGGGACACATTAAATAGTTTTACCACTGCCTTTTTAAACAAACCCCCCAAATGGAACTTTTCTTCAATGGAACTAAGTGAAAAAAAAAATCAAAAGGCGAAAAGAACACTAAAGGCAAAGACAACTAAAACAAGGTAAAACTAAAAAAAATAAAAACATGTTATGAAAAATATATAGAGTCAAAACCATAAAAATCATCCGATGTCCATCAACAGATTCAAACAACAGCTTCTTTGCTCATTTAAAGCACATGTATCAGCCTTAAAAGCATATGCAAAAAATCAAAAGAAAACAAAGCTGCCAGATTGCCAGAAAATAGCCACAATAGCTTCGTAGATCTGCAGTCTCAAAAAAACAGTCAAAAAGACAGACCAAAAAATAGTCTTTTCATTGAAGGCTGAAAATGTTATATTTTTATTGAGAATCTGTATAAGCTATTGCTGCCTCTATTAGTTGCTCTCAAATACCTTAATTAAGAGTGACACACATTCACTTGACCTCATCTCAGTCAATTAAAGTAAATAAAAGTCAATTTCTGAGTAAGGAAGTCATTTTTGAGAGTGAGGTAAGTCACGTGTGACCAAAAATTTAATCACCGAATCAAAAAACATAGCAGGACAAGTCCTGACGTACAATTCAAAGAATTTTCATTGACTAAACAGAAAAAACTAGACCTAGAATGGACTATGAATTAATTGAGAAAATAATTATTTTAAAAAATCACACAAAAAATAAGAAAAAAAACAGAAAATCAATGTCAAAATGCAGCATGTGAACACAAAAAACCACTAGCGAGAAAAGAAAATTTGATTCAAACAAAAAAGTAGGCCTAGAACGGCTGTGAATGGATTGGGAAAACCATTTAGAAAAAAATCCGATTCAGAAAATTGAAAAAACAGTAAAAATCAGAGTGAAATGGCCGCATGTGAACAAAAAACCACTACTGGGAAACCGAATTTTTGTTCAAACACCGTTTTCTCACTCTACTTTAAAATTACAGCGAAAAAAATTCACGCCGCAAAACCACTCGCTTTTTCGCTCCATTTCCTGTTTCGGCGTGACCAAAATCTCTACTCCAATTTGACTTCAAAAATCATGAAAATGTGTGAACAGATCTTAAAAAAAAAGACCGCGCCCCAATACAATTCAAATTCTTTGAATTGTAAAAAACTCGCTCCACTAAGAGCGAAAACATGACATCACGCACGCACTTCAGTTGAAATTGCATGCACGAATGAACAAAAAGCAGATTTAAAGTGGTTGTGACGTCATATGGTCGTAACAAAAATCGCGACGACGAAATAAAAAAAACCAAGAGAAGGCCAATAATAGCCCAGCTATCGTTGTGCGGCTATTAAAACCAAAAGAAAAAATTGAAACAGCAGTGGAATTGCTAATTGCCTCATAAGAAAAAAAACTGTTAACTGTAAACATTTTGACCGAATTTTACGCTTTGAAACTACCCATTCTTTTGCTCCCTCTACTATGCAACAAAAACCATAGCTTCAGTTTGACTTCTTATTGACGTTAAGAAGACGAAAAAACGGCTCCCCAATATAATCCATATCCTTTTGATTGTAAAAAGCACAATGAGATTAAAAAGAGCCTCAATACGGGGTTGCGCGTTTATTAACAGTAGGAACATTTTCCTTAAAATTAGAATAATTGGTTAGAATTAGCCAAATTGTGTCAAAGTAACGCTAATATGAACAAAATCCTTTACAAAGACAAAATTTGTAAAATTCATTTTACAAGTATGCGCTCGAGGGGCTTTGTAAAGTTTCCACTCAGAGTCTATAGAGTCTTTCTACATCAAATATATTGATCGGCACAACTTGACTGAAGAAAAACCCAGTTGAGCATATAGTCCCCTCACTAATCGGGGTTGGAGCAATTAACATTCACTGGAAAATGTAGAATGTCCTGCAATCAGGGAATAATTTTTAAAAAATATACGTGTTGCATCATCTGTTTCGCCTCATTTAAGGCTTTGAATTAGCTTTTACACACAGGAGTTAATTCACGGAAACTTATTTCCACAAGAAACAGAAATCTTTCAATGAGCCACATAGTAGTAAATTGTCTCCAATTTCTGAAACTTTAAGGCCGATTGTAATTCCCGTTTTTTGGAGGTAATATTAAAAAGGAGTTTGTTAAATGCACACCGATTACTAATAATTTCAATTTAATCTGCTTTCAGCCAACTGCGATGTAAAAGTTTAGGTAAAGTATAGCATTGATAAGAGTAATTGCAAACCACTCAAATTGAACAAAAGACTGAACAGTCGCCTAATAAAGACTACAACATATTATCACATAGAAAATTTCATTCCTACTGTAGCTTTATAAAATAGTAACGCGCAAAACTTCCCAGTTGAATTTGAAACCCGTGGTACACACAAGAGATAAACCCGATTGTAATACATTGTGGTAACTCAAATGTGTAATAAACAAGTAAACGAAGACAGGCCAGCATCGCCTAGAGGTATGAACAAACACTGAATGAGAGCACTGTTCATTTATTTCACTTTCATGTTCATTCTTGAATCAAATAGCGGTTCTAGTTACAGCGAGATTTTATTACTATAAGAGTATACAGCTCTGATAATACGGTTATAAAGGCTTCAGGTGCAAACTAGTTTGTGTAGCCAAGTAAAGTTATAAAATGTATGAATTGTTTGCAATGCGGCCCATCATATACATTCAAACCTGGTTGTTCCGACCCCACTTGTGGGGGGACTATATACGCAACTGGGTTTTTTTGCTCACTCAAAACTGGCCAATCGATATATTTATCGTGCAGAAGTGTGAGTGGTATCACTAGAAAACCCGTCCAGCAGGGTGTGAGATTAAAAAGTTTGTCTTTTTCGACGAGCTATCGTGGTTTGAACATTTTGAACATTTCACTTGTCACACTGATTTTGTTCAAATCCTTTTCTCTTTTTTAAATAAATTTTCATTAACTTTTGCCCACTATGTTTTTAGTTTCAGTATTTTCAGCAACCCTGAAGCGATATCAGTGATAATTTTTTAGTCTCATCGTGGTTTTTTAGAATAAAAGATTTTTGGATTTGAATGTAAATTTTTCAGTTTTGGGAGCCACTTCTTTGTTTTCTCTTTCTTCTGTTTTGTTTCAAGGGTTAATATATGCTGTTGTCTGAAGTGATCCACGGGCAAATAAAAATGTTTTGACTTTAAACAAAGTTTTCATGGAAACTTAATTGCTTCATTATTTCTTGGTCTTTATTTTTCTTTATGATGTATTGTTACTGAGTCTCAATACTGACAGATATCACTGAACTTCTCCTACATGCTAATTGAACGTAAATAATGTTCCGAGTTCAAAGTTGATGGCAAGATTTTTTTGGAACAATTCGTTTTAGTTAAAATGTCACGTTATCAAAAAATTTTAATCGTTTTGTCAAATTTTTGTTCCTTTATTGTTTACCTACTAAGTCCCAATATTAAGAGGTCTCATTGATGTTCTAAAAAAGTTCAATAAGACTTAGGAATGTCTCTTTTTACAGTTTATGGTATTGATTACATTTACTCTAATTTTTTTTTTAAAAATTGTAATTTCGTCAGTATTGACTTTTTATGCTTTCCTCATCTGTAAGTTTGTCAGCGCCTGAGTAGTGAAAGATCTGAGTAATTGGATTAGCGAATGAAAAATCTTATAATTTGCTCAAGATCCTAACCTTTCGTTTTTATGACTGGCCTAAAAGTTGTCAAAAATTAAAACTATGAGTTCTGACAGTTTAAAAGTTTTTGGTGCGTTGCCCTTCAATCTCATTTACTAAAGTAATTCGTCAATAGTCAGGCATATCTAAATCCAAATTTCCTCTGTAAGTGAAAACTTAATATGATTTTAAAATTTCTAGAAAATCCAGAAAATCCCGACGCCATTTAATTTCTAGAAAATCCAGAGTTTTTCTATATTTGGTTTTCCGTCAATTAGTTTTTTTGTTAAATTTGTTTGTCATAGTCGGACTAATCAAATGTTCCGATTGCTTAAAGGGCTGATTGCCTGTCTAAATTTCTGAACGTATCCAATTGAAACCACCTGTTTTTATAATTTGTTGGAAAAACATCAATATATTGTGAAAACAACCTGCCCGTCAATTTTGTTTTGTCGACTTCAATATTTTTCTGATTAACGAGAGGTTTTAGCTGCCTCAGTATGTAAAATTTGCTTGTTCTTAAAAGTTTTAAGTTCTGCAGTTTTGTGAGGTAAAATTTAATCTTCAAATTTTAAAATCAAGATTTTAGGAAATTGTCGTTTTCTTTTATTTCCTTTTACTTTTTGCATATGAGGGTCTACGTGATTGTAAGAACAGCTTATTCCGTGACAGATCAATACTCTGTCAGAAAAACTGTATGGAAAAATTTAAGAGCAAACATAACTCATAACTTTGCTTAAGTCTAAGCATAAGTTAGATATGAGGCCATTTTTATTAATTCTACAATTTTTAAAATCTAAATTGAGCTAGTAAAATCAAATGGACAAAAAATAAAAGTAAAGCAAGTTGAATATTAATGCAGTTGTTAGTTGAGAGATCTTACGGTTTGAACTTTAGTTTGAAAACCAGATACATGTTCAGTTCTGGATCTCGCTTTTTGAAACTAACTATATAATTGATAAAAATATTTTTCACATATTGAGAAATTACAATGCAGTTGATTTTTGTCGTATGATCTATGTGTTCTAATGTTCTCTTAGTGAAATAGGGAAAATTGATCTCACTGGTTTTCATGCTTTTTTGTATACACGATGCTTTTTTCAAGATATGAGTTAGGATTCATACTCAAACCCATGTCCTTGTGCTTTGTGGCTTTATTTGTTGGAATTTATTGTTAAGTTGTAATTGATAAGCTTCAAAAATTTTGAAAATAGGAGTTGTATGATCTTCTTTGTTTTTTGATTCCGCATTTGTTTGTTTTTATGAATTGGTATCCAGTTTGATAGAGCAATCTTTCGATATGGTTCAGGGGCAAACACGACATACATCAATCTTGATTTATCTCCTGACTATAGAAATTGGGTAACTTCCAAGTGAACTTGATCTGATTTTGCTTTCTCATTATAGATAAATAAGCGAGCGCACAGGTCAATTTTCTTAACTTCTGCATTTAAAGTCCGAATTTAGATTCCTAAATTCAATTGAAATTAAGCAGAGCTCAATATTTTCTTAAGGGAGATTTCAGTTAGAGATTTAATTTTAAACACGATTGTTGTTGATTTTTGGATCTCATTTTTCTGTTTTTATAAAAAGTTGATCACGTGATAATTTTTGTTTACTTGAAAAATTGCATTGCAGTTGATTTCATGTCTGTTGTTTCGTTTGTTCGAGGGGTTGGTCCAAGCTAAATAAAAAACTGTAATTTCACTGATGTGAGCCTCTTTTTTGTATATACGTCTGTCCTTTTTAAGGATCTATCAAAGTTTATAAATATTGGAACTGCTTTTGTAGAGACAGTCTATCTCTGCGTCAAATGTAAAACAACTGAGACAAGATTGTGGATATGCGGGGTCGGAACATTGTGTCATCGCACATTAGCGACCCTCCATGTTTAGTTTAGATAGAAACTAACATTTGGACACGACAGTTCAAACTCATTGGGAGCTAGACTCCCGACCAAAGCTCATGATAAGTCTTAAATTATCTATTTATAGCAACTAAAATTGTCTTAACAAGTGGAACCAGTAACTTGCAGAACGAGAGATTAGTCTTTTATGTTGCTAGTAAGATTAGAACAATTACACCAATTTTAAATCTACAGTTTAAAAGGAATAGTATCGTTAATTGTTGTACTGTTTGCTGAATTGATAAGAACTCAGAGAGACCGGCTCAACTCTTCTTAACTCAGAAAACGGTACGATAAATGCTTAAAAAGTTCTCAATGAACAATTTTAGATAAACGCTTTATTGATTACTGCTTCCTTCGTTGCATTTTGTCTCCTACGTTCTCTTTCTCTTTTTTGTTGAAACGTCGACCTTTTCGATATTAAGCCATAATTTTGCGTTTATTTACAAGCTCCGCAAACTCAAAAGCATCTAGAATTTTCAAGACTGTTTTAGGGTCTTACCGAGAATGATGCTTGTTATGATAGATTCTACTTCAAACTTTTTTAAATAAAACAGTCTGCTCTGTTTTCCATCCTAAACACCCCCTATTGGGCAACGAAATTTTTACATACTCTAAACCAAAATAGGAGAAAACCTGAAACAAAAATATAGATTTTTGAAATAAGGAACAGTCATCATTGTATCAGTCTCAATTATTGGCATTGTTTGTAATTATTCTGTATTCATTTTGTGTCCAAAAGTCGTTAAGTTCTTTCATTAACAATCAAAACTTTAAAATCCTAAGAAAATCAATCTTGAATTAATTTCTAAATATACTTTTGTACTGCTTACCAATCAACTCGTTGTGTGCTTACCAAGAGTGGTGAGACTAATAGCGGTGAAAAGAAGACAGAAAAAGAAAATTGGGTTAGTTGAGAAAAGACAGGGAGCTAATAATATATTTCACTAAGATTATTGTAAGACAGAAGTTTTTTCACTTTTAAGGAAACAATTGTAATACAAATGCAATTTAAATCATGCGCCAATTTATGCAGTAAACTCAACCAAAGAACCTCACAAATTTATTTCACATTCAACTATTACAGCGTTCAGGGACTCAGTATAATTGTACATCAAATTTCATTATTCGCCAAATTTATATAATCCTACAACCAAACTCTTTAATTGTAAAGCTTTTCTATAGGAATCAGTGCTGATGAAATGCCGTGGAACTGTTTCTGAAACCAGAAAAAATATTTTCTGGTAAACAAACTGGTTTGCTCAATATGCAATGCTCGAAGTTCAGCCAAAAAATCAAAATGGTTGGGAATTATGCTGATAATTAGTGAGCGAGGAAATAAGCATCAGTATCGTCAAATTCGATTAGTAGAAAGATGAAAACTAGTCAACATGAAACAGCTCCAACTATCGTATCATGGGCCAGACATATGAAAGCACTCAGACCATTAATGTGACAATTAATTTCACAGATTAGACACAGATATCAATTTTGAATACAGGTCCTTGTAAACTTTTTAAAAATGGTTTCATTGAAACGATCACTAATGAAACCGATCAGTAACGATGAACATGTTTAACAAATATTAGCCTTTTCAATCACAACAGAAAGGCTGCCATAGAAAAGAACCTGAAGACGAAAAACTCCAATACCGCGAAAATAAATTTACCTCGCCCCTCACTGCAGATCTTTAAACCACTAGGGACGCGCATGATTGGTACTGATTATCGATTTCCGACCAATTCAGTCAGTTTCCGTAAAGTCTGTTTCCTGTCTGCAGCTATAAAGATTTTTAGACAAGAAAGCTTTGAAAATTTTATTCCACGGAGAAAAAATTTTGTTTCCACTCAAACATAAAAAATTAAATTGCGAAGACACGAACCTTCTATCCTCATTGAAAATATCCAATTAATAGTGTTAACTACACCCCAAACTTCGCAACGGCCCTAATAAAACATACTTTAAAAAAATTAAAATCGTGTTGTATATGATATCGGAGCTTCAAATGGTACTACTGCGGGTGCTAATAAATCAGAGTGGGTGGGTGTGGATTGATTTAATTCCAAAAATAGATCTGGTTGATGAGACCCTCAGAGGCAACTCCAGTTAAAATTTCGTTGAAGTTCAAAAATTTTAACTACCCTTAGTTGGGGTCGCACCATCTGCCAGTAGTAAAAATCGTGACGGGGGGACGGACACTTTTTGGCAGGGTGATTTTCTCGGCCCAACAACAACGGGCTAGGGACATTTGAATTTTTTCAAGATTGAATAAAATGTCCCCCCATTTTTGAGGTTCTAGTCAGTTTTTTCGTGATTTTATGGTGCTATATTATTTAACTCGTCTTAATTCTTCTTCAGCTATTTGAACTAGTTCATATTGTTTGGCGAAACTTTTGCAAACATTCCCACCATAATGTGCGACGCTAGACAAGGATGCGTTGGAATGAGTTCATTTTACCCAGTAGGATCGCTCATTTTACTGCTTTATTATATAGTGCTGCGAAACTTAACGTGCATGTATCCGAATTTCATGAAACATAGCCCAATTTTTAGCCAAAAACGTTTCAAAATTTCGATTTTTGTCCCAAAACAGATTTTTGTGTTAAGATCTTAGAAAATTTGCTGACACATCAAAAAACCAAGATTATGGGAACTAAATAAAGGGTTGCAGGGGTACCAGGGAAACCAGCTGGTACACATTGTCGGCTAAAAACAGTTACCAAGAGAACTCAATAATACCCAACAATTTATATCATTTCCCAACTATCATCTCTGATAATCATCCGTGTTTCCGTCTCCGTTTCTGTTCTCTGTCTTCAATTAAGACTTTTTTAAAGAGTTTTTTAAAAATAGCTGTCAGATTGTTCAGTTTAAGTGTTTCGTTTCATTTATTGTATTTTTCTTATTTACTGTCAAATGTCGACGTTTTCTACGTCAATCAAGTGAAAAAAAGTGGCGAACCTAAACAAGTTCTTGAAACAAATCTTAATTTTGGTTGAACATTTTAAGATTAAATTAGTAGCAAATGTGTCATTTTAATTAAATAATTTAAAAAAAGCACAGCTAACCTGAAATGAAACATTCTGGGCATCCTTTTGCAGTTTGGGTAAATCGTTATTCTTAATGGGACGAGGGAGTTTTTTTTAAATTTTCAGATACGACAGAGCCCATGAATGCAGGGGAGGGGGGGGGGGTAAATTACACCAAAATTTACAAATTATTCGCCATTTTTTCGTACATAAAACAAATTGAAGAATCAGGAAGTTGTCTTCGATTTCTTGCAGACGGATGGTCAATCCTCAATGCTAAAAGGCAATATTCAACAGCCAACTTCAGCGGTATCATTTTCTTCAGCGTGTCATAAATTCAAGAGTTGAAAAAAACTGCCTTTCTTCTATCTTATCCCAGAACTACAGCTCCTCCCGCCCCCAAAATTTTCCATAGTAAATTACCCTAATTTAGCACATAATTTTTTATGGGTCATAAAACAGTATAGGGGAGTTAGAACAATAGCGACCCCAAAATCTATTTCTCTCGAGACGCAACTGGTATTTTTCAAATCATGTCTTGATGTGTTTAACGTATGAATATCATAGATTTTTGTTATGTAGTGTTATAATGCACAAAGAGTTTTCTGAGCTAACAATGTTTCAATTTACTAACAACAAAGCATGAATAAAGCTCATCAAATTACTCTCAACCATGGAACTTGCTTTATGTACTTTCCAACCAAGAACTTTTTTCAAAAAACACAGAAGAATAATTAAAGATTGTGTTGCAATCATGTGTCTTAAAGCTGATAAGATTTTATTTTAGCTAAGTATAGGAACATTATAAACTTGAGAAAAATTGTGTTCTGCTTGAACCCAAGCGTGATTGATCTTCACATCTGCCATTAAGGGAAGTGCAAAAATACAGAATTTTTTCAGTGTCAAAACAGGGTTGTTCATGATTTGGGTAACGGCCAACAACACATCACCTTGCGCAACAATTGAGTAAAAAGATTTTGTTTTGTGACAGGGTTGAGGGTAAGTACCATATTCTCTATTCAGTTCACAAACGCTTTTTTCTGTTTCAATCAATCAATAGGATATATGAACAGGTTCAAGGGTAGCAACTTCGAGGAAACTGGCTGTTAAACGTAAATATATTGCAAATTTTGGATAATTTTCTCTTTAAATAGCATATGTCCATGTGTTTTGTGCCGATCCCATAATTTTAGAATTTTTTGCAACAGCGTCAATTAGCACAACTCCATTGAGCTATTATACATTTATAAAGACATAAAGCACACATGGTATACATCAGGGTCTGAAGGGGGAGAACCACGTTGGATCAACTCAGGCACTCGGGCTTGTCACGACCCGTTTAGTACTTCGGAAACCAACTTAATTCACAAGCACGCCCATCACAAATTTAGGAGAACCACAAAATATACAAAAAAAATATAGGTATTAGATAAGCCAGGATAAAATGTTTTGCTTCAATCATTTTCCAAATCATGTCTTCAAATCATGTCTTGATGCGTTTAACGTATGAATATCAAAGATTTTTGTTATGTAGTGTTATAATGCACTAAGAGTTTTCTGAGCTAACAATGTTTCAATTTACTAAAAACAAAGCATGAATAAAGCTCATCAAAATACTCTCAACCATGGAACTTGCTTTATGTACTTTCCAACCAAGAACTTTTTTAAAAAACACAGAAGCATAATGAAAGATTGTGTTGCAATCATGTGTCTTAAAGCTGATAAGATTTTTATTTTAGCTAAGTATAGGAACATTATAAACTTGAGAAAAATTGTGTTCTGCTTGAACCGAAGCGTGATTGATCTTCACATCTGCCATTAAGGGAAGTGCAAAAATCCAGAATTTTTTCAGTGTCAAAACAGGGTTGTTCCATGATTTGGGTAACGGCCAACAACACATCACCTTGCGCAACAATTGAGTAAAAGATTTTGTTTTGTGACAGGGTAGAGGGTAAGAACTATATTCTCTATTCAGTTCACAAACGCTTTTTTCTGTTTCAATCAATCAATAGGATATATGAACAGGTTCAAGGGTAGCAACTTCGAGGAAACTGACTGTTAAACGTAAATATATTGCAAATTTTGGATAATTTTCTCTTTAAATAGCATATGTCCATGTGTTTTGTGCCGATCACATAATTTTAGAATTTTTTGCAACAGCGTCAATTAGCACAACTCCATTGAGCTATTATACATTTATAAAGACAAAGCACACATGGTATACATCAGGGTATGAAGGGGGAGAACCACGTTGGATCAACCCAGGCACTCGGGCTTGTCACGACCCGTTTAGTACTTCGGAAACTAACTTGATTCACAAGCACGCCCATCACAAATTTAGGAGAACCACAAAAAATATATAAAAAAATATAGGTATTAGATAAGCCAGGGTAAAATGTTTTGCTTCACCCGGGGTAAAGTGAACAACATTTTTCGTTATCCCATAGCCAAGATGAAGAGAAGCAACAAAATCTACTACATCACTGAGGTAGGTATAAGTTTATTCAGCATCACTAATTGAGTCCAATATGACAACTCGGCGTTTTTTTGCCTTTGAGTAGCAGCTTTTTTCTATTTGTTTTGTCTCTGAACTGGTAGAGCCATTTGCTCAACTTGTTGACTCTCGGTATCTGATTCGACCGCCTGACTTGGTATAAAACCATCGCAAGCTGGGTCTGTATAGGATCCACTGTCTGATGACTGGGACAATTTATCGAAATCTACTAGGTTTTCGTTTAAATCATCTTCATTATATTCACGTTGATGAAAACCTGGGTCAGGAATTGGATTGAAACTTGTGCTTAGAATGCTATTAATATGTCGAATATTTGCTGACTGTTGCGCTAGGTGCTTGTTTTTCTTGTTTTCTACCTACCGCCCGCTTTCCAGTGCCTGCTGCCCGCTGTCCTGCGCATGCTGCGAGCTATCTTGCGCCTGCTGCCCGCTGTCCTGCGTCTATTTCGAGCTATTCTGCGCCTGCTGCCCACTTTCTTGCTCAATTTCATCCAAATCATTCGAGCCCTAATCAGGCTCATTAGCTATTGTCCGGAAGAACATGTCCTCTTTTATGGATTTATGTCCATAGGGCAGCGTTGGAACTTGGTCATGAATGAATCGTTTGTTTTCGTAGCCTGACAATGAGTTCCTGTTGACAACAATGGTAAGCAGCCTGTGGTTGCTCGAAGCTATTCGGGTGTTGAACAAACGCACCACGTCACCGCCCAAGAGAGTTCTTTTTAAAAACTCACGGATCAAACGCGCCGTGCATCTTTCGTGGCTCCTTTGCGAGACCTGAGAAATAAAATGATTTTGATTGCCTTCCCGCCTTCCAGCCGAATCATTCCAGCCTTCCTGCCTGCAGTAAAAATTTTGCTATTGCCTTTGGTATGCTTCTTTTTTGAATGTCTGCTCACATATGGTGAAAAAATGGTGGTGAAAGACTTATACATGCCTTCGGTTAACTTGATTGAGTACAGCTTGGGCTTCGGTCCACAAAACTCTGCAATTGGCGGGCTTCACATCTCGTCTTTGAACTTCAACGTAACACAGACATTTTCCCTGATGTAAAAGGGTACTGAGGTGGGATGTTTGAAAAATCTAACCGTTCAGCTGCTCAATTTTTCCGCTGTAGTTCTGCAAAGTCTCTTGAGTGCAGTATATACACGAAGGAGTCCGTGTCTGAATAAAGCAAATTGCAATCAAAATTTTTCTTCGTGACTTTGTAATGAAACTCGAACATGAACTTCTTAGCAAAATCCAATATACAGACACCTACTATTGTTGGCTTGTCCTAAAGGATTTCCGATCTCCTAAAGGATTTCCAGCCAAATCATTCCAGCCTTCTTGCCTGCAGTAAAAACTTTGCTATTGCCTTTGGTATGCTTGTTTTTTTGAATGTCTGCTCACATATGGTGAAAAAATGGTGGTGAAAGACTTATACATGCCTTCGGTTAGCTTGATTGAGTACAGCTTGGGCTTCGGTCCACAAAACTCTGCAATTGGCGGGCTTCACATCTCGTCTTTGAACTTCAACGTAACACAGACATTTTCCCTGATGTAAAAGGGTACTGAGGTGGGATGTTTAAAACTAACTGTTCAGCTACTCAATTTTTCCGCTGTAGTTCTGCAAAGTCTCTTGAGTGCAGTTTATACACGAAGGAGTCCGTGTCTGAATAAAGCAAACTGCAATCAAAATTTTTCTTCGTGACTTTGTAGTGAAACTCGAACATGAACTTCTTAGCAAAATCCAATATACAGACACCTACTATTGTTGGCTTGTCCTAAAGGATTTCCGATCTCCTAAAAGATTCCCAGCCAAATCATTCCAGCCTTCTTGCCTGCAGTAAAAACTTTGCTATTGCCTTTGGTATGCTTGTTTTTTTGAATGTCTGCTCACATATGGTGAAAAAATGGTGGTGAAAGACTTATACATGCCTTCGGTTAGCTTGATTGAGTACAGCTTGGGCTTCGGTCCACAAAACTCTGCAATTGGCGGGCATCGCATCTCGTCTTTGAACTTCAACGTAACACAGACATTTTCCCTGATGTAAAAGGGTACTGAGGTGGGATGTTTGAAAAAAACTAACTGTTCAGCTACTCAATTTTTCCGCTGTAGTTCTGCCAAGTCTCTTGAGTGCAGTTTATACACGAAGGAGTCCGTGTCTGAATAAAGCAAATTGCAATCAAAATTTTTCTTCGTGACTTTGTAGTGAAACTCGAACATGAACTTCTTAGCAAAATCCAATATACAGACACCTACTATTGTTGGCTTGTCCTAAGAGATTTCCGATCTCCTAAAAGATTCCCAGCCAAATCATTCCAGCCTTCTTGCCTGCAGTAAAAACTTTGCTATTGCCTTTGGTATGCTTGTTTTTTTGAATGTCTGCTCACATATGGTGAAAAAATTGTGGTGAAAGACTTATACATGCTTTCAGTTAGCTTGATTGAGTACAGCTTGGGCTTCGGTCCACAAAACTCTGCAATTGGCGGGCTTCGCATCTCGTCTTTGAACTTCAACGTAACACAGACATTTTCCCTGATGTAAAAGGGTACTGAGGTGGGATGTTTAAAACTAACTGCTCAGCTACTCAATTTTTCCGCTGTAGTTCTGCAAAGTCTCTTGAGTGCAGTTTATACACGAAGGAGTCCGTGTCTGAATAAAGCAAATTGCAATCAAAATTTTTCTTCGTGACTTTGTAGTGAAACTCGAACATGAACTTCTTAGCAAAATACAATATACAGACACCTACTATTGTTGGCTTGTCCTAAAGGATTTCCGATCTCCTAAAGGATTTCCAGCCAAACCATTCCAGCCTTCCTGCCTGCAGTAAAAACTTTGCTATTGCCTTTGGTATGCTTGTTTTTTTGAATGTCTGCTCACATATGGTGAAAAAATGGTGGTGAAAGACTTATACATGCCTTCGGTTAGCTTGATTGAGTACAGCTTGGGCTTCGGTCCACAAAACTCTGCAATTGGCGGGCTTCAAATCTCGTCTTTGAACTTCAACGTAACACAGACATTTTCCCTGATGTGAAAGGGTACTGAGGTGGGATGTTTAAAACTAACTGTTCAGCTACTCAATTTTTCCGCTGTAGTTCTGCAAAGTCTCTTGAGTGCAGTTTATACACGAAGGAGTCCGTGTCTGAATAAAGCAAATTGCAATCAAAATTTTTCTTCGTGACTTTGTAGTGAAACTCGAACATGAACTTCTTAGCAAAATACAATATACAGACACCTACTATTGTTGGCTTGTCCTAAAGGTTTTCCGATCTCCTAAAGGATTTCCAGCCAAACCATTCCAGCCTTCCTGCCTGCAGTAAAAACTTTGCTATTGCCTTTGGTATGCTTGTTTTTTTGAATGTCTGCTCACATATGGTGAAAAAAAGGTGGTGAAAGACTTATACATGCCTTCGGTTAGCTTGTTTGAGTACAGCTTGGGCTTCGGTCCACAAAACTCTGCAATTGGCGGGTTTCACATCTCGTCTTTGAACTTCAACGTAACACAGACATTTTGCTTGATGTAAAAGGGTACTGAGGTGGGATGTTTGAAAAATCTAACTGTTCAGCTGCTCAATTTTTCCGCTGTAGTTCTGCAAAGTCTCTTGGGCGCAGTTTATACTCGAAGGAGTCCGTGTCTGAATAAAGCAAATTGCAATCAAAATTTTTCTTCGTGACTTTGTAGTGAAACTCGAACATGAACTTCTTAGCAAAATCCAATATACAGACACCTACTATTGTTGGCTTGTCCTAAAGGATTTCCGATCTCCTAAAGGATTTCCAGGCAAATCATTCCAGCCTTCCTGCCTGCAGTAAAAACTTTGCTATTGCCATTGGTATGCTTGTTTTTTTTTAATGTCTGCTCACATATGGTGAAAAAATTGTGGTGAAAGACTTATACATGCCTTCGGTTAGCTTGATTGAGTACAGCTTGGGCTTCGGTCCACAAAACTCTGCAATTGGCGGGCTTCAAATCTCGTCTTTGAACTTCAACGTAACACAGACATTTTCCCTGATGTAAAAGGGTACTGAGGTGGGATGTTTAAAACTAACTGTTCAGCTACTCAATTTTTCCGCTGTAGTTCTGCAAAGTCTCTTTAGTGCAGTTTATACACGAAGGAGTCCGTGTCTGAATAAAGCAAACTGCAATCAAAATTTTTCTTCGTGACTTTGTAGTGAAACTCGAACATGAACTTCTTAGCAAAATCCAATATACAGACACCTACTATTGTTGGCTTGTCCTAAAGGATTTCCGATCTCCTAAAAGATTCCCAGCCAAATCATTCCAGCCTTCTTGCCTGCAGTAAAAACTTTGCTATTGCCTTTGGTATGCTTGTTTTTTTGAATGTCTGCTCACATATGGTGACAAAATGGTGGTGAAAGACTTATACATGCCTTCGGTTAGCTTGATTGAGTACAGCTTGGGCTTCGGTCCACAAAACTCTGCAATTGGCGGGCTTCAAATCTCGTCTTTGAACTTCAACGTAACACAGACATTTTCCCTGATGTGAAAGGGTACTGAGGTGGGATGTTTAGAACTAACTGTTCAGCTACTCAATTTTTCCGCTGTAGTTCTGCAAAGTCTCTTGAGTGCAGTTTATACACGAAGGAGTCCGTGTCTGAAAAAAGCAAACTGCAATCAAAATTTTTCTTCGTGACTTTGTAGTGAAACTCGAACATGAACTTCTTAGCAAAATCCAATATACAGACACCTACTATTGTTGGCTTGTCCTAAAGGATTTCCGATCTCCTAAAGGATTTGCAGCCAAATCATTCCAGCCTTCCTGCCTGCAGTAAAAACTTTGCTATTGCCATTGGTATGCTTGTTTTTTTTTAATGTCTGCTCACATATGGTGAAAAAATGGTTGTGAAAGACTTATACATGCCTTCGGTTAGCTTGATTGAGTACAGCTTGGGCTTCGGTCCACAAAACTCTGCAATTGGCGGGCTTCAAATCTCGTCTTTGCACTTCAACGTAACACAGACATTTTCCCTGATGTAAAAGGGTACTGAGGTGGGATGTTTAAAACTAACTGTTCAGCTACTCAATTTTTCCGCTGTAGTTCTGCAAAGTCTCTTGAGTGCAGTTTATACACGAAGGAGTCCGTGTCTGAAAAAAGCAAACTGCAATCAAAATTTTTCTTCGTGACTTTGTTGTGAAACTCGAACATGAACTTCTTAGCAAAATCCAATATACACCCACCTACTATTGTTGGCTTGTCCTAAAGGATTTCCGATCGATGAAGACATACAGTAGCCAGCTCTTCACTAACAATTTTGGACGACTGATATTATGGCTTGCCTGTCCACTTCAGTGTTTCCTCATCTGTTCAGGTCAACTTGAGTTTCATATGGTTGCATTTTCCCTCACAGGTTTTTCCAAACAATGAGTTGACCATCAATTTGAAAAATCCTCCTATAATTTATTCTGGGCTTGCTTTCTTTTTTCCGTATTCAGTTCCACATATGGGCTAACCACTTGTATTGTCTGAATGATGGCACTCAAGGAAGCTTGGTTATAACCAATCCTTATTCAACATAGAGCTACAACGTTTGGTAGTGCAGTGAATAGTTTCGTTTATCGAAAAGCGTCTGCATGAGCTTTATCATTTGCATATCAACCAAAAAAATCGCATTGATAGTCGCTAAACCAACATTCATTTATTGCTTCTTTTGTCAATGCCAAGTGAAAATCTGAGTGAAAATCATGCAAGCAATCCGGATAAATAAGTCTACTTCAACAATACACCCTGTTTCATCATCGTCCGGTGTGTAAAAGATTCTATTAATAATTTGGTGAAAACTCACCCTTGTCAAACAACTTGGACGCGCTCAGTTTACATGTTTCAAAGCAAATTTTTCGGAACCATAGTATTACAGTAGCGAGGAGGAAGTACAAATTGTACTCTGATGTTTTGGCATGCGTACAAATGAAAAACTTCAATGGCTCTCTCATACTTTTAATCAGTGACTGTTACCTCGTACTGCCGCAAACTATTTGCCCACATTTCACGGGCAGGGAGTTGAGTCTCATCTAGTTTTTCGAAATTGTCGGTATAGCAAAACAGGAACAAGCCCTTTTGTTTCCACATATTGACTGTTGAGTCGGGCCACATCTCGAAGTGTTGCTCGAGCAAAGTGAATTGATCAGCTAGCAGGTTCTGCACCAACTTGTCAAGTGATGCATTCATGAACTTGAATGGATCCAAAAGTCTTATTTACTCATACTGGTTTGTCCAAACACGTTTCTTGTTTTGTGATGTTTTGATATGCACTCCAATCTGCAATGCGATGAACTTCTCACCTGTGCTTGCGACCACTGAAATCGTATTTTTGACATTCAAGCTTTGTAGTGCTAGTAGTACATGATGAAGGTCGTAGTATGCCAAACTGTCGGCAATCAGGGGCATGAAATTTAAAGTTTTGCGTTTTAAATTGCACATCGCATGCGCCCAGCCTAGAAACTTTCCTGTAAAGTGACACTGTTTTAACAACGTGGGATCCTGTGCAGATGTATTCAATTAGGTTTTACAAGTCCAGTACAAAGTATCTTGATCTTTTAATTGTTGGCACGCCAGAGAAGTTTTTGTGTAGATTCACGTTATAAATATCCTTAGCAATTTGCTCGAGTGACTTAACAAATTCCACCACGACATTTAAGATCAATGAAAAATGGCGCTGTTTCTTTCGAAACCACAAAGAGCAAAACATAACAGCATGACATATGCTCTGCTCTTCAACTGCCCTTGTAACTGAGTTCGGTTGCTTGTTTTCATTCAACAACGGGTTCAATGATTCACTCCAGATCACAAAATCCAACTATCGGCGCAAACCATCGGGCGTGAAAGTTTTTGAAATCGAAGTTTCGCTGCTCTGCTTTTGGCATTCTTATTATTACTTGTGCATCTTGATAGCATATTCCTTCAATCCAAAGAAGTGCTGACGCGGAAACAGTTTTGACAGAAATGGTCGTCAATGCGCTGATGTTCTGAATATATTTATGGATCAGTCGATTGATATTTGTAATGAGAACAAAGTGATTCGTTGATCCATCTTTTAAAATGAGCATATCCAAGTTGAAACCGAAATTTTGATTATTTCATATGCGGAAAGGAATCAGTTTTTTGTTCGACTGCCGGAAAACATTAACGCGTACCTTGTTCACCTGTTCAAATTGTTCCATTTGGTGGAAAACCACAGGCACCACGAATTCACCAACCGGTTGTTTTGCTCTTGAGTTTTCTGAACTACATAATTGGATATAATTTTTGTCTCTATGAAGACCTGGGGGTATCATCGCTGGTCCAAATAAATAATCATATTGAGCCGTATAAAAGCAGAGGAAACATTTCTCGTCTTGTCGGTTGCGTATGTTCAATAAGTACTGACATCTTGCTAGTTCAGTTAGTAGAGCTAAATAGGAAAAAGCAGCAATTAGTTTTGACCTGACGAATCTAAGTTCAGTGTTTTCAATGCTATCTACTGTCCATACACTCCCAGGAGGCCAGCTAGTTTATCCATTGCTCATAAAAAACGTCAGTTTTGAGATTTAAATTGCGGGATTGGTAAAACTGTTTTCTGCTATGGTCTTTATAATGCTTGAACCGGCGATGCTGCAATAGTGAGTGGAAATTTTAAAATTGTCTTGGACAGTTATGACACTGAATGGGTCTTGATTCAGTGTATATTTTTCCGATAGTTTGAATTTCATATTTGGTATAAACGTCATAGCTGATATTAACAAAAAAGAGTATAAATTTGTTTACACGCGGAGTGTTTGAGGAGGGCTTGTTTGTTCAGCAGTTATCTTGTCTAGACACGTTGGCAAGTGGATTAAAATTGTTTAGATTCCAATAAACAGTATTGTATTAGTTATTTATCATTTCACATTCCTTAGATAGTTTGTCTTAATATATGCAACATTATGGGTAATGTTTTTCCTAAGGATGCTGAGTACAGCTACTTTCATATGGATCTTTCGCTCAATGAAAAACGTCTTATTAGGGCTGCTATTAAGACATATCATACCCCTGGCACCAATTTATCCTTGATATTATTCAAACGTGATAGTGAACAAGTCGATTGGGATTACAATCGAAACATTACACTTTCAGCGCGAGAGTTTTGGTTGCTATGTTACAACAAAGAAAAAGTAGAACAAATGCGTAATCAACCGGTTGGCTTGATTTGACTCACTTCTAAAATCTGATTCAACTGATGACTCAAAGAATCCAACAAAACGGGTCAGCAAAACATTGACTTAGCGCGAAAAAAAGATACCAAAGACATCTGTTTCGGTCAATGAGGAGTCGGAATATTTTCAATTATACCTTTCCAATTTGCTTCTTGTCATTGTTTAAGCATTCATAGTTAGTTAATAGTTAGCTTTTTCTTTTTTGTTCGTTATGGTTGAGGCAATGTATGAAAACAGCCCTCAATAATTCAAGAAACTCCAAAAACCTTTCAAGTACAATAGTTGTGAGACAGAACCAAAACTAGAAAACACAACAATAGAAAAATATGCATATGGGTATCATTCATCTGCAACAGTTATCGATGGTTGTACATTTGGCTCCAATCATTATCATGCTATGTATGAAATTGGTTCGCAGAAGGATAATATATTCGATTCTCTTTATGTACCTGCGGTGATACTTATTCTGCCTACGCAATACTTTGATAAACGTGACGCAATAATTTCAGGACTACGTGTCGCGGTTGAATACCTTTCAAAACCAGCATCTTCAGTCACCAAGAACCAGAAATAACTCCAGCATCCTTGAGTGAGGCAACTGCAAAATCTATTAGTACTTCGACGGCCAACAAACGCTCTTCTACAGCAAAACGTGGTTCGTAGTCAAATGAAATGGTAGATAAAATTGATCGCATTAGGGTTTAAATGTTTCGGGTGAAAAGAGTTAGGGTATCAGTAATCCTCATCTGAACACACGTTTGCTGCAACATAAATAATAAACATCCTCTGTAGATGAAAAATTAAGTTGTTCACTTGTTAATTGATTTTTCTGATTTTGGTTGCTGGTTACGTTGCAAACTGATGTCTTTCCTTTTAATGGCAGAGTAATAACAAAAAGTTTTTAATGACAGGGGGAAAGGTGGAGGTTGATATTAAGTAGTGTTTGACTTGGGACATGCTTAAATGATGTGAATCTCTTGTGTTAGGTTAAATGTTGTTACCGTGAACTTGAGCTATGAACAGATTTTTTATATTGTTTACCACCTCTGCAGACGTAAATTTTAGTTGTTCTCTTGTTAATTGATCTTGCGATTTTCGGTTGCTGTTCATGTTGACAACTGCTGTTTTGCCTTAGCAGACGTTTATCGCCACTCGTTCCTTGTTCAAGTTTAATGGCACTCTGATAAGAAGTTAACAAAAAGTTTTCAAAGATAGAGAGAAGTCCCATTTGACTTAGGATTTATTGGTAAGACGTTTAAACTCTTGTGTTAGGTTAAATGCTGTTACCGTGAAATTGGGCTTTAGGCAGCAGTGGAAATTTTAATTGACTTATTAATTGGTAATAACTCAGTTTATTGGTAATTATTGTTAAAAGTTATTTGGTGAACGCTCAGACAAGACAATCAATCCTCCTTTTTCTGCCACAACTGGATTGTTGATGTAGTATTATGAGCGCCGTTAAAAATGAACGGATAATTAATCCCGCATTAGAGCGAACGTATTTAGGCGTTAATTAACCATTCTTTCGCTGCGCGCTAAACAAATTAACGCTCCTTAAGACTACCAGTACACAAGTATTTAAACAACTCAGTTCGACTTATTTAAATAACACAACTTTAGGCCTGGATATCCTCGCTTATATCCAGGATAGAAAATATACGTTGTTGAGCGTAGGCGGCCTGTAAAACCACACTTACTTTTAATTTAAATTACTTCTGCTTTTGACTGTTGAAATGCAGATCTTTTCCCCCAAGTCCAATAAAGATGAAGCAGATTGATTCAGAGTCTCATAAAAATCCCCCAAGAAAACCAAAATTGTTGCGGTTTTAGAAGAGGGTAAAAGCAGAAAACAGGCGCCTACGAGATCAATAATTGATGCTCTCAGCTTTTTTTTGGAGATTTTGACTATTTTTTGGAGTTTCAATAATTTTTCCGTGAGATAAAAAAGAGTTATTTCTCTTGCCTTCTCGGCCAATAGGAAAATTAAGAAGCACCTCACTATGAACGTGAGTTTTTGATTCGCTCTTTATCGGCCCAAACTGAGCTGAGATGAATTTGTAAATTTTCTCAACGAAGTGGGACGGAATAAAATTAGAGAGACAGAAACTACAACCAGAGATCAGCAGCAGACAACTGCTTTCAATTTTTATAACTTACTTTAAATTCTAAAAGAGATTGCAGATAACTTCCAACTAGAAAATATTCGACTAAAATTTAAACAACCTAACTAACAATTCCTTCATTAAATTTTATAAGTCTTTTTGTCTGAACAGAACTACCACCCGACTAACCAGAAGAGCCGATCGATCGCTATGCATCTCATCTCGATATCACAACGACGCAACTGGTAACTAGTAAGCTGTAATTTTATAATGATTCTTTTATAAATTAAACACTTTCAGCCCCCCAACAATTTTAAATTGAGACTTATAGCACAGACAGGTCTTAGGCATATATCTTTGCCTTCGATTTGTTATATCTTTTGTCAAGTTAGACTGGCATACATAAAGAGATCCCGTATCGTGTGATCTGTAGCAGCCCAGCCTAATTTGACAACTGGTGCGCCCAGAGGAAAGAATAACGCCTGGATTTTTGTTTTTCTATCCGATCGGATTAAACTAGTAAAATAATCACTACCACAGAAGTGAAATCACACTAATAGACAAATAAATAGAGTAATTTATATCAAATTTACGGCCAAAATACAGTAAATTCACACCAAAATAGTGACAGGCAACTGATTCTTTGCTCTTGTAAAATTGTTCTGACCCGGGTGGGGGTAATCTATGTCCAATTTTTAGTTTATCTATATGATAATTGAAGTATTTTCACACTTTATAGTCAAAATTTAACCGAAAATCATCCCCCCAAAACCTATTTAGCCTAATTTTCACCCAATTTTCATCAAATTTATGGTTAAATTTCAGTATTTACATCTTAAATAGCCAAAATTCAACTAGATTTCAGCCCCCCAAAACCCGTTTAATTTGATTTTGACCCAATTTTGCACCAAATTTAAGGTTGAATTTTAGTATTTTCACTCTATATAATCGAAATTTATACAGAATTCATCCCCCCAAAACCTGTTTAGTCTAATTCTGACCCGAATTTAAGCAAATTTATGGTTAAATTTTACCATCTACATCCCAAATAACCAAAAGTTATCCAAATTTCGCCACCCCAACACCTAATTATCCTAAACTTCAGCCGATTTTCACCATATTCACAGGCGAATTTTAGTATTTTCACACTAAATAGTCTAATTTTAACCAAAATTCATCCCCCCAAATCATATTTAGAGTAACATATGTCTAGTTTTTACTGAATTTTTGCCCAAAATATAGCATTTTCAAACAATTTAACGTAAATTTAACCAGAATTCATCCCCCAATACGTGTTTAGTGTAATTTATACCTAATTTTCTACACATTTAAGGACACATTGTTGCATTTTCACATTAACTAACCCAATTTTGGTTAAATATAAGTCTTCCTCAGTTGATTAATCACTCTGTTTTATCCATTTCTTGACCCGGGTGGGGTAATATTAATCAAATTTTAAACATCATTTTGGCTAAATCCTCAAATATTAACCAGAATTTAACAAAATTAACGTCACTTTTATAATTTAAGGAAAACTAATCAGATTTAAGCTGTAAAAACATCATTTTTATCCAATTTTAATCAATTTTACACAAAATTTAGCCAATTTAGCGTCATTTTTACATTATATTAGTAAACAATAACAAAAATTCGACCGTATAAATCTCAATTTGGGCCTAATTTAACAAAGAAAAACCGATTTTAAACTAAATTTTACCCCCAACGTAGATTTGTAGCCTGGAAATAGCATAAATTGATGAGGATTTCCCCAGTTTAGCCGGTTTCACACGGAAATTTTCACCAATAGAGGTTTTAAACAGTGCATGGACCAAACTGGAATAGTTATTGTAGAACATCTTAATCTAACAGCAATAGAAAACACTAGAAGGGGTAAAATAACACGATTTATTACTGACGGAATTACCTTTGTAGCTATTTTCTACGTGTTTGAGCATAAATCCCCCGCTAATTTTTATATAACTTATGCACCTGAGAACCCTAATTTTCAGAATTTACTAACTTTGTTAAAAACTAAAAACAGTGTGATCGAGATTCCTGCAGAAAATTAAGCCAATAGTTAATTAAAAGAGCGTAAATTAGCCTTCTTAACCCAAATTGTACACAAATTTATCATAAAAAAGTTGTTCTTTCATGCTAAAATACGTCATTAAAAGACTCAAGCACTTTAGAAACATTATATATACACATTTCTACATAATAATAGCCACTAAAATACTGCTACTGATGTACTAAACATCCCGTATTAAACGTTTTTATACTGTTTTCTGTGTAATTTCATACAAAAATACACTAATAAAACAACAAAAAACAATTGTTCTATGTTATTTATATGTCATATATTAAAGTAAATGCTCAGAATTTAAATATAAGTATTAAAGTACAGAACAAAATAGGCAAAGTTTCATATTATTTAACTGATCAGAACAGAAACTTTTTATGCATTTACCATCATTTTCCTAACGAAACACAGACCGAAATCTATATTACTTATAAGTGGACTAACCCAATCTTTAATGGACTTTTGGTTGCTCTAAGAAATCACAACAGTGTGATAGAATTAGCATAAACGTTATCATCTTGCGTGTGGATGAGCCACCAAAAAATAACTTGCCCGTTTGGTTTACAAATTTTAAAAATCAGTAAACCCAAATACATCGTTTCTCCTGACGATCCGATGTACCAAATAGAGTTAAACTACTTATAAAAACAGAATTAGTCACACAAATTAGATTTTTAAAAAGAAACAGATTTCACCAATCCTCTGTTGAATTTAAACACTCTGAAAATACTTAGCTTTCGTTATTAAATTTTCCGGTGAGCAAACTGATATTTACTCTTGGGTTGAAAATTTTAGCACTGATAACGGCAAAAACTTTGAATTTAAAATACAATCATTAAACGGTCCTAAACAAATAAAAATCATAACAAAACAAAAAGTCCATTTTTTCTACTTTAGTATTAGTGATTTTTTAAACTTAATTGTTATAACAAATATTTTATACACTAATTAACCAAACTAATAGTACTTCCGTATAAAATAATCCTTTCATATACAAAAACAAAACATGGCAGCGAACGTTGTTGCGTACACTGACATAGCGTTAGAGAAATTTACAGGTTTAGATCTATCTGAAGATGCCCAGGAATTCTTCAGTTTAATACAAAGAAAAATCCAATTCCCACTAGGAACAAGAGATCCTGCGGATGCTGGCTTGCAAGCAGCATACGACGATAGACAAAAGTCGTTATTCGGTTCGGTTTTACCCTGGCCAGCAGCCCAATGGTTTGAAACCTTAGCTCCAGCATTAGCATGGAACGATGTTAGAAATCAGTTCATTACTCGTTTCACTGATGCATAGGATAAGTACAGAAAAAGGATTGAAGTAGAGAGTATTAAAAGACAGCCAGAAGAGTTGATAAAAAGTTATACTCACCGAGTAACAAAAGCAGTTGAAAAAGGTTGGCCAGATCCTGATTTTAACAACAACCAGCGTACCGCTAAGTGTATGGAGTACTTTGTAAGAGGACTAACACCTCCCGCACTCAAACAAAAGGCACATCAGTTCTTAATAGAAGATCCAACTACAACATGGCAACAATTAAAAGACCATGTAGCAACTAAGGACTTAAGCTTTTCCGTTAGCAGCGAATTCACGGGTACCGCCTCAAGTAGTATCAACAAAAAAATAGAAATAGAAGGGTTAAGGAACCAACTCACAGAAATTGCAAATCTCATGAAAGACCAAAAAATAAAAGCTACATACAACAAAAACAATCCAAGATTTAAACAAAACCAGACTAGATTTTTCAAGTTCAGGTCACACAATAGCATATTGCTTTAAGTACAAAGATTTTAAAAACCAAAAATTGGAACCCGCCTCAACATTTCAGATACCAGTTAGTAATTTCTCAATTCCAGAACTTGAAAATTATCTGGACCGAAGGAAAAAACTTAGCTTTTCCCGACATCCTAAGTCGTAATGTAAAAATTTAAGACCTTGACAAGTATCAACTTAAACACAAAAAGATACCAAAAGAAATTAGTTTTTACGACGAGCATGGTTACGAGGAAAAATACTTCATTTTGCGTGATAATGAAAAAGGACCAGCTGATGATTTTTTTCCAATCTTAAAACAAAGCGTAACAGGTATCGACAAATTTACAGATAATTATAAACGTAGTCGGAGCCATTCACCAGGTCGACAAAATTACAGAGCAAACAATTATGACAATCAAAACTCTAGGGACCAACACAGAAATAATTATAACCAATATCAATCAAATTACCAAAACAACTCTAGGTCTGAATACCGACATCGATCACCGTACCCATCAAACTCTTCAACCAATTATCGATCATCATCCAACGATGGCCGGTCACAGGAACGACAAAGTAGCTATAGAAACAACTCTTACAGAGATAGCAATAGGCAAAATAGTAGGGATAGACAGAGCAACGGTGCCCCAAGATCAGATAACCGATATCGTGATAGGAGTAGAGACGAGGATCGTGATAGGACACCTACTAGACAAAGCAATGCTAATCATTCAAGAGATAGCAGTGATGGGCGAAGCCCTCGAGTCCACTTTACCAGCGAAACTCGCGGAGGCTATTACAATGAGGAAAACTACAACGACGAGTATTTAAACTAGACATATCTCCGTTCATAAACACTACTAATAGCAAAGCAAGTTATTCACATATTTATATTAATTTATATCAATCCGTCGGAGACAAAAATAAAAATAACGGCTTAGAAACACAGTTTTTATTGGACACAGGAGCATCTAGCTCTATAATTAATTACCACACTTACATTGAATTGCGCAAAACACAACACATTGAGATGAAAGCTTCAAAAATTCAAACTTCAGCGGTTAATGGTGAGAAACTAAAACTGCTAGGTCAAATAACTTTTAAAACTTTTTTCGACATTGAAGGAAAGTATAAAATGGAAGTTACCGAATGGGTTTCAGCCAAAGATGGTTGCAAGCCGAACTTGTTGGGAATGGACTTCCTTGAATCCACTGTAAAATCCATTGACATAAGCACTCCAAAAATTGATTTAAAAACTTACCCTGAAGTACCCGTCAAACTATCTAGATACCAAAACAAAAGCTACCCGTATGTTAGCCGGGTAACCAAAAGCTACCCGTTCTTACAAAAATGTAACTCTTGATCAGCAGCTATCATTAGCGCCAAAATCAACTCGCGCAATATCAATTAGACCACCAAACTAATTTTTCAGAAAAGGAACCTCCTTTGTAATTGGAAGTGAACTGCAAGCTCAAGGTATTTATACTTACAATGTTCAATGTTTTAGAAAAGAAAAAGAACTACCAATAATGCTAAACAATCCTCAAAACACCAAGGTTGTCATACAAAAGGGTCCTATTGGGCACACTTTGGAAGACATTGATATTAAACAAGAACACAGAATATTCTGTAGTTGACAACGTTGCATTCATAAACCACCTAATGAACAGTACCACTAATTGGGATCAAAAACTCCATGTTAGTGAAAAACAAGCCTTTGAAACCAACAAAACCCCTGAAAAACAAAAGAAAACAGAAAAGCGCAAAAGACAGCAAGATTTTATCAACAACTACGAATTGGAAACAGACTTGAGCGAGGACCTTAAGCCGCCATTAGAAACAACTGATGAGAACATCAGACCCATTGAGCTTCCCAAAGAAAAACTTAACAGATTTGAGAAAATAGATCAAACGTTTCTCGAAAAATTTGATTTCAGTCAAGCTGACATCAATGACGAAAACTTAGACAAATTATTGAAAACTCTGACTAAAAATAAGGACGTTTATTCTCAATACGATGTTGGAAAGATAAAGCAAAAATTTCATGTCAAACTTTTACCAAATTCAAATTTAACAAAACAGAGACCTTCCAAAGTACCATTACATTACGAAGAAAAACTAGAAAACCTTTTGAAACAACTGTGTAAAACAGGTATAATTCGGGAAATGGTAATGATGAAATGGGTTCAGAATTTATTAATCCAATCATAATCCTACCCAAGGGGAACACAGTGAAACTGGTTATAGATGCCCGATATTTGAATTCAATAACAGATCTTAGCCGATATTCATGGCCACTCGAGCCAATCGGAAGCCTATTAACTAGACTTAAAGGTAATTTCTTCACAACCAGTGATCTTTGTTCAGCTCATAACAAAGTGCCTCTAACTGAGGAAACCAAACAGCTGGTAAGTTTTGTAATTGGTCCAAAGCAATACACATTTGAACGCGGATTTTATGGACTATGTGGTCTATCCAATTTCTTCAGCCGTACAATGACTATTCACTTTGCACCAGTAATCAGAAAAAAACAAGCTATAACCTACATTGATGACACCATCATGCAAGCACAACATGAAACAGAAATGTTTGAAACATTAGACAAGTACCATGAACTCTTAAGGAAATCAGGGTATGATAACTCTCTTCTTAGTTTGCTTCTTCCTTTTTTTATCGTTTTAGAGGCGGCTATATAGGTGCTAGTGCCAAGTGCTATATTGTATGAAGACAGAGTTATCGTTGCAATAACCTTTCTAATAAAAGCTTTTAATTGCAAGTTTTTGCTAAGTGCTATTCGGAGCGCGAGTTCGGTAAAAACGCTCTTTTTCTGCTACAAATTTTCAATTCAAGTAATTTTGTAAGCAACTGAACTGTACTGAGCAGAATCGTCTGTATGAATTTCAAGATAATAAATGCGTGCTGTATGAATTTACAAAAGTCTTTTTCAACCAATCAAAATTTAGCATCGTCATATTACGGCTCTTTAGAAAAAGCGGAGGCGATGGGTTTCGAACCTTTAATCTTATGATTACAAACAGGGTTGCCTAGTGTGCTGTGCCAAGTGGGTCTTGATTAGTGGTATTGTCAAAGTCTAGGGATTTACTGGGCTAATTAAGTATAAATGGAAAGCAACATCAATAGTGGTTTGTTCTAAGTTTTTATTGAGTATTCCAGATCAAAATGCTGAAAGTTTACTTTCTGTTTGCTCTTTTGTGGCCTCTTGTTTTCTCATCTGATGTATGCGAAGAAATTGAGCTGGAAAACGCGACTGCTGTATGTTGTGAAAAGAATACTACATTCGGCGTTGGCCAAGTGGATGTGAGTTTCGTGCCATATCGGAGCCATATTTGTCCAGTTGGTTATGGAGGGATTGGAGATTTGTGTCCTCGATTCTTGCCAAGTTTTTCAATGATGTTCGTGTTGGTCGTGGCAGGCGTAGTAAGCATGCATTAGAAAAATAAAGGCGTGCAGTTTTGTACAAAAATAGATTAAAGGTGTCTGATTACATAGTGGTGAGGCTGTATTTGTAGATTGAGGGCCTCCTGACCGCCCACAACTCTCCTTAGGTGAGGCATAAGTGTGCTTCGTCTTGGTATGAGGGCTGTTTTTCTCAGGACGTCCAGGTTCGTGGGCTCGCCCTGCCAAACGTGTGTAATTTGCACGTAGGTGCGGTAAATCGGCGTCTCTGGTATGCCCATTTTTATTAGCAGGGCGAGCCTCCCGAATGAGAAGAGTTGTGGGGGGTCAGGCTGATAGTTCATTTGCTGTATTTTCTTCGCTGCCGTCTTCTTCGCTGTTAAAAATAAATCTGGGACTGAATAGATAAAGTGAGTAAGGTCTGAGTAACGTTAGAGTGGGAGGCCGTTCATTAGTTTTTGTATCAGTGTGACAGTTGTTTGATAATCTCTTCGGGTTTATTTGCATTTTTCCCAGGAAGATTAATGTAGTAGTGATCTGTCAAGTGTGGCAGTTCCATTTGTGAGGGGAGTAGAGTAATGAAGTAAATCCCTCGGCATGGCAGTAAATGACAGTCACTAATGGAGTTTTCGGTAGTAATTCCCTCGGTATGGCAGTAATTGACAGTCACTAATGAAAGTTTTGGAGGAAAGTAAATTGAGAACAGTGTGATTGACTGCTCTATTGATAAAGTTATTCAGAATACGTTTACTGCGAAGAGGTCAACGCCGCTATTAAAGTTTACTGCGAACTTTAATAGCGGCGTTATTCATCCACTGTTGGATCTTTTATCGAAGCTTTGCAAAAACGATTGTAATAACGAAGAGACGGGATATTCTATTTTATTAAAGTATGAACACTAAAAGGTTCGTTGATTACTTATAACAATTTAGGATTTCATAGGCTAGCATTAATATTTTTTTGTAATTTTAAACAGAATTATCGTGTTTAGAACAACACGAGGCAGACAAGATTTGCTAATCGAAATGAACGAGTTCAAACATCAGTACTACGATCGGAAAAAATTAATGGAAAGAAGTCTGGGATGGAAAGAAGTGGAAACAGTCGATGGGCGGGGTATAAATAGTTGGAACTCCATAAAGAATAAGTTAACTATAGAAGGTAAAGGGGGACTGGTTGGAGAGAATGGTTGGCCAAAGGTACCATTGGCAATAAATGATGAAGAAATTGTGGGATTACAAGAAAACTTAGTAGAAGGGTTCCGGGGCTGTAGAGATCAGGGCGATGTGTATAATTATGTTAGTAAATTAAAGTTGGAGAGTGGTGATAGCAGGTTGTATCAAGAAGTTGAGTCGTATGCTGGTTTGTGTAATTCAATAGGTTGGACGTTTTGTGTGGATGGTTTGATGAGTGGTGTTTTGCCTGATGGTTTTACTGGTGTAAGGAGAGATGCCATGGTACAATGGAATGAGTCATGGACGGCGGCACATGTTGAAATTGGGGGTACTGATAGTGTTTCGAAAACGCCGTGTGGTGAGAAATTGTTTCTGATTTGTGGAAGTTATCAGACATCAAGGGATTTCAATAATGTTATGGTTACTCCGCAATATTTTATGGATTTAATTAAGAGGGGTCCTTCTGCCATTGGTTTGGGAAAGGATGTTTGGTTTTTCATTCCGACGAAAGACAATGTATTGTGCCAGCCTTCGTTGTGTGCGCATGCTGTTGAAACTTTTACAAGAGGTTTGTCGTTGGTGACTGGCTGGGAGGCGCGTGATCAATCGAATCAGGTTGTTGTCGATCGGACTTTGGGATCGTTTGCTTATGGTGTGCGTAAAGGGGTGGTGAAAAGAATTGCAATATCAAATAAAAAAATGCAGTGTTAGACTGGGCGAAAGAAAGGGAAGTGTCAACTGGTGGTGCTAGTGATGACTGAGCATGTACAGAGTTTCGTAAATAGTGGTATAATTTTAAAAACAAATAACAAACGAGGTAATCGAAGAAATGGGGTGGGAAACGGGAAACGAAAACACAGTCGAACGATAACGAGAATATTGTGTATTCGTTCCTTCCTCCAAAGGATCCTTCAATGGAATAAGTTAGTTGTTCAACTTTAATTTATTATTATTATTTTTTTGTTAGGGTTGGAACTATACTGCCAGGTTTTTTTAACCTTTTTTATTGAGATTTTATTATTTCAAGCCCGTGCCCTTTCAACGTATGTTGAAAGGACTGTTTTTTGTTGATACTGAGCAATCGGTAAGGGTCCTGTCTGTGCACAGTCGTATGTAGTGCAAGCAAAAATTTTTTTGACTTTCAATCGCGTGCCCTTCGAAGTGATAAGAAGGTGGGATGTTAATTTTTGTTGGTAACGGTTGGGAATAGTTTGGGTAATTATAGTTTGCTATGCTAGGGTTGCTTGCTCATTGTGCTCACGAGTTATGACTCACGAGTAAAATTTTTGGTCAGATTAAAAAAAATTAAATTGGTAAGAAATTAAAAATAAGAAGAGGAGGCGTTACATTTGAATATTTTGCGGTGTTTAAAAAATGGTACTACGTTAAACTAATTGCGACTCATGAGAAAAAAATTTTAAAAAAAAATTATTTTGGATAATAAAATTCAAGAAAACTATGCAAGTCTAAGTGAATACGCGGATGCCAACAGGGTCGAACTCAATGGGGTCGTCATTGTCCATTTGAATAAAATCCCAGAATTGGTGGGTTAGTTGGGTACCTTGGGATGAAGTAATGAAATGGTAAACGTAGGTGTAATATTCCCAGGTTGTGTAGAAATTTTTTCGTGAGAAGGCCTGTATGGGAGTGTGCCCAGATCACGATGGTTCCATTTTGTAATATGACATATTCATTGAAAAAACATTCCCTGTATTGGATTCCTACTTTCACGCAAACGTTGATGTTGTGGTTGGTGTGTAATTTTGGGGCGATGTCTTCTGGGCCGACGTTGTTCCGGATTTGGTCCCAAATGCTTGTAGTCATGATTGTTAGGAAAATTAAAATTGATGAGATGCTAGGTTTTGAGATTTGGAAATATCAGGGAAAGAATAAGTAAATATGGTTTCGAAAAAGAAATTACAGGTCATATTTGCCTTCTAAAAATCCTTCTTTGGTGTTTTGTAAGAAATTTAAAAAGGTAAGAAAATTTGGATGATCTGGTTCCCAAGTGATTTTTTTGTCTTGATTATTATCCAGCAAGTTAATCCAGAAGCATAAGGTATTGCAGGGGAATATGAAGTATTCAGAAAAGACTGCAAGTTTTATATCAAAATCAGTGAGAAAGTAAGCATAAAGTGGAAATTGGCTTGGAATTGGAGAGATGTAAGGAATGGTGTCTTCTGATTGGTCAATTGTGGTGAAAGTTGGGGTTGGTGGATAAGACATGAGATAAAATTTTTTAATAGAATCTAAATGCAAATATTTGAGGAGACTTACATAGAGTCATCTGAGAATCGAATGGGTGATGGAGGGGAAATTGGAGTATAATTTAATTCATTTGAATTGTGGTCTGATGTAGGGTCAGGGCTTTCGGGACTTTCGGAAATGGTCGGTTGCGATGGTTCTACTGCAACTGGTTCTCCTGAGTTAAGATAGAAATTCACATTAAAATAATTATTTCCCGATTGTATGCATTGTAGAATTGTTTGCCATACGGCTGATGTCTCATTCACTGTAAGGGGGATAAAGGAAATTGAATAAATTTTGTTGATAATATTGTCCTGTTGCATGTTAATACTAATTATTGCTTCACGATCTGTAAAAAAGGCAATGCTGTATTCAGTAATATAAGCTGGCTGGCCGTTGAATGTAGTGTTAATGCGCGGCTCAACTTTAATTCTGAAGTGATCTACTGGATTCATTATAAAATGTTTGAAATAATGCAAAAGGTGAGATTTTAGTTGTAGGAAAATTGTTTAAGTTGTTTAAAACAATTTCCAAGTTTCTATCGGCGAAGAAAATATAATATGTTTAGAGAATGAACAGTTAGTGTTGCTGGTAGTTAGCAGGCAGAAAGTAGTTTGAATGCTTGATAGTGTTGCGGGGGAAGTGGGGGAAATTTGACATTTTGATTAATTGGGATTGTGGGAAATTATCCTTGGTTGGGTTGATTAGTGTTTCATTATAGGCTGTCATTGTGATTGATGGACACTTCACCTTCCGGGTTAATGGATTTCCTTCCTTTTCTCGCTTTGACACATAATTGATAAGCTTCCTTTGGGAGTCGCATCTTATTGCCCCGTTGTTTAGTGCGTCAGTAAAAATTCTTTTTAAAAATAAATTCGTCGCTGAATAAAAAGGTAGGGAGCAAATCCCCGCCTTTTTCAATGGATGTTTAAGGGGAATTGCTCTAACTTTTTATTTTTTCGGTTTCTCAAAGAATAATTTCAAGTAATGAAAATTTCGGTTTGATACTCGACTTATATCAAAATTCTGAATTAAGTTTTCGCAAGTATAATTGTGCGGTACTTTCCAGGGGGGAAATGAGTCTTTGTTATATCTATGACTTTCAAAAATGTAGTTAAATCATGTTTTCAGTTTTTTTAAATTTTTTTCCCTTCATAACTGCTAACAAAATTTCTAATTCGCGGTAGAATAGAGGTGAATGTAATTAATAACTTTTGACAAGTGACTTAGTTCAGTGGTTAGTATCTCTGACCGTTGAGCTGGGTTTCCGGGTTCGAATCCCGGCGGGTTCCAGGTGCTTCCATAATGTGGGAAAAATCTGGGAAAGGGCAAAGGGCTGTAAGGGTAAGCTAGGGTAAGGGTAAGGGGGTAGAGAAAAGGGGAAGGGTAAAAAAAAATTTAACTTTTTTTCCTTTTTTCTTTAAATTAAAAGCTGTTTTTACGGACCACACGGCAGTTGGTAGCGCGCTTCACTCTCATGCTGAAGTTGAGGGTTCGAGTCCCGGTCAGGTTTTTTTAACGTTTCCTGTATTGATTGTTCTGAGAGGGTACGCTCCGTAATGGGATATCGGTGGGTGTTCCGGTATATGTGTATAGATTGGCTGACTCGGTGCGGCAAACCTGTTGACATGATCGATTTTGGTAGTTGGATCTTCGTTACGTTTTAGTCTCCTCATGTAGTCTCTTAGGAATGTGTAAGGAGTGCGAGGTTTATTTATGTTTTCTTCGTTTTGGTTTTCGAACTCAGTTTTAATTTCGAGTGGTAGTACTAGTGAGCATTTGTGCAGGGGATGTCCTGGATGTTCTTGTAGTTATTCATAGTCATTTAATGCGACAACTTGTACTGGTTTTGTTTTTATTCGCCGTCCTTCGTTTGTTATTCGGAAAGGGAAACGTCGAAGTTTTGCCCATTTGTGTAAACGATGCGAATTAGTTAGATGTAGTAATACGCTAATCAAGAAGGACAAAAATCCGAAAAGAAGAGACATTTCCAATGGTATGTACTGTTCGAATCGGTGTCCGAGTTCGGGCTTGAATGCTCTTATTCTTTCTAAAATTGGTTCGGCCATTTGTTCTATTGATTTGCTGTTTGTTCGTCGTGTTTCCATTTGTTTGAACTCTGGTTGAATTTGCTGAAGAATTTGAATTTGTGTCTCAGATCTTGATGAGAAGTTTGGTAGTTCATCCAATGGGGGCAGTAGTTTGATGAGTGTACTTATTGGATCTGGTAATTGAAAATCTAACCGTATTGCCGGTACTGTGTCACAAGCAGTGAGGTCTGAGCGAAGATGAACATGTGGTCCTCTAAGCTGTTTTCCACATCCCAGTGTGATGATACACACTCTGCACCCAGGATGCTCAATTCTTGCCAATGGATTGCTGCCATTACCAGCGCTTTCGATGAGTGTATAATCGTCTTTGAACGATGTTATTAACCAACGACCGAAGCCGAGATTGCGTGCTTTTTCAGTCAACGGCAATTCTACTACATCCAGTTGACAGCGTTGCAATGCAAGTAGCTCGTCATCGTGGTAAAGTAAAGTAGCTATACAGGACTGATAAGTCAGTTCTGTTGGAATGGCTTTGGTGCATATTGCGTATTTTTGGGATCCGATACAACTTGCGAGCTCGTCTTCATCGATAAACGCTAGTTCTTCTCCGTCGTCTGAGACGGCCATGTATTTGGCTTCAAGTCGCCAAACTAAAGCTTTACCCGTATCCCCGTCCGGCATTGGGATCAGAATGGCATGCAATACGTTCATAACTGTACTTTTTGAAGCCATTGGAATTGCAAGTGTAAGTATAAGACCTGCGTCAATTGCCTCGACTTGTGTGACTAATTTCGCTTCATAGTACGAGAGAATCTCCTGGATTGGTACGGCTAGAGATAATCGATCCTGTTGTCCATTTTGTTGCAAATGAACAATCGTAAGAATTTCATGCAACTGCTACCTTGGGACTAATGACATTGGTAATAATTGATTCGTGAGAGGCGTCAAGGCATTCAGTATGTTGATTCGAACCGTATAAAGGGCCGATCGGTATGTTTTGATGTTAGCAAGTATTGCTTGAAAAATATTGCCAAGTACGAGACTATGTTGATTGATTTGTTCTCTTACGTATAATTATTGGATGCAGTTTCTCATGTGGTGCACGTTTTGTAACGCCTTGAATTGTCCTTCAGCAAGTTCCCAGTTCCTGTTTTGTCTCAATTATTTCGTTCTGGGCTTCTTTGATGGCTTTCAGTTCACCTGATACAACATAGAATTTTTCATTGCTTTGGATTGTTATTTGTTCAACAGGATCGGTTAGGTATTGGAGATAAGCCATTGCTTGTCTGATGTTTTTCTGGTTTCTAACCACTCTTTTGTCGCATCCTCCAAACACTGATTTGATGAAGCATAGTAGTTTGTCGCCTGTTCCTATTCCAATTCCAAGCACTGCGGCTGCTGTTGCTGCGGCTGTCTATTCAGTGTTGTAGAAGTTTGACTGTTTGCTCTTAGTAGTGTGTTCATTTCCAATTCGAGGTTTACAATGTCGTGTTGGGCCTGTTGGTATTCTATCATTGTTTGTTGCGCTAACCAGTGGAGGCCTGCTGTCGAGTCAGTCATATTTGTGAAGTTCAATGGGCATCCATAATTTTCTGAAGTCCACATTTTGTCTATCTCTTTTGTCAGCTTGATCAGTTTGTCTTCCACTGTTTTGTTATATATTGGGTAGGGGACCAGGATTTCAGTTTTGACAAATTTTTTTGTCAATGGAATTTTTTGATGAAGGTTGAATAATACTCCATATTTTGTTGCCACCGATGGTTGGTTCGTTTTTATCAGGGGTAAAAGTTGTAGTAAAAATAGTACGATATTGAGCATTTTGCTAACTAGGCTTGTTTGTGAAATTGAATTAGAGTCTTTGTGCGACTGATTTTGAAGTACAAAATTGTGGAAAATGATTTGAGCTGTGTCTTTTTTCCTTTTAAATTAGGATTTTTTTTGGAGTGTTTTCATTAGTTTGTGACGTATCTAATGTGTATGTATAATAGAAAACTGGTGCTCAATTCCTATTGGCTGTCATCTTTGAAGCCAAAAGTTTGGTGAAGGTTTCCGTTGATCTCCCGACGGTGAAGTGTAAGCGGAACAATTCTTCATCTGTTTTGAAGCGTTCGGCCAAGGTCCGCTAGTTCTCTGTTGGATACTCTTTGAGATATCAATGGGATATCGGTGGGTGTTCCGGTATATGTGTATAGATTGGCTGACTCGGTGCGGCAAACCTGTTGACATGATCGATTTTGGTAGTTGGTTCTTCGTTACGTTTTAGTCTCCTGATGTAGTCTCTTAGGAATGTGTAAGGAGTGCGAGGTTTATTTATGTTTTCTTCGTTTTGGTTTTCGAACTCAGTTTTAATTTCGAGTGGTAGTACTAGTGAGCATTTGTGCAGGGGATGTTCTGGATGTTCTTGTAGTTATTCATAGTCATTTAATGCGACAACTTGTACTGGTTTTGTTTTTATTCGCCGTCCTTCGTGTGTTATTCGGAAAGGGAAACGTCGGTGAAGTTTTGCCCATTTGTGTAAAAGATGCGAATAAGTTAGATGTAGTAATACGCTAATCAAGAAGGACAAAAATCCGAAAAGAAGAGACATTTCCAATGGTATGTACTGTTCGAATCGGTGTTCGAGTTCGGGCTTGAATGCTCTTATTCTTTCTAAAATTGGTTCGGCCATTTGTTCTATTGATTTGCTGTTTGTTCGTCGTGTTTCCATTTGTTTGAACTCTGGTTGAATTTGCTGAAGAATTTGAATTTGTGTCTCAGATCTTGATGAGAAGTTTGGTAGTTCATCCAATGGGGGCAGTAGTTTGATGAGTGTACTTATTGGATCTGGTAATTGAAAATCTAACCGTATTGCCGGTACTGTGTCACAAGCAGTGAGGTCTGAGCGAAGATGAACATGTGGTCCTCTAAGCTGTTTTCCAAATCCCAGTGTGATGATACACACTCTGCACCCAGGATGCTCAATTCTTGCCAATGGATTGCTGCCATTACCAGCGCTTTCGATGAGTGTATAATCGTCTTTGAACGATGTTATTAACCAACGACCGAAGCCGAGATTGCGTGCTTTTTCAGTCAACGGCAATTCTACTACATCCAGTTGACAGCGTTGCAATGCAAGTAGCTCGTCATCGTGGTAAAGTAAAGTAGCTATACAGGACTGATAAGTCTGTTCTGTTGGAATGGCTTTGGTGCATATTGCGTATTTTTGGGATCCAATACAATTTGCGAGCTCGTCTTCATCGATAAACGCTAGTTCTTCTCCGTCGTCTGAGACGGCCATGTATTTGGCTTCAAGTCGCCAAACTAAAGCTTTACCCGTATCCCCGTCCGGCATTGGAATCAGAATGGCATGCAATACGTTCATAACTGTACTTTTTGAAGCCATTGGAATTGCAAGTGTAAGTATAAGACCTGCGTCAATTGCCTCGACTTGTGTGACTAATTTCGCTTCATAGTACGAGAGAATCTCCTGGATTGGTACGGCTAGAGATAATCGATCCTGTTGTCCATTTTGTTGCAAATGAACAATCGTAAGAATTTCATGCAACTGCTACCTTGGGACTAATGACATTGGTAATAATTGATTCGTGAGAGGCGTCAAGGCATTCAGTATGTTGATTCGAACCGTATAAAGGGCCGATCGGTATGTTTTGATGTTAGCAAGTATTGCTTGAAAAATATTGCTAAGTACGAGACTATGTTGATTGATTTGTTCTCTTACGTATAATTATTGGATGCAGTTTCTCATGTGGTGCACGTTTTGTAACGCCTTGAATTGTCCTTCAGCAAGTTCCCAGTTCCTGTTTTGTCTCAATTATTTCGTTCTGGGCTTCTTTGATGGCTTTCAGTTCACCTGACACAACATAGAATTTTTCATTGCTTTGGATTGTTATTTGTTCAACAGGATCGGTTAGGTATTGGAGATAAGCCATTGCTTGTCTGATGTTTTTCTGGTTTCTAACCACTCTTTTGTCGCATCCTCCAAACACTGATTTGATGAAGCATAGTAGTTTGTCGCCTGTTCCTATTCCAATTCCAAGCACTGCGGCTGCTGCTGCTGCGGCTGTCTTTTCAGTGTTGTAGAAGTTTGACTGTTTGCTCTTAGTAGTGTGTTCATTTCCAATTCGAGGTTTACAATGTCGTGTTGGGCCTGTTGGTTTTCTATCATTGTTTGTTGCGCTAACCAGTGGAGGCCTGCTGTCGAGTCAGTCATATTTGTGAAGTTCAATGGGCATCCATAATTTTCTGAAGTCCACATTTTGTCTATCTCTTTTGTCAGCTTGATCAGTTTGTCTTCCACTGTTTTGTTATATATTGGGTAGGGGACCAGGATTTCAGTTTTGACAAATTTTTTTGTCAATGGAATTTTCTGATGAAGGTTGAATAATACTCCATATTTTGTTGCCACCGATGGTTGGTTCGTTTTTATCAGGGGTAAAAGTTGTAGTAAAAATAGTACGATATTGAGCATTTTGCTAACTAGGCTTGTTTGTGAAATTGAATTAGAGTCTTTGTGCGACTGATTTTGAAGTACAAAATTGTGGAAAATGATTTGAGCTGTGTCTTTTTTCCTTTTAAATTAGGATTTTTTTTGGAGTGTTTTCATTAGTTTGTGACGTATCTAATGTGTATGTATAATAGAAAATTGGTGCTCAATTCCTATTGGCTGTCATCTTTGAAGCCAAAAGTTTGGTGAAGGTTTCCGTTGATCTCCCGACGGTGAAGTGTAAGCGGAACAATTCTTCATCTGTTTTGAAGCGTTCGGCCAAGGTCCGCTAGTTCTCTGTTGGATACTCTTTGAGGAAGTGGTGAAGATGTTCTTGGGTTGTCGTGTTGAGCAATAGCACTATTGCTCTCGTTGTGAAATGTTGCCTCCTATAAGGGAGTGCTCATTGTTCTCGTCGGATCTCGGTTGTTGGACATCATCGCTTGAGGTTGTATTGTTGTGGTAAATATCGTTGATCGAGTTGGTCCGGTATAAGGTTTCGCCTGTAGTGTCTAATATTGGGGGCGTGTAGACGGGGCTATTAACGTCATCAAATAGATCGCCAAGGTTTTCAGATGAATCGAACGTGACGTCATTGAGACTCTGGTTTCGCGACTCTGAGCTTGTTACTTGTGAGTTTGCAATGCTCTCATCGTGATCAGTTTCTGTTGTATCAATTGTCAGGTTTGGGTCTGGGATGTAGTTAAGTGGGAAGTAAGTCATCACTTTTACCTGTTCTTCCTTTGCTTTTTCTGATGTTTGCAAGAGGTTGTATGGCAAGTTTTCTCGGGCCAATGCCAGATGATCATTTTTGCGAAGGTTGTATCGTCGATTTGCGCCAAAACGACTGTCGGACGGTAAGACGTTTATGTTGTTTGAGAAGACGTAGTGTCCTGTATCAATTGATTCTGGTGTTTCTTGCGTGTTTGCGCTTGGAACTGAGCCTTCCACGAAGAACGCATCTTGGTCAAACGTCGGTTCGTGTGTCATGTCATGAAATTGTATTGGCGGGTCTTCAGAAGAAAAATTAGCTGTTTGGATGTTTGAGTTGAAAGAAACTGACTGGACATCTGGTGTTGTTATGGGTAGCTGCATGTTGTCTTCGTTAATGTGGTGCCTGACTTGGTTGTCGAACAGCTGTGGTTCTCTCTCTTCGTCTGGTATGGTGGGATCTGCTTCAAAGTTTCCGGAGTCTACATGTTCGAGGTCTTCTACTTGATATTGAGGTTTCACAGGTCGAAGTCTCATTCGATGGATACATTGCGTAATTTGTGTTGGTTTGGCGTACAATGTAGTTTGCATTCGTGAGCACTTTTTCTACTTTGTATAATGGTATCCACCTGCTTTGCTGTTTATTCATCACTGCTACTTGTGTTGTGCTTTTTGGGTCAAGGATCAGGCAGTATGATTTGGGTTTTAGTGGCGTTGGCTTTTCTGTCATAGTACTTTTTATATTTCAAAGACGAGATAGGGCTGTCTTTTACGCTGGAGAAAAGCTCCGTAGTTTTATCTTGTAGCTCTTTAATGGTGTGACTTTTGGGTGAGACTTCCATAATTTTGTGTTTTGAAATCTGAGGTCCAAAGGATTTATAGGTGTTCTGCCGTGAAAGACGTCAGATGGCGTGCAACCAAGAGCTGGTGCAAATGATGTGTTGTGAATGAATACTGCAATGTCAACGTATCTGTGCCAATCCGACGAAGTTTGGTTTTCGTTGATTCTCAGGATTTGTTTGAGCGATGCGTGGTTTCTTTCAAGTAAGCCAATGGTTTGCGCATGTTTCAATGTGCAATGTTTGAGCTCTACCTCCAATAGGTTTGCTGGTTCGCTCATTAGTTCGGATGTAAACGCACTACCAAGATCACATATGATTCTTGAGGGAATGTAGGAGTGTCTCAGAAAAATTGAGACAAGGGCTCGTGCTACGATGTCTGCGTCGCCTTTCATAAGAGGTGTGGCGAAAAGGTACTTCGAGAACACGTCAATACCTGAGAGAATGTACGTGTAGGGAGAAGGGTGCATCTTTCCCACCAGATCTATTAGTAAAAGGTCTGCTGGGAAGTTTTGCAGAGACGAAAGTGGTTGTAATGGAGGTTTCAATGCAGATGTTGGTGCTGGTTTTGTTTGCAAGCATGTGAGACAGTTTCTGATATATTCTGTTAGGCGTTCAGTGAAGTTCGGGAAGTAAAATCGTTTTCTGAACTTTGCTATTGTCAGTGAGACTCCTTTGTGCCCACTCCAAACACTGTTATGAATTCTGTAGAGTACTTCCTTCTGTAAGTGCGACGGGACGCAATACTGTTTAATAAATTGGTTTCCAGTGTGGTTATAGAACTTGCGATGAAGGACGCCTTCTGTTATCGATAGTCTTGGGAACTGCTTGAGATACTTTTTTAGGTCACTGGATAGATATTGTCCTGTAGTCGGTGAACCTCTCTCAAACCAGAGCAGTACCCGTTTGATATCTTTGTCTTGTTGTTGTTCGGCACGCAGGTCTAAAGGTCCGTGCCCATGAGTAATGAATTCATCCAATGGGTTTTGTTCATGCATGGCGTTTATTGTTGCGTTGCAGGTGCAAGAAATTGCAGTTGAACGTCAGCTCGAACATTCATAGAATCTTCTCCGCTGGTTTGTTTTCTCTCAAGTAAGTATGTTTTCATAATTTTGGGGGCATCGTCATTTTCTGAGCTGCTCAGATAACGGATTGAATTGTCTGGTGTATCTGCTGCTGTGTTGATTTCGATTTCGTGCATCGGTATGCGTGAGTTGATGCGTAGCTCGATCTTCTCTTTCGGGTTTATGTGTATTCTCGACAGATAATCCGCTGCTAAGTTGGCTTTTCCGGGTATGTGTCCCAGTATGATGTCGAAGCTGAGTACATGATCGAGAGCATTCCAAAGTGTTGGCGGTATGGTTTTTGTTTGAAAGAACCTGGTTACTGATCTGTTGTCTGTCAAAATGAGAATTGGCCAAAACTGACGTGTGCATAAATTTTCAGTTCCTGATTATCATCATTTGTTGTGTAGTCTTCTATCATTAGTACGTATCCGGCTGCGTAAAAGGATGCATCGGCCATTATTACATATTGCTGGTCAACTTTGGGTAATCTGAGTGAAAGGTCACAGGCTGTTCTTAGATCATTTGTGAGCTTTTCCAGCATAACTTGGTGTTCTTCTTCTATCACGAAATTGGTGTCTTTCTTAAGTAGACGATAGAACGGCAAAAGTTTTTCAGCAAGTTCAGGGATAAAGGCTTTGTAAAATTGAAAAAATCCGATCATTCGTTTGACTTGTTTTGGGTTTCGCGGCATTCTGAATGTTTTCAGAAAAGTTGTAATCTTCTGTGTAATTGGTGTGAGACCCTCAGAGATTATCGTATTACCAAGGAATTGTATTTCTCTGAGTCCAAATGCGCATTAGTCTGTTGCGAGTTTCATTCCTGATGCGCGGATGCATGTAAAGACTGCTCGAAGTTTTTCCAACATGTCGTTTGTGTCATGTGCTCCGATGCCAATGTCGTCGACGTACTGAAAGCATTTATCCACTGTTATCACGGGGTCCAAGTTTTGACGCATGAATGAGCTAAAGGCGCTGGCACTTCTGCTTAGCCCTTGGGCCAGTCTTTTAAAAGCATATGTTCTCGATGCGAAGTTGAAGGCCAGTAACTGTACTGATTGTTCATCTGCCATTGGTACAGAGAAGTAGCCGTGGCTGCCATCCATTTTGCAAAGGAGTTTCTTACCGGCTAAGTGGGTTCCCGCATCTGCTAGTGTAGCTATCGGGAAGTTGTTATTGTTGTAGTCGTTTCTAATGAGATGGTTTTTTTCTGAGATCTACTAATATTCTGAGCTTCCCATTTGGCTTCCGTTTTGCAAACATTAGAGATGAATAGCGGCTGAATGGGAGCGTTGTTATGACTCCGTAGTACTGGTGAAGGGCTAGTTCAACAAGCAAATCGTCTTTGAGATGGATTGAAATTCTTAGAGTTTTTGAGTATACAGGTCTGTTTGTGTCTGGTGTTAATTTGACTGAGAATTCTTGAGTGTAGCCAATGTCAAGGCGGTGCCTTGTGAATATGTCATTGAATTCTACTAGAAGCTGTTCTGTTCTTTCATCTTTTTCAGAGAGTACGCTGTCGCTCCATTTGAAAGCGTTAAGAAAAGTTTTCCTGTCTTCGTTTTTCGAGAGTGGTTGAATTGCTTCAAGATTTTTAAATTTAACAAGTTCGTCATATATGCGTTTTTCAACTGCACTCATCTTGGATGTGTCGGGATTGCTTTCTGGGGTTGGAAACCAGAATCCGTTTTCGTGTTTTATTGTTATATGATTTATTTCGCCTTTTGCTGTTCTCTCTATAGATTTTTCTATTTGCTTTATTGTTTTCTTTGAGTCGCTTGATGGGAAAAGTTTTGGCTCAAGTGGTATCAGGTAGCGTGCTTGCTCTGGTGTGATGATTTCGAATGTTGCTACTGGAGAATCTTATCTAATGTGAAGTGGAACTTCTGTTGTATTGATTGCAAGTAGGGTGGTAGTTTTTTGTAAGTTTATCAAGCGTGCTTGTTAGACCAAGGCCCAGTTGTTCAAATTTGACAGTAGGCTCTACAAGTCCAATTTGTTCTTGTGCATCAGTTTCCTCCGATGGGATTAGTTCCAGGGATTTTTGTTCCCCAGGTGAGAGCGTATAGGTTGTTTTGGTTTTGAGCATGATTTTTTTCCGGCTGTTGAGACGTTTTTGTTTGTTGTTGCCTTTTATGTGCATTAGATTTAGCTGAAAAGTAAATTCTGGTGTTTGGAGTAGTCTGTTGTGGGCATCAATAATAATCTCATTTTTGTCAAAGAAGGGAAAACCAAGAAGGATAGCGGAAAGTGTTTCAAACACCATGAACTGTTCCTCAAATTGTAAGTGGCCAATTTTGAATGTCAGTTGGACTGTGAATAAAATGGGTGCTTGGTGTAGGAAAGCTGTAGACACATTTATTTAAGGAGGATTTGTTTTTTCTGGTTTTTGGTAGAGGTTTCTGCTTATTTTATCAAAATGTTTCTTCGACATGGCGCTGCTGAATGCTCCAGTGTCTGCTACTGCTTTCATTATTAATGTCTCGAACTGCAGAGGTATTATAAATACATTTTCGCTATAGTTTGTCATGCTATCTGGTATATGTTGTAGAAATACATGCAGGTTATTTAGTTTTTTGATTGCTGATTGAATGGCATGTTTCCATCGCGATATGCTAGTTGACTTTCTGGACAATGTTGACCTTCTGGGCAGTGTGCTCATTGCTAGCACATGTTCTGCAAAATGTTCTCATTGGTGTAGATCTTTCGGTACGTCCATTTCTTCGGTCGTTTCGTTGGAAGTTTGACCTTCCTCTCGAACAATTTCCACGACCTCTCTGAAAGCTTCCACGTTTAAGTCCTCTGCTGTTGTAGTTATTACTGTATCCTCGGCCATCTTAGTTTCCATTATACTGGTGTGTTTGTCTGTTGTAGTTGTAGCCTCTGTAGTAATTTCCTCTTCTGTAGCTAGGGTACTGAGTACTCTCCACGCGCTGATGCGGTGGCTGTGCTACTTGCATTGATGCTATTCCTGCCGCCATTATGCTTTCTATGGCTTGAGCCATAGCAGGGTTTCCTGATGCGTTTAGTGTATTGAATGCCGTGGTGTATTGTGGTTCGGGGTTTATTTGATCAATTCTGACTCGTCATTTGATGATAGCGCATAGTTCGTTCATACTGATGTTGTCATTCTCTTTCAGTAACACTTTCTTGTACTTGAAGGGCATGCCTTGAATGAATTGTTCTCTTATTCGTCTTGTTCTTTCGTCAGTGCGGTCGATGTGAGCTGCAGGATCGTCCACAATTGCGAGGTTGGCGAGGCGTTGCAATCTGTGAGGAAGTCATCTGGTTGTTCTCTCACTGGATCAAACTTTCTCGATTGCAGATCGATCTGAAAGTTTCTTCTTTGGTCTGCTCCTGCATATCGGTTGCGTAGTTGTTCGAGCGAATCGTCTAGGTCGTTTCGTGTGTTTTCGGCGAGTCGAATGTAATAGTTGAGTGCATTACCGGCTAAGTGTAGGTGAAGATATCGTGCACGTTGTGATTCGCTTCAGGAATTCTAGATACGGCAATGCTTGCTCTCAGTAGTCCTTCAAATTCAGGCCAGTTTTCGTTTGGTAGTCCTGAGAACCTTTTCAGATGTACGTGAGGCGGACTTGGATCTGCCATTTTCTTTTAGTCAGTTCGTTGTTGAAGTGTTTCTGTGTAAAGAGCAATTTGTGCTCTTCTCCAATTTAGCTGTTTCACAGAGTTTGCAGTTTAGGCTATTTGGTTGGTTTTTTTTGTTCGTCGCTGCAAGTTTTTGACTTACTTTTCTGTCGATTGTTTTGTCGTTGAAGAATATGAACGGGTTTCTAGGATGATAGCCTTCCAACAGTGTCAGAGAAGTATTGTTGTGGCTTGCGTTGTATTTTCTCTTTGCTAGCAAAACAAATAGGTTGATGCTCAAATAATTTTGAATGGGTAAAGTTGGTTTGTGCTTGTGGTTTGGTTAATTTCTCGAATTTGATAGTTTTGAAAGAAATTGTAAAGTTCTGAGTTTTTTGTAATACGGATCCGTTTGATGTCGGTTTGATTGTCTTATTGTGCGATAAAGTAAAGGCTAATTCCAGTGTTTGTTTTTCTAATGATTCGAAGACTGTAAGTTTTTCCGTTAATGGCTAATTCCATGAGTTGCAAATTTTTCTTTCTTTTTAACAGAAGTAAGCGTTCAACGTATGATAACTCTCTTCTTAGTTTGCTTCTTCCTTTTTTTATCGTCTTAGAGGCGGCTATGTAGGTGCTAGTGCCAAGTGCTATATTGTATGAAGACAGAGTTATCGTTGCAATAACCTTTCTAATAAAAGCTTTTAATTGCAAGTTTTTGCTAAGTGCTATTCGGAGCGCGAGTTCGGTAAAAACGCTCTTTTTCTGCTACAAATTTTCAATTCAAGTAATTTTGTAAGCAACTGAACTGTACTGAGCAGAATCGTCTGTATGAATTTCAAGATAATAAATGCGTGCTGTATGAATTTACAAAAGTCTTTTCAACCAATCAAAAATTAGCATCGTCATACAGGGTTAAAAGCTCAACCTGAAAAGACTAAATTTTTCCTTAGAAAAGTACAGTTCTTAGGACACGTAGTAGGTAAAGATGGAATACAGCCAGTCAAGAAGCGAGTAGCAGATTTAAAAGCACTCAAGTCGCCTGAAAACAAACGTGATGTCATGAGAGTTCTAGGTTGCTTAGGATTCTACAGCATGTATATCGAAAATTTGCACGTTGACTGCAAACCATTCTATGACCTAACCCGCACAGAAACTAAGTTTGTCTGGACAACGGAACAGAAAAAACTGTTTAATGACATTAAAGACAGGATTTGCAAAGATACTATCTTAGCAATATCTGATACTAAACACCCTTTCCACGTGCATGTAGACGCTTCTTCAATAGGAGTAGGCTTAATTCTCGTCCAGAAATTTCCAGAAGGGAAACGAATAGTGTCTTTTAACTCTAGAATTTACACTTAAGCGGAACAAAAAATGAGCACCACAGCTCGCGAACTTTGCGGTGTAATATCTGCATTACAAACGTATGAGCATTACTTAATTGGTTCTCCCCATCCTGTATACGTGTACACAGACCATAAGCCTTTAATGTATCTATGGGGTAGAAGAGGGAAACTCTCACAGGTTTTTCAGCAAAGCATAAGTACAGAAAAAGCATTGAAGTAGAGAGTATTAAAAGACAGCCAGAAGAGTTGATAAAAAGTTATACTCACCAAGTAACAAAAACAGTTGAAAAAGGTTGGCCAGATCCTGATTTTAACAACAACCAGCGTACCGCTAAATGTATGGAGTACTTTGTAAGAGGACTAACACCTCCCGCACTCAAACAAAAGGCACATCAGTTCTTAATAGAAGATCCAACTACAACATGGCAACAATTAAAAGACCATGTAGCAACTAAGGACTTAAGCTTTTCCGTTAGCAGCGAATTCACGGGTACCACCTCAAGGAGTAACAACAAAAAAATAGAAATAGAAGGGTTAAGGAACCAACTCACAGAAATTGCAAATCTCATGAAAGACCAAATAAACGCTACCTACAACAATAACAATCCAAGATTTAAACAAAACCAGACTAGATTTTGCAAGTTTTGCAAACGTTCAGGTCACACAATAGCATATTGCTTTAAGTACAAAGATTTTAAAAACGAAAATTGGAACCCGCCTCAACATTTCAGATACCAGTTAGTAATTTCTCAATTCCAGAACTTGAAATTTATCTGGACCGAAGGAAAAAACTTAGCTTTTCCCGACATCCTAAGTCGTAATGTAAAAATTAAAGACCTTGACAAGTATCAACTTAAACACAAAAAGATAGCAAAAGAAATTAGTTTTTACGACGATCATGGTTACGAGGAAAAATACTTCATTTTGCGTGATAATGAAAAGGGACCAGCAGATGATTTTTTTCCAATCTTAAAACAAAGCGTAACAGGTATCGACAAATATATTTTCAAAAACGACAAAATGGTAAAGCAAAGGTACGACAACCATCAAGAGTATTGGAGTATTGGTTCCCATTAAAATACGATAAAGTTTTTCTCGTGAAAAATAGTACAAGTATAGATAAAACCAAATTCGCTAAAAAAAATTCCAGAAAACCCAAAAATTAAAGATGCAAGGGAACTCATTGATAAACTCACAGCCTTCTCTAAAGAAGTTGATCTAAATACTTCAGTAATTTGTCAGGAACAATTGAAAGACCCAGTGTTACAACAAATTCGCCAATTAAGGACTAACAATACCAAAGATGAAAAGAAAATTGAATTCCGACAATCTAAAGCCATAATGTCGTACATTAATAATTTTGAAAAGTTGAGTTTTGTAGGGAACATCTTATGTATTCAACAACAAACAGACGAACCAGATATTGAATATTTAAAAATTTCTGTACCATTGTCATTGTTCTTTAAAGCATTTCAGTTAGCTCACTGTGAATTGTCAGGTCATGTGGGATTAGATAACACTTGCTAACGTAAAAAGATTTTTTTATTGGCCCGGAATGTAGAAATGGATTGAAAACTTGATTGCTGATTGTCTTGATTACCAAAAAAATAAACAAAAACGGAGAGACATCCACGAAGCACCTCTTGAAAAATGGACTGATACAGTCCCATTCCCCTTTCATACGGTCCACATTGATCACAAGGGACCTTTAAATCCTCCATCGAACGGTAAACATCATTGCCTAGTTATTGTCGATTCATTCTCACGTTTCATTCAGGTATACCCTGTACGTTCCACAGATGCTGTAGATACCATAAACACTTTAGAAAAATTTATTTTGTCTTTTGGAATACCACAAAAAATTGAGTATGATAAGGGTTCGGCATTCATGAACCAAGATTTTACAAGTTATATTCATGAACTAGGCATAACACCTGCACCTCGAACTGCTTATTCACCTTGGGCTAATGGTAAAGTCGAGATCCAAAACAAACATCTAGGAGCACATTTCCGAATTTTTCTAGAACAAGCCCAAGGTAAATGGGATAAATTGGCACCAGATTTTGCCTTTTCTCATAACACTGTTCCGAATGCCAGTACAGGAATTTCACCTTATGAAATTGTGTTTGGACAAAAACCACAGATACCTTTGTCACTTAAGTTGGGACTACTACGAAATTCACAACTCACCTGCTCCTCCGAAATTTGTAAAGACCTGCCCCTTCACAGGCATACCCTGCAAACTTCGAAAAACACAGAAATTGACAAACTCCTAAAACCAACTTTAAACAATTCATTGCTCATGCGAGAAAACCAATTTAAACAAATATACAATTACGCCTATAAAAAGAGCTTAGAAAACAAAAACCGCGCACATAAAAACAGAAATAAACACAAGTTAGGTAAGCCACTGGAAATTGGACAAAGTTTTAATGGAAAATCATCAAATTGAGTTAAGAACGTCTAAAAAACTACACGAACTAAGATCAGGCCCTTACACTGTAGCTAAAAAACTAACCAATGTCAATTATGAACTTTAGATAACAACCCGGCTACAAGAACGGTTGCTCATAGAAATCACCTAGTCGAGTACTACCCAGCTACTGAAACTATACCAGAGTTAACCCTGGAATATGGCATAGATAAAAATAATTGCGACACATTTTATAATAACTTGATGACTAGCCAAATGAATAAACTCAACAGTCATTTGACTAAATTCTCTTTTCAAGGCCCAACTAACACCGAATATTTCCCAGTGGAGAATTTCATAAGAAGAGATCCACCTGTGCAGAACCTTGACCCTGATCGAACTACTACCAATTTTGACTCTGGATTTAACGAAGAAAGTTCAGCTGGCCGTGACAACCACCCCCAGTTCCATTAATTTTGCCCAGTGACAGTAGAACAAGGAGCTCAACTCCTTGCCCGCCGAACAATTCTAGAATACCTCTAGACCCGAATTTAAGTCCTCTACTCCCTAATAGATCGGAAAAAGGACCTTCTAATTTACAAAATTCAGAAAATATTAATAATAGGCGAACTTCTAGTCGCTCGACTAAGCCGCCAGCACGTTATCAAGTCGGATTTACTTAACTTTGTTTTAGGCACCAAAAACTCAGTCAACATTTTCTGGACGTGCCTATACCTAAAACTCTTAGCCTTAACCCCCGGCTTGATGCGCTAAAAAAGAACAGGATGAAAAGATATCCTTGTTTTGAAAAACTCTATTTTTCTTAATTACTTATAAGTCTTTTCTACTTTTGTACTCCTTTTACAGTTATTAACTCTACTGAGTCCCTCCTTGACGATATTAATGATGTATCTAACAAACTTAGGGTCATTCATTATGACTGTTCTAAAACGAAAGAAAACAAAATCTATGCTCTAACACAAGTATCTCCTTGCAAAATCACACCCGAAAACATTCAGATGGTTGATACACATGTAACACTTTATCAGCGGTCTTATCGGACATTTGTCAAAGCTCTTATGTGCAAAGTCACTGCAATGCTCATTCGTTATAATTGTGGTATGTTTTCCCATTCCTCAATTGTACACAACGCTCCAATAATAACATACGATATTATTGTTTCGCCTGAACAATGTTTAAAGGCTAACAAAACTGGAAAAATTACTGTTACAGAATTTGATGATGATGACATGGAAACTGACAAATAACATGGAATAAAAACTGTCTATAAAAACCAGGGAGTTGCTCTTGAAGGTGATTCATCAACATCTTGTGATAATCGTGGTCAAATTAAACATTTTTCTTTTGAAACCCTGATGCAAGAAACCGTACTGGATATTGATCTTAATGACAGAACTATCTATAACAGTCAAGGACTAAAACTTCCTTGAGCTCTCTCAGAAGGAGGTTGTCATTCGACATCACTCGACCGCTTTAAATACAATTGGGAGGCACAGGAAAATTTTATAGTTACTAAAAGCTTTTCACAAAATGCTATAAAGCTTAAATATGAAAACGAACTTGGTAACGTACAGTATTTCATAGTGAGTGATGAAAAACCGGAGACGCTCTAAGAAGGACCAGGAACGTATTCTCCTGCTGAAATGGATATAAAAGTTAGTAGTTGATGAAAAAAAAGGTGTGTGGAAAACCAAATTTAGATTCTTTATATGTTTCTTATAAAGGCGGATTTAATTTGAAGGCTGGCAAACCTTATAAGTCAAAAACAACAATTTTTTCTTAAACTTCGTATTGATTCTGACAACAGCCGAAGTTTAAATGGGTTTAATAGGAAGCCTTCAGATGACCAGATTCCAACATCCGACAATGGTTTTGTTGCATGGGAAGACAAAGACAAGTTAGACTATGATCTTAACCTTGCGGTAAAAATGGATTTTGTCATATATCATAATTACATGCAAATAAAAGAAGCATGGCAAGGTTTGGTCATAGAGCAATGCGAACTTGATCGAACTCAAAAACAAATGATACTTATGCAGGCTATCCGAAATAATCTTTTAGCTGGATATATGTTAACTGGCAACCGCTCGATGTTCTTAGACACAGATGGTAGCATAGGTTGGCTGTACTACTGTCCAAAACGAAATTCACCACTTAAGGTTCTTGATCAGTGTTTTGATAGGATCCCTATTCACTATGATGATAGGACAATGTTCGGCGATCCAATTACTCGACAAACCTATCCATTTGCTAACGAAGTAAATTGTATTGTAGGGTACAAAAATGCCTACCAATTAGATATTGATAATGATAATTCATGGTACCATTTGATGCCAGCACCTGTTCCTTTACAACCGCCAAAAATATTCTCTTCAAGAGTTGTTAGTTCTGTTCCAAAATTTACCGGTTACGAATCACAACGTGCCGGAATTTACACACCAAATCAACTAAAATCTTTTTGGGACAATATCTTGCATTCTGAAGAATCAAAATCAGTTTTGACAAAAATTTCAAGAGAAGTTCTAGAAGGAAGAAGTATAGACTACTCTAAAAAAGATATTTATGCGTAGCGATGGGCGTAAATAGACAAATTTATCTAGACTCTACTCTCACCTACATTTTTTTACCAAGCAGTTCAAAGGCACTTTTGGAATTATCACTTTCTGTTTGGAAATTGGAGTTTATTTTGCTTGTTTCTTTCGCATAAAATTCCTTACTGATGTAATTGTAACTATCATAAGAGCGTTCGAAATCCACAAAATATCCAACAAAACAATTAGTTTTTGGAAAAATCTATTAGGAGCAGCTGATAATCTTTGTATCTTATCGTTCTTTACACCGGTATTTTCTAACGAAACCACACCGTCGGCCCCACAAAACAACAATCATTTATTACCGCTTAGTAATTATCAACCCTACAGCACAAAAGAAAAAAAATTACAAATGCGTTGAGGATCAACCAAGAGAAACTAAAATTGATGAGCATTGTCATACTGAAAATAATAAAATAACATACCCGAGTCTCGATTCACATCAACCACAACCACAAAATGAGGCTACCCTTTGAAGTGTGGTGGCACCCCTTAAAGCTGTGACTAAGACAAAAAAATCCTTTTATAAAAATAATTTGTCTCATAAATCATAAAAATTATTTGTATCAGACCCTGTAAACTAATTAATATCTTGTTTAGATACACCTCAAGAATGCTATGTTTTGCAGCCCAAATTCATTAAACAGCCTAACGCTTTATTCATTCGATTTGGACAATACACCGGACAAATCTTATCAAGTATTTCTACTTTAGGAACTACTGTAACAATTAGAGTTGCATCTTTCTATTTCAGTGACATTATTGATCTGGACGTACCGCATTCAAATTTTCAATGTTTCTCGTTGTTAAGAGCCCTGATTGATAACACAATTACTTTCGTAAACATTGGAATCGAATACAAAATTGTTTCAAAGCGCCTTAAGAATAATCTTACTAGATTTTGAATTCCCTTAGTAGTTCAACATTGAGAGAAATGTACGGAATCCTTTCTTTCTTTTTATTTATTATCCAATTTCAACTGTTTAATCGCAATTATGTCTATCTAGCTATTGCCTGCACTCTCCCCTACTCCGATTTCACTACAGGGAATCCGATTGATAGATTACTCATAGATAGCAATCGTTGTCAATAGTCCTACTTGAAGAAAGAATTGACAACTTTTTATCTTTTTTTTCCAATAAGCATACGTCAAAACATAGTTTTGAAATGAAAAACAAACTAAATATTAACTAAAACGCCTCCATTAATGTACTTTTTATTTCAAGATCGACTTGTTACAATCTATCAAATAAAGAAAACATTTGAAGAAAATCAAGGAGACATTTTCCCTCAAATTATTATAAAATTCGAGTTCTGGGACACTTGGGAAAACGACAGCGTCATTTTAACCCCTCATTCGTTGTATCGGAACTATTTCGTGTATTTAGCACAATTTGATCCTAATAGTTTGCCTAAAGAACTAGACCACCAAACATGATTCATTTAACTAATAGAAACTTACAAGTCAGAATCGGAAATCAAAATTTTGAGCTTTTAGCCGTATACAATGTTTCTGCTATAAGTATAATGACTTTCGTGAAAAAGCCTATGACAAATATTTACAGACTTTTAACTATCTTCATTACCCATCCTCAATTCGTCGAATTCACCATTTTTCTAGCTTACAAACAGAACTCGATATTTCAAGTTCAACATCCAATCTACATTGCTTAAGTACCTTTCCTAACTATGATATTTGCTGTTAACAATAAATTTGTAGAGTTGCAAAAAATTCAACCATCATTCCCACTCCAGTATCTACCATGCTAGTAACACTCAAAGAGGTCCAAAGTGAAAAAATTTGTTTAATAAGTATTAACCCTCTCAGTCCATTGGAAATTCTTCCTCATTATTCTAGAAAATCCAAACGGTGTACCTCACAATATTTATTTTGACCTGCCAAAAATTGATTCTTGTCAAAACGATTCAATCACTAAGGAGTTGGAAACAATTAACAATTAAAAACAATAATGATATTCTCATACAAAAATTGCCTTGTACAAATTCAATTTTTTGAAAAATCATTTGTCACAACAAAATGCAACAGAGTAATCCCACAAGTAATACTCCATTTTGAATATTTAAACACTTGGACCGATGCAGTATTACCTTAATACCATCTTCCCCCTATTGGACATTTTTTTATAAATATATCCGAAGCTTTAAATGGCTCTAAAATCCCTTTGAATTTAGATCTGCTGTAAGACTGTTCCATTTTGGTGAGCGCCTAGACAAAGTAGAGTCTCTCGAGAGATCATTCACTGAAACTTCCACCGCAGAGACTAAACCCTGTATAATAATCCATTATACAGACTAAGAACGTGGATGCGAGGGTTCTACTCAAGTCACCATGGGAATGATGCACTGGGAATTCTTTCTAGCACTCATTGATATCAAAGAACACTTCCCAGTCAACTTGGGCGCTCTTCAGTAAAGTAATTCAGTTTACAGAAAAAACTTTTTTTCCCCTTAATTTTTTTTGCCAGCTCAATTTTTTTCTTCTTTCCCATCTCCCTTTCTGTTAATTCATCTATATCCAAATAAGTTTGTTACTTCGTTTTTTTTGAAGTGTTAAAAACAATGATTTTGTTCGTTGGTAAGGAAAAAGTTAAAATTGTTAACGTAGAAAGATGGTTTACGATTTGTTAAATAAAGTATACAGCCTGTATCAAAATAACTTATATGTTCCTAAGCACAGGTACAATTAAACATTATAACATTTATCCAAACGAGAGACACTGAATTTCTTTTTTGCTATTGCAGATTTAAATGTAACTATCCCCAATGAACTTGAACACCATGGATTAGAAGTCTCATACCCAAATATTTCTGATTTATTCATAAAATGGGAAACATTTTGAAAATATTATCTCAGCAACCACAGATTGACTCAACCCCAAAAATCAAATGCCCTGTTTGTTACCTGCCTTGCCGTCATTTCAAAAAATTGCACAAAAACCCAAATGGTCAACCTCCCCATTTTGCTGGCATCCCCTGTCGAAATTAGCTATTCAAATATTGGAACCAACCTAATTGCCCCATTTGCGTAACTCCCATTTATACAATCAGTAATTGCCATTATTTCCAGTGTGATTCTTGTCAAGAAATCAAAAAGTTATCCACTTGCCACAGCCACTTCAAAAACTTACACCCTAAAAAATCAATTGTTTGCAATGTATGACCTTCACAACTACAAAATGCACTTTATGTAAACAAACAATTAATCCTAACAATCCGTTGTAAAATCCTCGATTCAAAACTATGTTCGCAAACTATTAAAAATGTTTACTCCTACATTACTTGATTTTTTATTAATGGAAGTCATGATTATTGCAGCAGCTTTTTCTTTCGTTTTAACCGCTCTCCTCGTAGTTGTAAGTATCCCTTTCAACATTTTGATGTTCATAGTTATATTAGTAATAGACCAAACAATAAAATCCCAAAGTATTCAACAACCAACTCCTCCAGCCGTACCAGCTTAAACATAATCCCATCCAGTGACACTCGTTCAAAAATGAATACTACTGACAAAGAAACCAATACTGAAGAATCCAAACCAGTCTCATTAATTTGCCTGTGCTGCAAACGCGAAACGATTGTTTTCAAAAAATTACATGAAAACTTCCCAGACGAACTACCCCACGTGATGTGTCTGCTCTGTTATCAATATGTTATAAAAAATATGGGTTATGATTTTTGCCCTAAATGCTCTAGATTTAATGTTATCTTTTCAATCTTTAACTGGTTTCAATGTGATATTTTCAAACAAACCAGATTTCAATACTCGGTTGCAAAAACGTTTCATCACAGTGATCATAAGCCCGTCAACTTTTGTATATTTTGCGTAAATATTATAATTTATGCCCTCTTTGCGAAAAAATAATCACCTAATCTAAGATGCATCCAAAAACTTCCAAAATTTCAACTCCTTTCCTGTTTTTACTTTTAATCCACTCGATATCCCTAGTTCAATTCAGTTTTTACCAAGAACAAGTCACCTCTTTTACCCTAGTTCTACACTACTCATTAATATGACAAAATGCACCCCATAATATTGTTTATTCTTTTAATTGTTCTGCTGAGCGCATTGACAATATCATTTTTTATTAACTATTATCTACTTTCTGCAATTGGCCAAATTTTTTCCAGATACGGAAGATGACCGATCTAGACCTCACTACAAAAATATTTATTCTAATCTTAATTACCTTACTTGCCATATCGTTCCTCATTAATCTCATCCTACTTCAATTTCTCAAAGGTTTTCCTGTTTTTGTCAAAGAAAAACAGTCACTCAATAGGTCTCTCACAATCCCTACTTGAGAGTTTTTGTTGGCTCTATCCCAATAAGGACATTATTTGCCCAATATGTCCTCGCAAAACCGTAATTGTAGAAAAACTACACAAACAATTCCCCAAAGAAAATCCTCACAATGTATGTATTCCTTGCAGAAAGGCCCTTTTTGAAAGACACACAAACCCTTAATGTCCCATCTGTCTTCGACCTTGTCTTCCCGTCCTGATCACATCCTACTTTTGCTGCAATTTATGCAGAAAATGAAAACAGATTTAGGAGTAAAAAAACACCCACAATTTACCCAACATGAGGATCATCGATTCTGTCGAGTATGAATAAATAAACAGACAAGATGTCCCAATTGCAAAAATTTTTTAGACGACGTTGTCTAACAAACCAAAAACAACTCAAGTCCAAACGATCTCTTTTCACCTTTTTCACTATTTCCTCGGGAAGGGCTTACCTCAGCTTTCTCCAGCTTGCCCTCCTTAGCTTTTGAAATTGAAATTTTCAGCTCAGCAAGGTTGTCTCCCCAGCTGCACGGGTCGTTGCAGCCGTATTAGTGTGACACAAGACCCAAGACTCACACCTCCGGGCAGCGTAGAAAGACGTACTTGTCCCCCTCCTTCATTAAATAAACTTTGCAGTTAGCAAAACAGAAAAACTTTTCTACCAAACTTTAATAACAAATGCATTTAGCATTATAATTTTTAAAATAAAGCAGTTAGCAACAAAACCTTACAAAAACATTTTTACAATAAAAAACTTTTTTATATTATCAATACATTTGCAAACATGAAAAGAAGCCATAATGTGTGATATTGATGACACAGGCTAACCAAAATCAAAATCTTTTAGATCATTCACAAGGAAACACTCACAATGACTGCCAGACCCACACTCGCAAGCGTGGTAATCCCCAGTCAACATCAACAAATGACAACAAAACAGGAACAAACAAATCCATTCTTCTCAGCCTCCTATTTTCTCAAAGCCTCCATTTAAATCTCGGAACACACAACAAGTTACTACACCCATTGCACCTCCATCAACTTCCAGTCAATATGATCCGCAAAACAATTGGGTAGTCAATCGAAAGAGACCAGCTCTAGGAAATCATCGATCCGGTCACGCTGAAAAAGTCAAGAAAATGTCAAATATTGACGATCTGTTAACAGAAGATGATAGAAATAACATCCCTCATTGCCTAGACATACAGAAAACAAGAGAAGCGAGAATGAACACTGAAAACCACAGGTTTGTTACAAACCCCAAATATGGGCTAAAAACTGAGTATAATAAATTCGCCGTATCCGAAAGAGTTAAAGTGAGCAATACCATTACAGGAGAAGACCTCTTTAAGAAATCAAGCGAACTACCAATTCTAAGAGGATTAAAAACCGAAATCCGAGCACAAAAATGTATAATATTATGAACAATCAGCTGGACATTTACGCTAATGTACCATATGCGGCCATAACTGCTTTCCCTTCAACTAATGAACAGAACGAAATCACGAGAGAATCCTTAGGAAAATACTAGATTCAGACAAGAATTGTTCATCAAAGAGACGGAATTGCAGGAACTGCAAATAAAATTCGAAAGTCTGCAAATGAACAAAACAGAGAAAGGAAAAACAACAACCGATGACTACTGGAGAAGGCAGTACGTTCTAACAAAACAGTTACAGAAAACAGAAGAAAGCAACCTGAAGCAAATTAACAAAGCATTTGCTCAGAAGCATCTTGAAATCACGTCGGCTAACAAAAAGTTAGGAATGGCAAACAAGAAATTAGGTGAACAAATCAAACAATTGAACTGCAAGTTAGAAAAAGAAAAAAAGAAGAGTCAGAAACAAAAAAAGCTAAAAAAGTCACTGATCTCTAAGCACGAGAAGACCCCAGAGTCATACGATGACAGTCAAGATGATTAAGAAGTCCTTTTAATCGAAGACGATGACAGTCCGGTAACAAGCCCGGTCACTTTACCACCAGAATTCTTCAACTAACAAGGACACCGCCCTTTGCGATTTATTTTGTATCTCACCACTCCAGTTCCTTTATCGCCTTTTGCTATCGTTTTTATAGCACAACTTTATCGCCTTTTGCGATCATTTTTATAGCACAACATTATCGCCCTTTGCGATTGATTTTATATTACGACGCCATCAAACCTCGTAACTAACCAACTCCTGCAAACTTCGCAACCAACCTACATTGGCAACCTCCAACTCAATTGATTACAGCCCCAATCAATGGAAGCTTGAACAGAACAAAACTTGCCTGACCTTCATTTAAAACTATATGATGTAGATTAATTTATTAAATTTGTTTCTTACTAAAAATCGGAATGAGCTGTAGTATTACGAGAGCCGTTACAAATGAACGAATAATTAATCCCGCATTAGAGCGAACGTATTTAGGCGTTAATTAACCATTCTTTCGCTGCGCGCTAAACAATTTAACGCTCGTTAAGACTACCAGTACACAAGTATTTAAACAACTCAGTTCGACTTATTTAAATAACACAACTTTAGGCCTGGATCTCTTCGCTTATATCCAGGATAGAAAATGTACGTTGTTGTGCGTAGGCGGCCTGTAAAACCACACTTACTTTTTATTTAAATTACTTCTGCTTTTGACAGTTGCAATGCAGATCTTTTCCCCCAAGTCCAATAAAGATGAAGCAGATTGCTTCAGGGGAAAAGAAAATAGAGTCTCATAAAAAGCCCCCAAGAAAACCATAATTGTTGCGGTTTTAGAAGAGGGGGAAAGCAGAAAACAGGCGCCTACGATATCAATAATTGATGCTCTCAGCTTTTTGGATTTTTTTTATTTTTTGGAGTTTCAATAATTTTTCCGTGAGATAAAAAAGAGCTAATTCTCTTGCCTTCTCGGCCAATAGGAAAATTAAGAAGCACCTCACTATGAACGTGAGTTTGTGATTCGCTCCTTATCGGCCCAAACTGAGCTGAGATGAATTTGTAAATTCTCTCAGCGAAGTGGGACGGAATAAAATTAGAGAGACAGAAACTACAACCAGAGATCAGCAGCAGACAACTGCTTTCAATTTTTGATAACTAACTTTAAATTCTAAAAGAGATTGCAGATAACTTCCAACTAGAAAATATTCGACTAAAAAATAAACAACCTAACTAACAATTGCTTCATTAAATTTTATAAGTTTTTTTTCTGAACAAAACTACCACCCGACTAACCAGAAGAACCGATCGATCGCTATGCAGCTCATCTCGATATCACAACGACGCAACTGGTAATTAGTAAGCAGTAATTTTATAATTATTCTTTAAATTAAACACTTTCAGCCCCCCAACAATTTTAAATAGAGACATAGCACAGACAGGTCTTAGGCATATATCTTTGCCTTCGATTTGTTATATCTTTTGTCAAGTTAGACTGGCATACATAAAGAGATCCCGTATCGTGTGATCTGTAGCAGCCCAGCCTAATTTGATATTGATTACAGAAAGAATGGAGTTTCTACGAGATTTAAACAAGAAGACATGACGGCTGCTTACTTCGCTTACACGCATTGTTTGTTTTTTTTCCGTCTTTTTCAGCAAAAGTGTCATATGTTTCATTACCTCACTAACCTAAGAGATCTGTAGAACTTCTTGAGACTAAAACTGAAAACTCTTGGTATTGAAATTTTTAACCATGATGCCAAAGCTCCACTCTAGCTGCTCGATGTTCCTCATAATAATCTCAAAACTTATTCAAGAATTTGCTTAAAAAAGCATTCAGAAGTTGCTGTTTAACATTCTAGTTGAACTTATATTAGTTCGAGGACCTATGAATCGTTAGTTGTATATCGTCTAATTATCCTTTTTGGTACCAAAAGTTCGTGGAGAGGGTCGGAACATTAAGTGCAAACTCACATTAGCCAGCCTCATTTGCTAGATTATCTCTTGTCATTTAACCAAAATTCAGAGCCGTCTCTGGCAAAAAGGTCGTATGAAGAACCACTATTACGACAACACTTGACACAAACTTTGTAGTAGAGCGCGAAAGAAAACGGATGTCCTAGCTGTTTGCAATAATCGCGTCTTAAGCAGCTCATTGCATCGCATCAGAAAATAGCAGATTTTCCTCGTCATTTTGAGACTTAAATTATTTTTGTGCAACAGCTCGACGATTTCAGACTTTAGATCTCATCCTATGCTTTCAAATGCCCGGTTAAAAGCATGATACAATAGAACATTAATTCGGGGAAAATTTAGGAAAAATTATGATCATCATTGGTATAAACCATCTGTCGACTTGCAAGTTATTACGATTGGGATAAATCAATATATATATTTGAACCACTAGATCTGTATGGAAGAAGATTGAAGTATAAAACATCTGCGAGCAAGTTTCGTCAGCTGATGGCGATGTTGTTTCTGTAATAGGTGTACAGAGCACAAACGATGACAAAGAAAATGCAGAACAATATTGAGCTACAGGAAAGGCCACTCGAACTGGTTCTAGGTTGCGGCCTTTCAACTATTCTTTCGTTCACTATTTTTTTCCGACTTCCAGCTGCGTCGGCCGCTTCATTTCGCATTGTTCGAAGCTGTTCGTGAAGCGTTTTCAGATCTTTTTGAATCATATTCATCTGAAGTTGCATTGAGTTTTCAAAGCCCTGTTCTTTTATCGTCTCGCTGTACACAACTTCACGTGAAGGCTGTTTTACAGTCCTTGACAGGCCCGGTTTGCTTCCAAACTCATGAGTTTCTGAATCCATTGTAAGATCAACCAAAACAGGAAAACCCCCACAGCTCTCAATTGATGGCAAATTACCTTTCCTGTGCGTTTTAATCACGAAATTGTGCTCGTACTGATATTCGTCTAAGTTCGGATCCCAAAGAGTGTCTGAGTGATGTTTGTAGTTGAAGATTTTCGTATCACTCGGATCATTTTCGTCTTCGTCCATAAGAGCTGGTTGGTACACAACACCCATTTGTTCACGTGTAGCTCGGAGGTCACGTTGTCTTTGCTCGACTACCGTTTTCTGAAGGATTGCATCTTCTTCATCGCCTCGAAGCAAAGCCTCAGTTAATCCGCACCAAAGCCTCGAAGACTCGTTCTCTGCCAAATCGGACTGATGGACAATATGCTTTTCGAGTAGCTCCGACTTGTCAATTTTCCAGAACAATTTCTCCTTTTCTTTCGACTGGTTGTTTGCACTTTTAGTGTAAACTGCCGAGTTCCAATGACCTTCAGCCTGCAGCAGTTCTTGTTTGTTCTCGTCATACAGCCGAGCTCGGATCCTATGGAACTGGGACTCGCGACCCCAAGGACTCCAACGTGTCTTGTTTTCAATTTGACATGTATAGCCCGTTTGTTCACACTTCAACGTACAGGGTCCCTCGAAGTCGATTCGAAATTGACCAATGAAAATGTTAAGGACCATCAAGTCGGGAAAGGAGGCCGTGTAAACTTCTCCAAGATTCTCTAAAGTAGCTTCTAGGCGTCCGCGCACGTTCGTTCTCACATAGTAGCCGTGGAATCTAAAACAACAAATTGAAAATCTTTCCCATTTAGACCTCTTCGAGAGCCTCAAAAAGATAACTCTTAGTTCATAAGACGCAATCTGCTCATTTCCTCAAGATAACTTTTTAGAAAAAAATCTCGTATTAGAAACAAACGAAAAACTCTAAACCCTCTTCATATTCTAATTAATTGGCAATAGAGACTAAAGCATTTGTGCAGGAACGCAAAAATTGAGTCTCAGTTGAAATTGAGAAGTTGTTGTTCTACCTGATTTCGAACTCCATGAGCACTTTGATGTGGAACCCTTCTTGTTTGTTCACACAGTAAATGGCACTGGCGGGCGGATGGTGCGTGACCTCCTCTGCTATGAAGTGGGTTCTGCTCCCATTCGGGTGCTGGAAGTAACACCTGAACAGAAAACACAAAACATGGAGCAATTTTTTATTTTCCGCCCGCAAACAATTACCAAGCAAACTGATACGTATGTGATAAACCAGATATTGGTATACTAAGCTGGCAAAGTTCCTACTTCAGTGGATCTTAGGAGCAACATCATTGTCTGGTAGGGGTTCTGGAGATAGTAGGTTCGAGTCCTCTAAACTCATCTAATAACTCGAGTTCTTCAGCAGTATAGAGTTAGCTAATAACATAGTTGGGTTGCAATAGTTACATGCGTTTCAAGTGGTATAAATAAAATGTCTTGTTCACTCCTTAGATTCTTCAGAGAGTAAGATGAATACAAATTTTGGATCAAGGGTGGGAGAACATAGGTCTAACATGAATTACACGAACTCCGCTCAACTAGAATCACTAACATTTCTATTCCATTTCTTTTACGTTGCAACAGATGTCAAAATGGCATCGACATAATTTCTTTGCGGTCAACTGTTCCTAAAAACTGTTCATTAATGGGTTTTCAGTTCACAGAATGCAGTATATTTCTCAGGGAAGTAATTAGAAGTCATTATATAAATCGAAAGGTTCTTAGAGTCCAATCGATTGAATTGAATAAATATTAACTCTATGGCAAGGCAACATACAAGTTTTGAAAAACTTGACCGGTCAAAGAATTGTATGAATTCGAGGAAATATCAAGCATTAGTTCGAGACAATAGTACTAACGCACACAGTTTGTTAACTTTTATTTAGATGACGGGGTTTGATGAAACTCATGTTTGATTTTTACTTTAACCTATTTTCTTAAACCATAATTGACACTAACTGCAACTCAGGTTAAACTTTTACGGCAGTGCGATTCACATTCTTACACATTTTTCTGTCTGATTGATTGCTGAATATCAACACTTCACTTCCTAATTCGATATTTATGTTTGGTATTAGTCAGGGCCGCTATAAAGTCCGTTATATAATAATAAATACCAGGGCATATAAAAACTTTCCGGCTTTTAAAGTTTGCTGAACTCTGTCCCATCATAGCTCCGATAATGGGGTCTTTTACTGACGTTGCTATACACTCCTAGAATTGCCATACTTTCTAGTCTCGTTAATCAGGTATACGCTATAACGCAAAAGATCCTCAACTATTCAACTTTTTTCAAAAACAATTCATTCAGAACAATTTGCCAACCTTGATTTCTCGCCGAGCACAGAATTGTAATACTTCTTCATTTCACGTGTCGGGTGGAAGTTCTGAAGCCACAACATGAACTTTGCAAATATTTCCATCCTCTCTTTAGGCGTGGGAGCCTTGGACATATCTGCTATGAGATCCACGCGGTAAAACATGTCTTGCAGTTTATCCAAGAAAGATCTAGGGTAGTTCACGAAGGGAGGAATCACGATTCTGGAAAGAGGCTGGTTCGGTTTGATTTGTCGGGCGAGTCCTAGAAGGATGTCGAGTTTTCCATTGCCAATTTGGTTTCCGGCTGACTTGGAGAGGGCGTTGAGATGGGGGAGTGGTTCCTCTTGATCTTTCACATACATCGTTTCTTCGTGTATTTGCACCGAACACGCAGATGCGTCAATCTCCACCTAAATATGCTTATTTGTAAAACATAAATGGTTAATCTGGAATAATTTTCATATTGCACGCAATTTTCCTTTCGGAAAACCCCGATTAATCATTCAAAGGAACGCAAATATTTTGTTTAAGATGATAAAACATACCCGGCAGATTGACGGAAAATAGCCGCCGTTGATTCCAATAAGCATGACTGGGATTGAAAACATACCCGGCAGATTGCCGGAAAATAGCCGCCGTTGATTCCAATAAGCATGACTGGGATTGAAATAACAGAAGATATTGAAAAAAAAAAGATTTTCGTACAAAAACATTTTTTAAGTCCGATTTATTTTGATGGCATTTCGTAGTTGAACATACTTCTGTTTCTTAGAGAGAGGCTACAGAGGCTACTATCAATAACAATCAGCATTAGAGAGAGGTAACTAATACTTATAGGACCGACGTTCAAATAGCGGGCATCTAAAATTGGGCTTTATGGGTTTATCCCGTTTCTATTTCTGACTTCAATTTTTTATACTGACTGCTCATTTTGAATTGCTTTGCTGAGCAACTGATGTTCAAAATCACTTTTAGCAGAATGAGAGAAGAGAGAAACTAGCCTAGAGAAGTCAAAAAGATTTCACGCAAAATGTTGAAAAGGCGGCAAAATGAGGTAAAGCGAAACATTTTTTTATTCGACGAAGTAAAAAAAAATAGGAGCGCTATAATAGCCGGCTGAGAAGATGAGGGCGGCTATTAATAACAGAAGATATTGAAAACAAAAAAGATTTTCGTACAAAAACATTTTTTTAAGTCCGATTTATTTTGATGGCATTTCGTAGTTGAACATACTTCTGTTTCTTAGAGAGAGGCTACAGGGGCTACTATCAATAACAATAAGCATTAGAGAGAGGTAACTAATACTTATAGGACCGACGTTCAAATAGCGGGCATCTAAAATTGGGCTTTATGGGTTTATCCCGTTTCTATTTCTGACTTCAATTTTTTATACTGACTGTTCATTTTGAATTGCTTTGCTGAGCAACTGATGTTCAAAATCACTTTTAGCAGAATGAGAGAAGAGAGAAACTAGCCTAGAGAAGTCAAAAAGATTTCACGCAAAACGTTCAAAAGGCGGCAAAATGAGGTTAAGCGAAACATTTTTTTATTCGACGAAGTAAAAAAACATAGCAGGACAAGTCCTGACGTACAATTCAAAGAATTTTCATTGACTAAACAGAAAACTAGACCAAGAACGGACTATGAATAGATTGGGAAAACCATTTAGAAAAAAATCCGAACCAAAAAATCGAAAAAACCGTAAAAATCAAAGTGAAATTGCCGCATGTGAACAAAAAACCACTAGCGAGAAAGCGAATTTTTGTTCAAACCCCGTTTTCTCACTCTACTTTAAATTTAGATCGAAAAAATTTCACGCCGCAAAACCACTCGCTTTTTCGCTCCACTTCCTGTTTCGGCGTGACCAAAATCACTACTCCAATTTGACTTCAAAAATCATGAAAATGTGTGAACAGATCTTAAAAAAAAAAAAAGACAGCGCCCCAATACAATTCAAATTCTTTGAATTGTAAAAAAATAGGAGCGCTATAATAGCCGGCTGAGAAGATGAGGGCGGCTATTAAAAATAATCTTATAAGGGGCGCAAGTTTGTGATAGTCTTTTCAATAATGTCTCAAATCCAGAAAAAAGTCATCACAAAAATTAAAATAATGAATGACAAAACTTTATATCATAAACTTTATATCTGGTCAGAAATCGCTTAACGTCGTAATGCCCTAAATTCGAACACAAAACATTTTCTCAAAACATTCTAAACAGAAAAAAACCAGACCTCCTCCTGTTGATTAGTCGCAGGCATCGTATCCCTTCCTTCACCCCCACTGGGCTCCGTCTCCTCCTCTCCCGAACTTGACTGGGAAGGACTGGATCTGACAGAGTAGTCGTCTATGACAGCTGAGTCTGTCACAGGAGGAATGACGTCATAGAAGAACGAGGCACACATACTCTTCATCGCCTCCAACCACCTATATAGTCACAGCACGTTCAACAAAATATTGAATGCAGAACATTTTCAAATTCCTTTGTTACCACTCCAGTAGCCGCCTCTCTCCATACTATCTATACAAATACAATTTAACTCGCAAAAATCAGATTCCAAAAATCAACAGCCTATTTTCCAACACCCTGCAGTTTGCTGCAATTCAAATTAAATATACTTCAATGGCAGAATCAGTTAGCTTAACTTTCGAATTAGACAACATCACTTTCAATTGTAAAAAAAAGTATGACACAAAATGACCAAAATGGCGCAAGTAAGTTGATACGTCATCAACATAAGTCCTGACAGTCCTCGTTAAGTGATGATTAGTAGCATTACTTGAAAACGCAGTCAAGGCCACGCTGTACTTGTAACTTTCAGAGAATTTTCCTGTACTTATGTATATCAAGTTTATCAGTTCCAATAAACTTGATCTTTGGCCATATAGGAAGTCGTGAAAGTACATTTAAGACAGCAACATTACCGTCAGTCTGCTTGCTGCCGTACTAATATGTCACTGTGTTCTCGTGGCATTATTTGAAGGCCAACCAGCAGCTCCGGATGTTTTAAATTAACTTCTAAGAACAAATTTAGACTTTGTTAATATTGGCATTCGTTCTACGAACAAATACTGATAATGTGCTAAGCGATAGAGGGCCACATTGCCAATATCATCTCAAGCAAGTATCATGAATTAAAACACCCTCTCTGAAGAATGCTAAAAATTACACCATTTCATAACTGCAAAGAGCAGAGTTGTCGAGTTGTGAGCAGGCAAATAAAAATATTATTCTTTAACAGAGGAAAACAATAGCAGAACATGCACATAAACAACCCAACTTTCTCGCTGAGCAATTTTACACCACTCTAGTCCAAAATTAAAATATCTATCATTCTTTTTCTTACAACTCTCACAGCACCTGGCAACTCGGCGAATCGCCTTATTCGATTTTCTCTCAACCTTTTTAAAGACAAGTCTTCTTTCCAGATAAACTAGTTTTTGATTGACCTCATACGTTAGCCGTGTTTTGCAAGAATCTTACAAGATAGCATGCCGGTCTCGACTAGAGCACTTACTGTTTTCCGACATTCTCGTTGTCTGCCCGAATGATGACGGATGTCAGGGGAAGATTAAGACCCTTTAGATTTCCCACCGGCTGTAGCTTCTTGGGTCCTTTGTTAACCCACAGGCTCTTATTCAGACAATGAATGAGTTTGAAACAGAAACCCTCTCGCTGTGTCGGGCGCTCAATGATGTAAACTGAAGATAGAAGAATAGTTCCAACCCAACCTACTCGACGTTGCATGTTCTGGTTTTTGTACACTACTAAGAACCCTGGTTTCAGAACGCAGAAAAACTTGATCCACATTTTGTGAAATACTGCACATCTGAACTTTAGCCAACCGTTCAATTTGTCGAAATCGTTATTACGAATGTATTCTTGCACACGTTGCGAGTACTGCTTTTTCTCTTTTGTATAATGATCGCGTTGTTGACGTTCTTCTTCTGTCATCCAGGCCGAACTAGGTCTCAAACGCGAGAACCGCTTCCGACGTCCGTTGTTTCCAGATCTCCGTGACGTCGTTCCCTCGGTACGTGCAGTCGCCGAAGCGGTGCTACCCCCTCTAATAGGGAAATCGGGGGCGGTTGCGTCGCTCGGCATCGCCTGCTCGTCATCATGTTCGGCTGTGAATGTTATCAGCTCGTCAGTACAACTCGCACACGAACGCAGATTATCAGACATTCCTGAAATACAAGGAACAAATTTCAAGTAAATATATTTTAAGGCAAAAACCTTGCTAGGTAAAATAAATTTAGTCAAGATTTTATATGCACGCTATTTTAGCGGTGCGTTCTGGAGCCATGAAACTTCGTTTTGTCTTCAAAAATCGGTTTATATGAATGTTTTCTCAAGAGTTTCCGTGAATCGCATACTTAGAGACTAGTAAGGTGTAAGGCTCTAAGAGAGCCGCTAAGTCACTTCATGCCCACTGCGCTTTTCCTGTTTATCCCATTTTTGAGGACAAAAAGTCATGGCCAGACAAAAAACGATCAGACGAAAAGTTGGTAGCACGATAAATCGCATAAAAAGCCCAGCAAGACTAACATAATTGCTACAAACTTGGTATAAGAGTAAGAAAAAAGTTCAAACCGGAACAGCCTCAAAATCTAACATTTATGTCAAGTCTCTACAAAGACAATAGCTTTTCTGAGAAAAGGTAAGATTCGTAATTTTCTTCCTGAAGAGCACAAACTGACTTAGGATCAACCTTTGCGACAAATTTTCGATGAGTCAAAACAGAAACTATTTGAATTTGCGTTTTTGATTTAGTAAACAAGCAAACATTAGAAACTAGACCAACCTTTTTCTAAATTTAAAATTTCAACCCAAAATTCAAACAAAAATAAAGTCTGCTTTAGAAAGAAACGCGTATAACAAGATAACAAGCTTGCCAAATTCAAAATTCAGCGAAGAGCAAAATAATTTAATGTTGTCGCGTTTATAACAGGGAGCTTTAGAGCATCAAAGTCTGATCGAAGGTTAAAAGAAAACAAAATAAAATGTTTCACATTTGTCAAATTTGCTGACGCAAACATAGCATTATAGTAACAGTAATTCAGTAATATCTAAGGTCGCATAATTCTCTGCAGTCAAATTAAATTCAACTCCAAGATTAATCTCAGATCTGAGAGAATTCGAACCTCGCGCTTGAAAGAATTCGACAATTTAAGGAAACTAAATTAACGTAATATAATCTATCAAAAATGAACAGCGTATGACGTTTATTTCAACTTCAGTCAAATTCCTTTGAATGCAAAAATGCACCAGAAAATGCAAAGAAAATAAAATTAGGAAGCTACTTGTTAATACGGAAACAGCGAGCCATTTTTATTTAGTAGTGAGTAGAAGGAACGCGACACAAATTAACTCCTTTCCTATATGTCAGTATTTTACCCCCAGGAAAATTTCTCCACAACCCAATGTTGAAAATAACTTCCTTGTTCACGTATTCCCAGAGGCGCGAAAATGTTCATTGGTTTTTCATAAAATTAAACAAAGCACCAATTTGAACGCAAATTAGGAGTTCGAACACAGAACAGGGAATAAACTAGAATGCATTACTATCCTGACTAAACTGCTGCGTTCTCTGCATAGGCCCAAAGGGTAATACAAACTATTTTAAGAGAAAACGGGAAACGAAAATGTGAATATAATATTTTTAGAAACAACTTAATTATTGCAATGTGATTGTTCTTTTTATGAATATAAACAAGCTTTTTTTTCTATATAAAAACACACAATCAACAAAACAAACATAATTAGATACAGTACAGAAAGCAAAGACGCCAAAACATGATAAGCTTGAGCCTGCTTAATCAATAATTAAGCTTCTATGGTCTGACTAAGAGCTACAGTCAATAGCTCCAACTAATTCACTATAAACAGACGGGAAACACGGTTAAATTTGCAACCAGAGACTAACATGTGACTAAAAAGGGAACAATTTTCACGTTCGTTATCTCCGATTTTCACGTTATTTTCAGTTTAAACGACAGCAATCAATAAAAACGGATGGAGGCAAGTTTTTCGATTTCTCAAACCGCAATTAATCGCATTCCTGACTTACCTGACTTCTAAAAATAACTGTCATGAATTAAAATTTGGGATATATAATTGGTTAAACTTAACTTGAAAATTGGCTTAATTCTTTTTCATTATCAGAGTCACGATCTAGCCCGCAGCAAAAATTAAACCATTGAAATATTTACAAGACAAGGCCATGAGATAACAATTCTAAAAAAACAGTAAAAGGTTAGCCTTTAAAAACAAAACAATTAAGATCAAGAACGCAACTGTGAAGCTTTTCTCACGTCATGAGATAGATTAAAACAAGAAGAATATTTTCCATTTGGGCATGCGATTTGTTCCTGAAGCTTTCATTCTTATAAAACACTGAAAGAAAGATCTGATCAATTCACACCTTATAACTGATAATTAAAACATAAAAGGTGTTCCCAATAAAACGTGCAAAACAGCCTAAAACATAACCAAATAAAGTCGGGCGAATTGCTCTCAAACTACCTGCAAGCGGTTTGGGGAAGGGAGGGGTTGACTGAGGTGGAAGGCGAGATGACAGAGCGGATAAAACTTTGTCCTCAAAAACTTGCGTGAATCCCATTCTTAGAGACCAATAAGTCGTCAGATTTTAAGAGAGCGCCTCAGTCAGTTAAGGTAGTAGTAGTAGTGCAGGATTTAGAGTAAGACTCTTGGGTTTCCACCCAATTTACAGTTCAGATCAGTTTTATCTTCTTTAGTATGTTGCAGTTTCCACATCTGCAAACCACTCTCCATGTGCATTTATTCTCTTCCACATAATGATTTGTGAAAAAATTCCAGTATAATTTCTGTAAGGTAATTTTGTCTAGGGTCTTTCCATAATCATTCGCAACTCTAGAAACGTAGTTGAAGAGCAATTTCGTTCTTCTAAAAAAGTTATCGTTAGTTTTGTTAATTCTCGCTTTTGTGATGCGATATTCACCCCGTTCAGTCTGACGTGTTGTTTCTACTGCTTCTTCAATATCGTTAATAACTACATCATAATCCCCTTCCCATAATCTCCGATCTTTACCCGCTTACCCGTTTTTGAGGAAAAGCGTCAGAAAGAAAATCGGTCAAGCATAAAATCGCATAAAAACATAGCACTTAGAATACCAAAAGCGACTCAAAGTGTAGAGCAATATAATCTCATATAGAAAACCCAAATAAAAAACAAAACATCAGACTAATAAAACTATAAAAAAAAGCTTTCAAAATGCAGACACAATTTTAAGTTCAGGGGTGTGAGTGGGTGGTGGAGTGGGGTTGGTGCTGGCATGACAGTTGATAGAAAGGACGGACTGTTATGGGAAGAAAACTCAAATGACATCTCCACTTTCAATATTACCAGCAGCTCATAATTACCAAATATTATATAAATTAAGCTACTGTTTGAAGTCTAATTATCGAAAAAAGAGAATATTCAAAAACAGAAATCAAAGTTCCAAAAGAAAAGTAAAACTTTAAGCCATGAACAAAATTGCTTCAGCTAGAAAAAACTGCAGATTACCAATACTCCTCTTCGAGTCATAAAAATGTCCGGATTACTAATACAGGGTGAGGGGGTGGGGTGGATCTCATGTTCTGATAGGGAGGAGGCACTATTATGGGAAGAAACCTTCCAAGAGGTCGTGAAATGACCCCACGACCTTCAATATTACCAGCAGCTCAATTACTATATATTAATAACAAAGCTAATCTTTAAGTCCAATGTTCAAAAACAGGAGTCAATGTTCCAAAAGAAAGAAATCCATCGTTAAGTCATGAACAAAATGGCTTGAGATAAAAAATACCGGTAGATTACGAATACTCCCCTTTGGGTCGTAAAAAGACCGCAGGACTAATGTAATTGCTAAAAACTTCGATTGAGAGCAATTAATCAGTGTAATGAGTTGAAAGTCCACGGTGTTGAAGTTGAGACAGGCGATGCAAAACTATACAATCTTTGAAAAACTCAGAACAATATGACTCAACAAATACGCTAAACAAGGACGTGGCAAATTAGGTAGACTGTTCCGTTTTAAAATATTTAAAATGATTTTTAATTATGGCTTTTTGAGAAATTTCATATAGGGAACTAAAAATTCCTATTAACCTGATAACCAACATTTCATATTTTTAGAGAAGAAACAATATTCCATTGCTTGCTTAAAGAAGGAGGACTGTGTAACTAGAGATCACTTAATGAAAACGTTGAAAATTTAAGACTGTTTATTGAACACAAGGTGGCCTCTAGTGCATTTTGTGATTGAATGTCAGAGTTTGAATGAGACAAACTTAGATTGTACAATCAAGAAAACGCTTCAACATGTTACTCACTATATACCTAAAAACCAAAATCAAACTATCTATTTTTCCATATTTCTTCAGGGATGTCTTTTCCGCTTTTCCGATTATCTACACCCTACCCACACGTGCATAGTTACAAAGAACACCGCGCTATGTAAAAGCACAAATATCAACTGTGAGTATACCGCCCATTAAACTGAAGGGTTCAAAAGAATAGATTCAACAGTAAAAAAACTGACTCACCTCAAGAAGAGCAAATAATTGGGCAAAAATCAACCTCTAGCAAATAAGTTTTGGGTAACCAGTATCGGACTTGGAATGAACTCTAACACATGCTTCAATTCCGGAGTAAAAACAGTAACTAATTCGGACTAAAAAGAAACATACACTTAGAGTATAACCAGACAGAACGCTAAGTTCAAATAAAATTTTGGCAATTCTTTCTGAATGCAAACAAAGAAAACAGTCGGATATTAAACTTTCAAATTCAGTTCGAGTTATAGGGAAAAATTGGTACCATGAGCAGTTAAATAAGTTCAGTAATTTGAGAGCGTGCAATAAAATAGATCCGGTTTTCAAATTTTTTCCTGCGCTATCTTCATTCAAAGGTACCTTACGCCATTAACAATGAACGCTTTCTGAATTGAGAAAAGCTTTTTTCGCCCCGAGGGATTTAAAACGAGTTCAAATTGGATCAATGCTAAGCTTACATACAATTTAAAACAGAGAAAGCGGGCAAAATCTCAAAATAATTGTTCCTTGCATTCATAAAAAATGGTGGAAATTCAGGTTTAAACTAAATACAACTAAAAATAAAACAAACGGGACTATAAATTTACAGCTGAAGCTATCATTAACTTTTTAAAACTGTTAGCTGCGTGTTATAATATTGAGACGGCTGTTGGAAATGCGTAATTGATGCTTTATATAGAGGTTTACGATATGAAAAGTGTTTTACATTAATGTAAACATAACTAAACAGGAAAAAATATGCTTGAATGAATCCATTCACGTATTGTACAACTAAACATGTGCTATAAATGGATACAAACGAATATGCGTCAACACATTTCCATTTTCAATTCCTTTTTAGGGACGAAAAATTAAAATGATTAAAAAGATGAAATTTCACGGCTATTTGAGAATCAGTATTCAATGTTGTTACTGAAAACATCGCAAGGTCAGGGAAAAAACTAAAAAAATTCAAAATGTCGCTAACAACTACGTATACAGGGCACAAATTCCTTTAAACATTTTTCGCGAAAAATGAAAACCATACCTGTACTAAAAACTACAAAATACTAAGTATTAACGAAATATTTAAAAGGTATAAATGATTTTGAGCCATTATGATTTTATCAAATAACTAAACACTGTCATTGCCATTTTGTAAAAATGCCACAACCGATAAAATGTTGGAAGTCAATACGACTATGTTTAAAAACATCCTAATTTCCAGTTAACATCTCAATAAAAATTGATGCATAAAAACGACGTGGTTTTTAAATGAACGCGGGTTAATGAAATTAGAAGCAGATGTTAACTTGTATGTTGTATCCATTGACGTCTTTCTATAATTATCAAATACAAATTGGTAGATCAAAATAGAAAACATATCCGACTGACGTTGCGAGAATTGCTCACAAACTATAGGCTGGTGGGGGTTGATTACCACTTGCTTCAGCCGGGGTCCGGGTTGAATTCAACTATAAATTCACCTATGCCCTTCAAATGATGTTATTGACGTTCACTGAATAAATTCAATTTTTGTACAGTTTTCATTTGATTATGTACTACACCGCCGTAAATTGAGTTCAACTGCTTAAATGTCTGGATGAAATTGCAAAAATTCAGAAGTATATTAATGTCTTCTTGACAACCAAGCAGAATAAAATCTGGCAAATTAATTTCTGGCAAACTCTGGAAAAGTTAATAAAATCTGGCAAATTAAGGCCGAGCGAGAAATAGTCAAATATGTTCGACGAAAAAAAATATCAAGCTAAAAACTGCAGCAAAAAATTGCAATAATGTTTATACTACACAAAGATATATCACATACCAAAAAGTTTTAACAAAACAAAGTTAACAATTGCCACAAGCAACAATTAGAAAAAACACCAAATTAACAAAATATAATAACTCCAACGGAATAATTACCTCTTTATTTCGTCTTCTAAAAATTTGGGATAAAAGACAACACCAACACCTTACACAACACTGCAACCGTGATACAGCATTGGAACTCGATGAATTTTCTTTCGATGAAAACTCTAAAGCAGAACAGAAACCAAAAAAAAATGTTCCACGTCAAGCACCGTTTCTCATCAATGCTTACATTATAATCGACAGATTACTTAAGAGAAACTTGATGATTGAAGCATATGTAAAATAACAGACAGAGAACTGAGTTTATAAAAATGAGACACAACTAAAAACAAACCCGGCAGATTGCCTGAAAAAATAGCCGCCATTGATTCCCATAACACATGGTGTGATAGAAAGGACAGAAACATTAAAACTGATCTAAAAAATATTTTAAGTTCGCGCTATTTTGATCGGATTTTGTAGTTAGACATACCCCTGTTTTTTAATGAGAAGATACAGCAATAGGTATCACTACTAAAAAGCATGACAGATCATAACTAGGACTTAAAAGAAAAAAAGTTCATGGAGCTGACATCTAAAAATGAGCTTAATGGGTTTATCCCGTTCCCATTTCTGCCTTCGTTTTTTGATAATAACTCTCATTATTTTAGATTTCTTTCCTGAGAAACTGCTAATTAAAAGCAATTTGAGCTGAATTAATGAGAATGAAACTAGCCTGAAGACGTCAAGAAGATTTCATGCAAAATGTCAAAAAGCGGCAAAATAAAAAACAAACTTTTGTTCGACAAATTGATCGCAAAAAATTGACTGAAATCCAAAGTAGTGACTGAAAAACTATAAACTACTGTACCTGATGAGCAGAACAATTCAACAATGCTAGCCAAATATAGAGTAAATTAGCACCGCTACAAAAACATGAAGCTAAAATCCTGAAACCCAAACTCTGCGCATTTTAAAATATCCATCAACCCGAGGACAAATTTTCAAAAGGGTTTCTTGGCCCCTGAAGATTAAAAACTTGAGAAAATGAAAAGCAATTTGAAAAAAAAGAAAGTGGAAATTTTACTCAAAGTCGCTCAAATTCGAGATATTACCAAACCAAATCATTTCTTCAAAACAGTTTTTTGTCTCTAGAATCTTTTCAGTGCACCATCCGCAAAACCTAAAAAGATACATTGGCCTTTAAAGATCAAAAATTACAAAAACTCGGAAATTAGAAAACATAGCTGGCAGATTGCCAAAAAACAGCCGCAATAGCTTTGTAGATCTGCAGTCTCAAAAAGATAATAAAAGAAACAGACCAAAAAATTCTTTTTATCCAATGCTGATATGTTACATTTCGATTAAGAATCTGATGAGTTATTAATGTTTCTATTAGGTGCTCGCAAATAACCTTTAATTAGAGTGGCACGCACTCACTTGACCTTATCTCTTTGAACTTAAGTAAAGAAAAGTCAGTTTCTGCGTCAGGAAGTCATTTGTGAGAGTGAGGTAAGACACGTGTGACAAAAAACTCGATTTAATAAGAGTGAAAAATTACGTCTCACGCAATTCAGTTGAAATTGCATGAATGAATAAAAAGTTGATTTGAAGTGATTATCATATGGTCGTAACATAAATCTTGACGACGAAACAAAAAACCAAGAGAAGGCCGATATCAGCCCAGCTATCGCTGTGCAGCCATTAAAAAAAATAGCAAACTTTTTTGAAGGCCGCTCAAATTTGTGATATAAATTTAAAACGATTGCGTTGTCTGTAGAAACTATCCAGCAAACCATTTTCAAGCCCAAAAACAATGCATTCCTAAGGGACGAAACATGCAAACAAATGACAGATTTTCAAAAATATTGCGAAAAATTTTGCAAATTTTATTAGAAAGTCGCTAAAATTTTGTGATAACGTCAGAACAAATTTTTGTCTGCAGAAATCATCCAGTAAATCATCCATAAGCCCTAAAAAATTCAATTGGCGCATAAAAATCATACGCGGCAGATTGGAAAATTAACCAAAATTGATTCCCATAACCCCAACCCCACCCAATTGGGACTGAAATCACAGAAGAAGAAAAGAAACAAAATAAATTTTTGTACAAAAACATCTTTAAATTGTGCACTATGTTGATGTCAATTTGAATTCGGACATAAGGATACTATTATAAGAACTTTATGACCAGTGTAAATACCAATAAGCATAAGATAGGTTAACTAAGACAAATGAAAAAGTGGGCATCTAAAATGGGGCTTCATGGGTTAATCCCCTTTTTGTTGTTTTGTTTCTCAATACAGACTCTGCTATTCTAAATCAATTTGCTGTTCAACTACCGCCTAAAAGCACATTGATAGGAGTCAAATTAGCCTAGAAAAGTTAAAAAGCCTAGAAGTGTTGAACGCAAAATGCTGAACAAGCTGTGAACGAAACAAATGTTATTCGACGAAAAACAATAGGCTCAAACTCAAAAAATGGCAAATTTTTAATATGAAAAAATCCAAAAATCAATACTTTAAGTAATTAAAAAGACGAAAACAGACAAAAAATGCGGCTTGCAAGACCTCAATGACCTCTGACAAAAAACGTTGAATTAAAATGCATCAAACAAGAACTTCAAACAAATAACAAAAAACGTGAAAACTAACACCATTTGGGCTCAAAACGCCCGAAAACGACAATTTCACATTGAAATGAGGACTTCTCAGCAGCGTCATTCTACTGAGCACCGGCAAAACTAAAAAAAAACCAGCTTAGGGCACATTGGGCTTCTATTGAAAATTCAAACTCACTTGGCGTTACCGCTTTATCCCGTTTCGAAAGATCAAGTCATGGAAAAATCTGCGAAAACGTCTTACAACATAGCCGGCAGATTACCGGAATAGCTCCGAAAGAATAGACCTGCGTGCCATATAATAGAGATAGAAACAGATACAGATCTAAATTGAAAAAAAAAATGGACGAAGCTTAAAAAACTAGGCTAAAAATGAAAAACATTCCGCGATAAATTAATAAAGCTTGTTAAAATTCATTCCACAGAAGCCTCTTATTAGGACCTTACTGCATATATGAGTTCCTTTAACCTTAAACAAATTCAAATTGAACTTAAGTTTTAAAGTGCAAAAGTCATTTTATTGAGTGAGGTAAGTCACGTATGATCAAAATCTAATCACGCAAATAACCTAAAAACTTTCGCTAAAGCGAGTGAGAAATGACGTCACGCGCGCAAATGCCGTTAGTGAGTGGAAGAAGTCATTCAGAAACTTTGACTTTTTCAGCTTTGCTGTGTGAACAAATGTAAAACGAAAAAAGAGCGTCAGACGACGAAACAAAAAAAAACCAAGAGGACCGCAATATAGCTAGGCTCAGCTTACAGCTCCGCAGGTCTAAAAAAACAGCCCTATTGTCCAAATTTTTTGGATTGTAAAAAACAGGAGCGCTCTCATATGCGGCTGAGAAGATGAGGGCGGCTACTGAGTAAATTTCGAAGAGTTTCAGTGAGGAAGCTCGGTTATCACCAGCGGTCATTACAATTTCCATTCAATCTTTTACAGTGTCCATAAATTATGTTAAATTCGAGTAATGTTAAAAACCGAAAACGTAACCGAAAAACGTCGGTCCAACTAATCTCAAACAACTGGCGAGCCGTTGGCTCCCTCGGTAGCAATGAGCAAGATTTCGAACTCTTAGAACCTCCGTTCATACCGGGAATGTTCGCATACAAAGTGGATAAAAATTGCTTCTACTTAACAAAAATTGGCGCCACTGCGAAGAGTGTGGTTGCTAAATGTGTCCATCACTGTAGATGAATTAAATTATGTCAGCATTTTTAAGAGTATTATTGAAAAATTGGGAGAAACTGAGTCAAATATGATTTTGCTCTTTGTAAAGAAAAAGGAAACAGTCTCGCAAACTTGTAGAAAACATAAACCGACAATTTTCGAAGTACTTGCTTCCGAACGACAGGCAAAACAATCAATTTAGAAGTGGCATAGGCTGCAGAAACTTATGGTGCAAAAATTGCTGTCTAGAGCGGTGTCCGCACCCACGACATCCCGGATGAGATCCCAGATCAGTAACCACTAAGCTACAAGTGGTATGACAGGCGTTCTCTCGCGGTCAGTTTTATTTTAGCAACTGGCTTAATTTCTGTATGCTCACAATTGATATTACTCGAAAATAAAAGTGTCACGCCCCTATTTCGTCCCTCATAGTTGCGTGATGATATTCCTTGAAATATCCATGGGTGATTGCTATGGTTTTCATTTGGTTTCAAGGCCATATATAGCCAGTATTTCCATCTACGCCTGTAAGACCTAATTTGTTTATGTTTATGAAAAACAACCGCAGATTGACAGTTTACTGATAAACATATCAAATGCCTAAAAGCCTCAATATTTAATTTTTTGAGTTTCCTGAAGATAAATTCGCATAATTAGTAAATAACTTCATGAGAGATTATGTACTTGGTCAAGTAATTTTTCTGATAAAGTAGGTGCTAATACGGAACTTGTATATGTACTTAACAAACACCGAGAGACGTGCAAAAGCCGGAAATTGCCCAACTTGTAGATCAGTGAATATTTGCGAAGGACTAATACAGCTCAAGGTGCAGCCCTGCGGAACTTGCGATCGCCAGAACACCGGAGAACCAACCTGACAATCAGTTGATTAAGATCTTGAAAAACTTTGATAGAACTAGAAAACTTCTCGATATTAATTGTTACCTTATTTTTGCTGAAAAAATTAAAGATTGAACTGGATAAATCTTTATTAATTATTAAGTTAGATCAGGCTTACTAAGAGCATAATTGCAAACGATTAAAACTCTGGAATACAAGGCAAACTAGTGGATATATCGCACATCCGAACCGCTCATTAAAAGGCCATCACTAGCTAAATTTATTCAAAATATATCTGCTAAAAATCGCACTGTGAAACATCTAAATAAGTCCTTGTAAAATGCTGATTATTCAAGTTAATTACCTCCAATATTAATCTCAGAAAACACCATGCGGAACACGCTTAAAATCAGTGCGTAACATGGTGACAGGAGTTATTAACTGTTTCCCAGTTTAACGGATCGAAATTCCGAATAATTCTTTGATTAATTTGACATTTTCTTTTGACAAATTCGTTATTTTCTCTCACTTCACTACCTCAAGAATCTTCAACCAGCATCCAGCACTTCCTTTCCGAACAAGACGATAAGGCAGAAAGCAGTAACTAAGAAAAGAATGGGTGGAAACTGTTTCTGTCTTTGTGGACAAAATGCAACAATAATTCAAAAGTGCTTGAGTGAACATTAACTGGAAAAAACTCAACCACAGCCGCCACAACGGACAAAAACAACACAGGGTATTTGCATACGAGGACATTGTGAGTAAATGAATTTGTAAAATTAATGTTGGTGCTTTTTTATGTCAATTTATAAAGAACAAATTCTCCCCGCTATTAATAATTGTCGCGCTTCCCCCAATTTTGAACATATTGAAGGAAATAACATTAATTACACCCACAACAGCAATAAAACACAAGCTCAGATAGTAAGCGCTTTCTCCTCTCCAGTTTATAAGTCCATTGTAATTTATGTGCTAGATAAAGATGATAAACGTGTTGCAATTTATTGGACAGCAAAAAGTCTAAATCAAAAAGTTAGCAAATTTGGCCTTATTCGTAAAAAACTTCAATCAGATAGAGACATTAATCTTGACAACATCATTACTGATTACCAGATAACATCAGAATAAGCTAAATTACTGAAACCATCACTTAAATATTCTTCGGTCAATATGCTGTTGTCTATCTGAGTGCAGCTTCCACAAGGCCTGTGCGGTCGTGGTCCCCACGAATTCTCCTAGACTAAGGGGCACTCTCTAATGGTGAGACTTCGGTGGCCCATACGGCTTCAACGATATAATTCTGACGATTCGACCGTGGCTTTAAGTATAGGTTCATAAGTAGCCCATATTTGTGATTTCCTGATCGAATGGTTTCAGTAGTTTCTTTTTCTGATCTCTTTTGCTACTCATTTAACCCTTTCATCTCTATTATCCAGTTAATCTCTCCCATTAACTTAAGTGTGCTATTTAATACTTTAGAACGAAAATAAGACTGATTGAACGATAAGTATATAATCTAAACAGGTAGAAAGCAAAATGGCACACGCGCAAATCAACATCACTCTTCTCTGATCACAAACTGACAATTTCCACTAAATTGAACAGTTAATAACAGGTGCAATCGGAGTTGCAGCAATCGCAGCCACGCAACAAGCGAACTTTCCGCAATTATATTTAAAAGGAGATCCTTTAAGATACTTCTTAACCCTACCAGAGGCTACCAGACTAGTTTTTGCGGATAGTATAACAGCTCTAAGAAATAGATTCACACAAGACGACTTGAGAGAGATAAGAATAATAAAGTTAGAGAACCAAAAGTTCAATCCAAAAACTGATACAGTGAAAAATTTCTTAGTAAAGTTAAGGACTGAAGCAAATAAAGCGTATCCAGCACCCGAAATAGTAGTAGCGCCAGCAAGAGCAGGTGATCCTGAAGCCTGTAGATTCGAAAGAGAGACAGCAGCAAGAGATTCTGCCCTTCAGATGTCAGAAAATCGAAAAAACGAGCAAATAAAGCGCTTCTTCATTAGGTCTATGCCAAATTGGCTTAAGCCTAAGCTGTTAGAAAGGCCAAACACAGATACCATTGATCAATTATGTACTTTAGCGAGCCAACAAATTGCAATTAGGGAGATGTGTAATAGAGAACAGTATTTTGACGACGGGTTTAATGAAATAACAGAAACAAACACTGATAAAATGTTAAAAGCAATAACTACTATCTCAAATAATCAACAAGAACTTGAGCAAAAACTTGAACAGAGCACAGCACCTAAAAATGAGCCATCAGAACAAGGCCCAGTAAACATCGTCACATCACAATACCCGCAACAAGTCTACAAACAAAGTTATAGACAAAATTTCCGCCCGCAATATCAAAATTATCGACCAAATTACCGTCAATATCAGGCCAATTATGGTCAACTTCAGCAAAACTATCGGCCCCAGCACCAATATGCCCCCCGTGCTAATAATTACCGAGCGCTTAGACGACAATTTAATGCCCCTAGACAATTTTATTATAATGAACAGCCACAAACTTGGAATTATTGGACTCAACCTTCAGATAGCCCTCCATTTGTTCACCCAGATTATGTTAACAGACCTATTTGCCGGTTTCCAACAAAAAATACCCCTCAAAACCGTCTTAGACAGGGAATAGTTTATGATAGCCCAGCACAAGACCGATATGGTATGCAAAAAGCAAAAGAATTTAGTCGTGCTGGTGCACTTCAAAGTAGTAATATGAGAGATATGAATTTTCCATTTAATAAACTAAAAAACTAATAAAGCCACCCAACTTTAAAAAGCAAAATAAAAACTATAAAAACTCAGTTAATCATTATAAAGGAAGCACGTCCAGTCCTAGTTTAAATAAAGTAATAGAACCAGTTTATAATAAAGTAACAAAAAGCGTAGAAAACGCAAAAGTAATAATAATAAAAGTAAAGTGAATAATTCTGTGCGACTCCAAACACAAGTACCTCAACCCACACCAAAGCCAGTACCACATGTTCAGCAATTATTCAGTATTGTCCCACTTTTAGTTAGAACATTATCCTACGTTAAAGTTAAATTTAATGGAGAATTAGAAAGACGCGCACTAATTGATACAGGAGCATTTGCAAACGTGATAAGCCGCGAGTTTTACAAGGAACTTATAAACACAAATATCAATTCAATAACAGAAATAGAAAAGCCTGATCAAGAAAAAGTTAAAATGGCAAACGGAAATATAGTTAAAATTGACAAAGCAATTAAAGTTACATTTAAATTGGGCACACAAACATTCACTGAAGACTTCCTTGTATTAACTGTCACAACTCCTGTAATATTAGGCAATCCATTCTTTGTTAAACATAAAGTTAGCATCTGCCCAGGACAAAGCTACATAAAATTCCCTGATCAAACTCTGCAAATCAATGAAATAAAGCCAGAAAAGCAACCCAGAAGGGTATTAAAGCGTAAAAAATTTGGAGTTTATACGAAGAAAAAGCAAGTACTACAGCCAAATCAACAATTAGTTCTAGAATGCAAGCTTCGGGGTAATCATGCCACACGAAATCTTTGAAAAAAATAGCGAAGTAATATTAACGTCTTCTTTAAAGTTGCTGAAAATAATATTCTTTACATCTACGTCCTGAACATTACTGACCACCCAGTCACTATAAATAAAGGTGGAGAAATAGCCAAATTCTCGTTCTTAACGTCTGATCAAGCTGAAAAATTGTTACAAGTAGACCCTCAGTTAATAAATGTCGCAAAAAAGTGAAAATCATTTAACAGAAATAAATCAACTAATTCAAGTCAGATACTCCAAAAAGAAAAGTCCAACCATCAAAGCCAGCTCCAGAATATGAAAAATTGTGGTTTCCAACGCCTGAAACGTGCCCTGATCCGACTAATTTGTCGCCCTTGCAAAGAGAAATATTTGAGCAACTGCTAAAACTGCAAGAATTGGAGAAATTAGATCCAAAGGGTAATCATCAGGATAAAATCACCCTTTTGAGCAAGTTTCCTTGGGAAAAATCGTCCCTCAATGATGAACAAAAAGCAGTAGTAGGTGAACTACTAGTTGAATTCAGTGATATCTTTGCAAAACATAGATTTGACGTAGGATATAATACAGATTTAAAAATAAAGTTAACTCCAGAAAGAAGCATACCAATTTATGAACAAGGCCCTCCAACGCCTATCCATCTGAGAAATGAGCTACAAGTAGAACTAGCATTAATGCATTAATACGGACTAATAACAACTTTGTCTCAATCAAGATATAGTAGTCCCCTTTTTGCACAGCGAAAGAACTCAGGAAGACTTAGACTGTTAATTGACTTGAGAAAAGTAAATCATTTGCTGAAAAACGATTATGTGAATACAAATTACCCGATTTCGAACATGAGTGATGCAATAAATTACTTTGCCGGGAAATATCTGTTTACAAAACTTGACTGTTCTCAAGCATATCACTGAGTGCAAATGGCAGACGATGTATCAGTGCAACTGCTAGCATTTAACTTTGCTTCGAGAAATTAAGCTTATAAATGTCTTGCCCAAGGATTGAATAAATCAGTAATTGGATTTAGCTCATTTATTAGACATTACTTGGACCCATGCTTAGCCTAAGGAAATTGTACCCAGTTTATGGATGATATTGGAAATGCAGTAACAAATTTTGAACAATTGGTACCCTCTTTGCGAGAAATATTTATCTGTATACGTCAATCAGGACTGAAACTGTCGCCCGAAAAGTGTGAAATAGCAACAGACGCAATGGAATTCCTTGGAAATAACATCACTGCAGAAGGAATATCACCAAAAAGTCGAAAATAACTAAATTCCTCGATAAATTCAAAATGCCGAAAACAACAAAGCAAGTAAAACGATTAATCGGCTTCACCCAATTCTTCCGAAATTTCATCCCTAATTTAGGTGAGAAACTAATGTCATTTTACAAGCTCCTGAAGAAGGATTCAGTAATAGAAACCACAGAAAAACATGTAAAAGCATTAGAAGTAATAAAGAAGGACTTGGAAGTGGAAGCAACAAATGTAACATTGCGATTGCCAAAACCAGGCTTGCAGTATGTAATTCTTTGTGACGTTAGTTACCACGGTAAAGGTTTTGTACTAATGGTGGAAGACTACGTAAATGAAACAGGAAAGAAAGAAAGGAAAACATACGCTCCCGTATCGTTTGAATCGCACTTGTTTAACGCAACAATTAAAATTTTCAATCTATTACAAAGAGTTCCTAGCTTTGTACTACGCGCTGGATTGCTTTTCACACTACATTTGGGGATCAAGTAAACAAGTAATTATACTAACTGACAACAAATGCCGTACTTAATTCTTTCAGTCGAAAGTAATACCGCCATAACTTAGGAATTGCTTAGACAGAATACTTGCCTTTAACATCGTAATTGCTCACATTCTTGGACGTGCTAATTACGCAGCAGATTTCCTCTCTCGAATGGAGAATGATAAAACAGCAACAATGTCTTTGAAATTAACAGACAGAATTCCAGTTAAAGAAATAGAAATTGATACAGAAGCACAAAATCCTGATAATGAACTGAATGTATTACTTGATACTGAAAACTTTAGTGATGAAATTAATAGTGACGAACTTGATGTACTTAAGAAACTCGGCTTCTATGATGAATACAAGAAACGACAAACTAATTTTCCCATTACAGAAATTCAAGGGCTATTTAAACTTAAAATAAAACAAGAAATAAATTCAATTGAGTACCCAAATCCATTAAATGAGTTCCCAGACCTTACAGACAACTTAATTAGCTTTAACTTAGGAGACGAGCAGCAAAAAAATGCAGATATTAGAACAGTAAAAAGCTGGATTCAACAAAACACTCAACAACCAGACTTAAAGTACGCTTCAACAAACTTAAAAAAGTATCACAAGCATACAAATAGATTAATTCTTGAAGGGAATGTCTTATACCGGAATTTTTATTATGATACTGGAAAAGTACTTCATAAACAATTCTGTGTACCTAAACATTTGTGGAAAGAGACTATATATAGGCTCCATAAATCACAAACAGCAGGTCATTTAGGCACAAAAGCAACAATTCAAGAATTTAGAAAGCGATTCTGTTACCCAGTTTTCACCGAACATTTCATTAGTTTCATTAAAAATTGCCTCACTTGTCTCCAATTAAACAGAGTTGCAAAAGGCCACATCACACCTGAGTTGCAACCAGTCAGTTCATTACAATCACATCCAGGAGATATGCTCCAAATCGCTTTAGTGGGCCCTCTAAGGTCCTCGCAGTTTAAGTATGTTTTGAGTGGAATAGATGTTTTCTATACAAAATACCTATTCGCAGTTCCGTTAACCAATGGATATGCTGACACAGTAGCCTGAGAATTAGTAAAGGTGTTCTTCCAACACAGCTACAATCCTAAAACAATACTTAGTGACTTAGGAACAAATTTTACTTCAGAATTAATGTCAGAAATAGCAAGTTTACTAGAAGTAAAGTTAAAACATGCCTCACTAAAGCACTCTCAGACCATTGGGGCAGTAGAGCGATCTCACGGACCACTAAACGAATTTCGAAGCTCAATACTGATAAACAATGGAAAGACTGGCATAAATATGTTCCTCTGGCAACGTTCATTCATAATACTTCATATCACTCAGCAACAAATTGTTCTCCTTCAACTTTATTCCATGGCAGAGAACCAAAAAAACCCCTTGATATTAGATTCTCTAGAAAAGTAATGGATGCAGTAGCAGTAAATTCATATTTCGTAAATGAACTGCAAGATGCCATGATGCAAAAGTTTGGAGAAAACAAAGAAAAACTGACGACTGCTTACTTGAATTACAAAAAGTATTATGACCAAAAAGCCTCAACAAAACATATTCCGGAGAAATCATTCTGTTTACTTTTGAACCCTAAGCTACTAGAACAATCAACTGTAATAGCTTCTCAAGTTCAGAAATGGCTACCGCTATATAAAGTGGAAAAAGTCCTTACTGTAAACACGAATTATACACAATGTGTTCATCACATCAGATTGAAACCAATTAAGCCAAGTGAAACCCCTGCAGAGTTCAAAGTCATGGATCCTGCAAATTTTCAACCTGATCCATTAAGACGACAACACATGGAACCAGATTTAATTGATAAACATATCCCGGAACTGATAAACGAACAAGAAAAGGAGATAAAACAATCCACAAAAGTGAAACCAGACCCAGTCAGAGTGACCATAAATGTTCCCCTAGGTGGACCATTAGCAGGACCAGCAGCAGCAGCACCTCCAGCAGCACCACTGGCCCCACCAAGGGTAGTAGCACCAGCAGTTAGACCACGAACAGCTCCAGTCCATATTCCAAAAAAAACCAAGAGCACCGCAATATAGCTACGCTCAGTTTACAGCTTCGCAGCTATAAAAAAGACAGCCCTAATGTCCAAATTTTTTGGATTATAAAAAACAGGAGCGCTCTTATATGCGGCTGAGAAGATGAGGGCGGCTACTGAGTAAATTTCAAAGAGTTTCAGTGATGAAGCTCGGTTATCACCAGCGGTCATTACAATTTTCATTCAATCCTTTACAGTGTCCATAAATTATGTTAAATTCGAGTAATGTTAAAAACCCGAAAGGTAACCGAAAAACGTCGGTCCAACTAATCTCAAACAACTGGCGAGCCATTGGCTACCTCGGTAGCAATGAGCAAGATTTCGAACTCTTAGAACCTCCGTTCATACCGGGAATGTTCGCATCCAAAGTGGATAAAAATTGCTTCTACTTAACAAAAATTGGCGCCACTGCAAAGAGTGTGGTTGCTAAATGTGACCATCACTGTAGATGAATTAAATTATGTCAGCATTTTTAAGAGTATTATTGAAAAATTGGGAGAAATTGAGTCAAATATGATTTTGCTCTTTGTAAAGAAAAGGGAAACAGTCTCGCAAACTTGTAGAAAACATAAACCGACAATTGTTGAAGGACTTGCTTCCGAACGACAGGCAAGACAATCAATTTAGAAGTGGCATAGGCTGCAGAAACTGTTATGGTGCAAAAATTGCTGTCTAGAGCGGTGTCCGCACCCACGACATCCCGGATGAGATCCCAGGACAGTAACTACTAAGCTACAAGTGCTATGACAGGCGTTCTCTCGCGGTCAGTTTTATTTTAGCAACTGGCTTAACTTCTGTATGCTCACAATTGATATTACTCGAAAATAAAAGTTAAGTGTGAAAAAGTCCAGTGAAATCGAGAAAACGTTCTAGAAGAAATTGGCCAAGCAAAAATTTTTGGCAATATAGAAAATACCCGTTTACAACAACTGCGTTCGAGAGGATCTATCAAAGTTATAGAAAAAAAGGAAATGTTCATAAAAGTTGGAACAATCAAAAAGGACCAAATCTTGACTTAGAAGTTTAAAAAAGAAAAAGAGAGAATTAACCAGTTGTTCACAAAAAATTAAACCTTAATAACTTGTCAAAAAAATCCAAATTCAAAAAATCTTTCCATAAGAATATTCGAAATTCGACGGGCTTTCAATGATACCATTCATATCTTTCAATTAGATATCGATCGGCCAAATTGACTGAAAAAAACATAACCGACTAAACGTCAGAAGAATTGCTCTTGAACGACTAGTGGGAGCTCTAATCACTTGTATCCTGCTTCAGTCGGGGGGGGGGGGGGGGGAGGAGGGGGATCCTAAATGGGACTAAGAAGTTCTATAGTGGGCTTCAAATAACCACATTAGAGGTTAACATATACCACTATTAAGATTTAAAGTAAAAAATGGCAACAGTTTCGGCGCACTTATCCTTTGACTTTTAGTATTAAATTGCCGCCAATTGAGTTCAGCTGCTTGAAATTGTGATTGAGAGAGAATTTTAGATCACGCGAAATGCAAAAAGTCAAGAGCGTAAAAGTCACTCCAGAAGTCAAAATTGTCAAGCGAAAATTTTGCATAAAAAAAGACACACGTTTACAATAATTGCTATGAACTACGTTCAAGAGCACTTAAAAACAGTTAAGCTCATAGTTCTTCCTCACTTCGTGGGCCAGAACAATAACCATATTTACAACAAACGTGACAAAAAAAATCAAAACTCTTGCTGTTTGAAATATTAAATATGCTTAGTGCTCTCCGAATTTCCACATTTTTTATTATTACAAGCAGAATGAAATTTAATTAATTGCAATTTAATATGTATTGTAACCAATTAGTTTTCGGCCTCAGATTTCTGTTCCTGACGGCCACAGCTGATTGTGTAACTTACCAGCCAACGTCAATTAATTTTGCCGAAAAATTTCCCTCTCATTCTCTCTCTGCCTACAGGGTCCAATTTACAAAATCCCTTTTCCTTTCCGTCAACCAAATTATATTTCATACACACCGAATTAAAAACACGATGTGCGGGCGATATAAAAACCGTAAAACTTTTTTGACGGAAGGGCAAGCAATTAATCACTGTTGAATCGCGATTGATGTATATCACCACAGACACATTCATCACTCGCCACATTAACTCGAGTCAAACACCGCTCGTTCGTCGGAAGAAGCGCAATTAAGTTCAGCTCATTCATAAACGTCACTTAGGGAATAATATAGCATTGCTAGCCCATGAAAGGCCCATCCATTGCTGCCCAATCGCTTAGCAGTAAATAAGAACTGTTTGGTTTTAAAACGAATACCGTTATTAAGCAGTAAATCTGCGGAAACAAGCTCACATCAAACCGATTTAGTTTGAGCTTCCTAAGGTAAAACTTAGCCGGCAGATTGCCGGAAAATAGCCGCGATAGATGCTTTTCGCCTACCATGAATTGAAACAACTAAAGAAATAAGATTGGCAGATCAACTACCAGCTTTTTAATAGACCACTAGACTTTTTGGGTTAGATTCGGACTGTCATTTTTATGAGACACATTTGCTCTAAAGTAAAAAGCCCTAATGGAGCTTTTTCAAAATTAATTTTCGATATTAAAACTTAAGACTCCTCTATTACTCAGGAATTAGGGCATATAACTTTGACACTAGTTAGATGCACACTATTAACTAGTAAATGTTAATAAAAGTAAAGTTCAATAAGTGAGTTCAGAAGTCACTTTTTTGAGTGAGGTAAGTCACGCAATTGACCAAAAAGCAAAAATGACGTCACGTACACAAATTTTAACAGCAAAGCAGTAGAAGTCACTGAAGTCATTGAAAAAGTCAATTCCAAGAAGTCAGGGTAAGACGAAACAAAAATCTGTTAGACGGTAAAAAAATAAGGAGCGCAATAATAGCCGTCTGGAATTGCTCACGCGGCTATTAATCACATCAAAATTTCATTTATTCGATTGAAGAATTTTTTATGGAATTATGGCGATTTTACAACAGCCGCTATAATGTGTACTGGGAACACAAGATCGATCGCGACAACTTTGAGTGATATAAAACGATTTCAACCAAAATTATTTGAAAATAGGAATGAGCACGCGGCTTAAGAAAACGAATCAAACCATGACAGAAATGAAAAGACTACCATATTAGCGTGTAAAATAACTTGTAGTAAAAAGTAAAATTGGGGGAACGATTTATTAGTTAACTCCGATTTGTTGGACGTTTGCGTTGTAAAAATGAACTGTCTATTTCTCAGTTATGTTGCGGCAATTGGCAACTTTCTTTTTTGGCTTCACTTGTTTAAAATTGTTACAAAGCAAAGATATTGTTCCAAATACACCAATCCGCGATTAAAGGTGATGTTGAACAGCAATGTTGTGCATATTTTCGGATTTAATTTCACTTAAAACACTCGAAATTCATTTTTTGCGTAATTTGGACACATCGCAAGTGCTGCAAGTTTGTTGACAAAACGTGTTGTTTGTTCCACCTTTTTTCTTTAAAAATGTGAGTTCTGAATTTTCAATTGTCACTCGAAGAAATTAGATATTGTTGAAAGACCATTTTTAAAGAATCAAAAGAATCAAACTTGTATAGTTTCGTCTTGTGGCACTTACGACGAGCCTAAATTAAGCAAACAAATTGAATTTCGAACGTTTTCAAATAAAAGTAAATCCAGAAACTGCACAACCTTCCCATTCAACATCAGCTTTAAGTCAATAATTGGTGCATTCACAGCAATTTATTGCTTTGCGAAAATTTGAGATAAATGATGCAAAGATAAAGCCGCAAATTGCCACCCCATAAATGACAAATGGACAGTTTGAATTAATTATATGGCGTGCGTTAACCTCTATTGAATTTCAACTGTATTCTCTATTTAGATTTAAGTGAGTGCATTTTTTGAGTAAGTACGTCATGTATGCTCGAAAATGTAATCACTGAGATTGACCAAAAACAACCCACTAACGTCGGGCGAATTGCTCTCAAACTACTGGCGAGCGGTGGGCTACGGTAGTAGCTAGCTGGTACTAAGGGATGCATCAAGTGGGTTTGAGCGCAGTGAGGGGGCTCAAGTGATGGGGGTACGGTTGTGGGAGAGCTTGACGAGGTCCAAATCGCCGGGTTGGAGGGTGGACGGGAAATTGGGAGGGTAGGGGGGTGACAGAGGGGAGTCTAACTTTTCAGACTAAGAACTGCCCTTCATACCTTGAAATTGTCTCCTCAAAACAATTCGATGAATCGCATACTTAGAAAATAGTAAGGCTTAAGGCTCTAAGAGAGCTGCTCGGCCACTTACTGCCCTCCGAGCGCTATCTATTCATCATGTTTTTGAGGAAGGAAAGTCAAATGGGTCAGACGAAAAATTGCATAAAAAAGACTGTATTTCGCCGCGTGATCAATTTAGTCCTAAAAAGATGGGTTTAAAACCGTTTGGTCACAAAACCGATAAAAAGACTAATAAAACAGAGAACCAATTGCACCACGTGAACATAAAATAACTATCAAAGGAAAGAAAAAATCACTATCAAGAAATTTAATGTGAGATTAGAGCTCAGTCTTATTGAAAGGCCAATTCAATAATAAAATAAAAACAATACTTCGCTTGAAACGAAAAATTTCAATCAGGTTCAATCAGGCGCAAATTACCATCTCCAAAAGTGGCATCTCATTTTAAAATTTTTATTATGTCCCGCATTACAGGCCTTTTCTATAAGAAAATTTTGATGAAATTTTTCTTAGAACCTTTCACATCATATAAATGTTAACTCACCGCTAACTGTAGAACTGTTCCGTACATGTTTTAAACACGACTTTGGGGACTTTTTAACAGCCGGGGAGGAAGCTGCAGTAGCCGAGGCAACGTTGAGAGCTCCTGAGTGCTCGATAGAAATGTGTCTCACTTTTGGTTTCATTTCTCAAATGCTAAGGAAGTAACAATCAGTAATTAAGTTACACCAAAATAGGGTTTGTAATAACTAAGGAGCGGGAGGTTTATACTGGTTGCGTTAGGCGGCCACTAACTTCCAAATAAGGGTAACTGGGACAGAAATATTCGGATTTCAAGCTGCAAAATTTTGGCTTGGAGTTGTGAAAACCTAAGAGACTGAAAACGAAATAGGAACTTTGGTCAGGGTCTCGAAGTAACAGATTAACCAGTCCAAGCCAAGAAATCTAACGTTTGGAACGGGTTATAAAATTAGTGCCAGACAAGTTAAGCAACTTTAATCTGCACGCTGTGGTAATAAAAATTCCTTAACTAGCGTTTGTCACGTTGTTATACGACTTGGATATAAAACAAAGTCTGTACAACAGAAATGAGCTGGTCTTAGCAGCCTAGTGACAGATTTCGAGCGCCAGTGTGTTTCAATAGATTAGGAAGAATGTGATCAAATTTTTCTTTTGGGTCCTTGCGGGCAAATTTTAGTTCACGAACTTTGATTTCGGACTGAAACTTATCTGTGAAAGCGTATGAAAAGGTTATGTAACTCTCGCTTGAGAAATAAGTCAAAACTCGGCACGTCCGCAAGGCAAACAAATCAATAGTTAGTTATAGTTATTATAACTAACCCAGCTGATTAGCGATAAGGGGTACTGGGTTATTGAATGCGGAGAATGCGAGCTAGATTGGCAATGTTGTAATGAAAGCAAGAAGTTTGTAGCAACAAACTTTCAATCAGAGACATAGTAATGTCAAACTGAATTCTTGAATACTCTACTTAACTCTGCAATAAACCCGGCACCAATTAAGCAAACTGCAGTTCCTGTTGGCATAAAATTCATGAACAACTTCATTAACTTTTTATAATGAAAGGCTTTAAGTTATATTGGTTATAACAAACAAATCAAACAGCGGGTTCAAACCAGACAATGGATAAATTTATCAATTTGCAAATTCAATAAACCCAATAATTGCGTATAGCACTTAAACAGCATGTTCAGCGCACAGTTCGTGTAGTTTTATTGTCTGCGTAAGTAGCCCAATACTCAAGGAAGGTCTTATGGAAAATAGATTCACAATGCCCAAACGATAAGGTGAGTTATGGCTATTTGAACAGTTCAAGCGTATCAACTGACGTCTAAATCGATTAAGATACACTAGCTAGGCACACACACACGCACACTATGCATTATAGTCCCACAATCTCCCACAATTTCACATTGGCTAAATTTACCCAGCAACCAATTTCAGGGTGCCATTTATTCCAATCTACTGAGCGGCTCAACACAACAAAAATGGGCTACCAATTTTGTTCACGTGTAATTTATTTGTCACTTTATGATCAAACGACAATACTTTGCCATACAAGAGCTAACGTAATTTGTTAGCAAAATAGCAAAAAAAAATTATATCAAATGGTATATTTAAAAAAAAACAGCGGAGTAGAAAAAAGGTTGAATTGTTGTGAAAAAAACCGAAAAAAAAAACTTACATCATGTGTTAAAAACCTGCTATAGTTTATAGTTAAAAATAACGAAACAAAATGCTGGTTATTTCGTGACTCAAAATACTTTGATGCAAATGTGATTTTAACAAGTTATAAACAAAAATAACCAAAATAACAACACAGAGTAACTACAATAGCTTCAAAGCGAATGATGCATTTCCTACATTAGCCATTCATAAACAAGCTCGGACACGCACACGTACACTCAGGCTAAAAATCTGGATAAACAACGCGGACTGTTTTGTTTCCCTTCAATAAACCGAAATAATGGATAGATTCATGGGAGCTGGTTCGCTTTCTCTCCACCCACAATTAAATTATACGATTATTGTCCATAGAATATTTTCCTATACAGCCAGGAATGGAGGATGGAACGCTTATTATTGTTTCAAATGCAAAAAAAAAAACAAAAGACACAAAAATGTCTTCGAGGAGCAAAAAAAGTATACGCGATTGAAGCAAATAGTTTGGTTCAATTGGGTTTATTTTGATTTTTCCGCTGGTAAAGTTATCGGTACTCATATTTTACAGGTAAATGGAAAATACTAAGATCTTTAAATTGGAAACTTTCGGATTTCCTTAAATCCCCCGTGAACAAAATTTTCTCCGAGCATTATTTGCTCTTCAAGAAAAATTTACAATATATTAAAAGAAAGAGTTTTTAATTTTTTAAGAGCTATTCGATGCTACCACTATTGTATCAATCTGAAAAAGATATAGATGGCCAAAGTTGAAGGAAGAAAAAAGTCGCTAAAAGCGAAATTTCCTACTCTCGAAAAAATTTGGAGAATTCGAGCCCACAAAAATATTTCTAATTTCATCAGTGATTTCAGAAACATTAATTAATCATCAAGCTATATCACAAAACGTACATAGTTCTTTTAAAGTTGAAAACCTGCGTATAAAAATTCCTTGCTAAATTTTAATCACATTTTCTAGATTTTGAAAAAAACAATGGAAGCAATTTTCAAGATGCATCAACACAAATCAGATCACCACTTTATTACCAGCTTCTCCAAGTGACCAAACTGTCAGCAAAAAAGCATGGACAGGAAAAAATTCTCCTTCATTAGAATTAGAGTCCAATTTCTCCACAATGAAATTGCCAAAGAGCTCGATTATCGAACACAGCGCTATCTGTTTCTGAAGCGATGTTGAATTCCCGCTAGGTCGTTTTCTATCCAAAGTCCCCCAAGATCAAACACCTTTTGTCCGCTGTGACGCAAAAATTCATCTTTCATTTCACATTGTCAAACTTCTTTTGTCGCAACTAATTTTGAATCAATACACAGAAATGTACCCTTCAACCATTATAATGCCATCTCTAATTTTCACCCAAAGTTTGCATGTAGCATATATAGTTCAACTGACAGAAAAATTTTGTTTCCTTTTTGATGAATTTTCTCAAATTGAATCGTGAAAAATTCCTCAATGGAGCTTTATAGCAAATCTTTAATTTGAGGCGTGTTGCATGACAAAGGTGGCAAAGGAAATCCTACCGTTTTTGTGCCGCGATCTAAAAACAAACGAGTTGAAGCTCCTTGAGATAAAAATTCCGAAAAAAATCCAATATAAAATTCCGAAATTGGACCATTCCGCCTTCACAAACTCAAATTCACCCCTAACCTCAACAAATGAATATAACTTACCAGACTAAGCCAAATTCAAAATCAAAACTTATTTATAATAAGTTTGTAAGCAATCGATTAAATATAAAAACAGTAATGAATTAAAGAGCAATGCAGTTTTAGCACTACGTAAGATCACGTTTAATCAGAAGCACGGCTAAAGTGAATTTGCCTTGACAAAATGGTACTATAAACGAAGTTTGTTAAAACGCTGGTCATTAGCGATCAGAGTTAAGTATGATTTGATAAAAGCAGCAGCAGCAGAGCTGAAATCAGTTGTTTACCAATTTTGGTGAATTATTAATAATCAAATTAGAAACTCAAACAAAATATATGACCAACTCAGACAGATGCAGTTATATCGCAAAGTATTTAAAGTAATTGACAGCTACTATATTTGGCCGTGTCTATAAACAGGTGGAAATAAAAATTTATCAACCGACATTAAGGTGTCTGGATACGTTACCTATCGATCCTCCCACTCGGTGAACAAAATTCGTTTTTGAGTCAGGCTGTGTAAATGCTTCAAAAGTGGTCCAAAATACCCAAAATATACCCAATACTTTACCCTAGAGATAAAGTTATCAGAAAGGTTACTTAGAGGTCAATCTAAGCGAGATCATTTATGATCGCCACGGTGATACCTTAGCGGCCCGAGGGACCGCGTATAAGACTGTCACAACCAAAAAGGGGATCAAATTAACCGGGTACGAATGAAAAACATGCTTGTAACACGAACGTCTATATTGTAATCGGACTATTGAATGTTAAGATAAAAGGATCTATCGTAATGTGAATTTTGATCAATGAGATATTATGGCGTTGTCTTGGGTTGGAAATGAGTAAATAGGCACGCATATGACATCAGGAAAATAGAGAGACACAAGCGCAGAGATTAAGTATAAATAGTCGCACGGGTTAAACAATTCAGGTTTTTTCGTACAAGTTTAAAAACTAGAATTTAAAAATTTGAGAATTTTAAATTAAGAAACTAAAAATGTGGCAGTCTAAAAGTTTTTCGAACCAACTATTTTGAGCGTACGAATTAACAACAAAATATAGCAAATAAAGTCTCACAGGTCAAATATATTTCATTCACAGGAGTGCTTTTTGCTTTTTTTTCAAGTTTTGCAAAATACTTCTATCGACCAGTTTAAAAAATATATTGCGCTTTTTCTATCCCTATCAGTGCAGAACTGATTTGAAATACGACTTACAAAATCCGGGGAAAAACGATCAAACCAGCAAATCAGAAAGCGACAGAAAGCGGGAAAAATCAAAGGTACAAATCACTTTTGAATGGAGACAGATAACAATCAAGGGGAAATTGGAAACTGAAATGTCATGACAGAACTGGTAGCTACCGGCACAAAAAGGTCTATATATCTCACCAGCGTGAAGTTCAGCGGCACTTAAGAGCGTATTTTTATTCCAGTCGTTCACGCACGGCACTTTTAGGGTGCTAGCGAAAAAAGTGGGGGGGATTTGAAATTTGTTCACGCTTGATACTGGAAAGAGTAAGAGTACAATTTATCATTTACTAACCTTGCTGGATATGTTTCAAAGCGTCCCGAAGTCAAGAAATAAGGAAAAACTTTGCATGTTTAAAATTTGGCAGCCACTTCGAAATAAATCCGGATTAACATTTTTAAAAAGGAAAACCCAAATCACATTTAACATACTTTACTGCAAGTTAGCACATATTGGACTAATGTTAGTACTTATGAGAGAAATGTAATTCGGTCAAAACACACATTCGATAAGAGCACGAACAAAACAATACTATCCAGTCTATAGACGGAAAAAATTCCATTTCTTTTCCATTTTTCAAGTGAATTCTGCACTCACACAACAAAATGGTTCCATAAAAAGTGCACGCATAAGAACACATACACACATTCCGCACAGCACTTTAGAGGGGTAAGCGCGAAAAAAAAGTATTATCAAGCAAGGTGTGCACAAGAGCAGCCTCAAGGTTTTCCACTAATCCCTCGAGATACATTTTCAGCTTTGCATTGTTTTGCAGTACCCAAAAGGCGCACAAATAGTATCCTTCAATAATAATATGTCAAAAATTCAAGACAAGAAAGAATTGAACCATGCTTAATATCGAAGTGCGTACTTTATAAATAGTAACATACAGTTCGGAATAAATCATTATTCTCCTCAAATTGTTCTGTTGCGTTTTCGACAAGTATTTGCTTTGTTTTGTATTTGTTCAAATGGCCAAATGTAGCACAAAATAATGAAAAAAAAAAAACGAAACGAAAGATGGTTAAGGCAACCAACGATAGCTAAAATTTGCACCTGCTTTTTATTAGTTGCACTTTTGTTGCTTCTAAAACGAGCACAGGCTGGTTTGCAAAATTTGGACCTGGCTTTCCATCTGTTTGGACGAAAAAGACGAAACCAAATTGGCCAATTTAACATGAATCTCTTTTGGTCACGGCAGCAAACTGTTCTGAATTTTTTTTACAATGATATAAATATGTCAGCTCAATTGCGTTCATAATAGAAGTAGTAAACTCGAAAAAGATTATCTAGTACAAATCATACTTATACTACTAGTACAAATCTAGTTTCGATCATACTTATAGGGGGGACAAGAGTCTCAACTGGTTTTTATTTTGTGTTAGGGGGTATAAGCACGCGCAACTACGGTGAAAATGGATCAGTACTGAATTCGAACCAGCATCTCTTAATTGCAAGCCTAGTGCGCTAACCATTACACCAACGGGCTTTAAGCTCTCGAACTTGGGCATCACTTACAACCCACTCTCATGTTCTTCCTTGCTCCTCAAGGCATCTTTTCTCCAGCCAAGTACGTTGAACAAGTTGCACTTCTTGTAAAGCTATGTCAATCTTATCTTATGCACAATTTACATTAGGTTGTTCTTTCTCAACCTAAAATTGTTTAGTAAAATATTTTGTTAATACATCGTTCAGCCGCTAATATATCTATTTCAAAAGTTGTGAGTGGTATTATAATAAATTTTTGCAACAACAACCAATACAGAAATTAGATCGTTCAGGCACAACTATTACAAAACAAAAGATTCAAAAACCAACAAATAAAAACATAGCTAGCAGATTGCCAGAAAATAGCCGGAATAGCTTCGTAGATCTGTAGTCCAACAATTAAAAAGACAGACCAAAAAAAATCATCTTTTCATTGAAGGCTGATATGTTATATTTTGATCTGTATAAGTTTTTGCTGCCTCTATTAGCTGCTTTCAAATAACCTTCATTTAGAGTGACACACACCCATTTGACCTTATCTCTTTGAATTAAAGTAAATAAAAGCCAATTTCAAAGTGAGGAAGTCATTTTTGAGAGTGAGGTAAGTCAAGTGTGACCAAAAATTTAATAACGCGACGCAAGCACCAAAAATGACGTCATGCACGCACTTCAATTGAAATTGCATGAACAAATAAACAAAAAGCAGATTTGAAGTGGTTGTGACGTCATATGGTCGTAACAAAAATCGCGACGACGAAATAAAAAAAACCAAGAGAAGGCCAATAATAGCCCCAGCTATCGCTGTGCGGCTATTAATAAAAGAAACATATTATTTTAAATTAATTAATCATATATTATGAGTTTTAATCGAAAATTTCAAAGAACAGTCTCCTTGCCAGAAAATTTCCATACACTACTTGAAAAACAAGAGTCCTTATAAAACAATGAAATTCTCGATCAGCTTAATGTACGACACCTTAAGGTATTCAGTAGTGTAATAAGGAAAAGGAAGCTTGCGCATCTGCGCCATGCCCTTCACCAAATTTGTCAAACCGAATAAGCATCTTCAAAAATCCTATTTTTATTAATAACCAAGAAATACAATGGAAACACAAGAAGTTCATTCACAAAAATGAGACTATTAGAAAAAATTTTGAATGTTGTCCAAGCCTATTGTAGTTCTATAACTTTAGCTTCCAACCATGAATTATTTCGAATTATACAGCATTATTAAAAAATCTACTGTTCAATAGATTCATCACTTCGAAGACAAGAACATAGAAAATGGAACAAAAGTGCAAAAATGCAACCTATCACCGATTAAAAAAAACATCAAATGCTGAATCAAGACGCCTCATATGAGTGTGTACATAGCATAGGAAGTTCTAACATAGTCCATGAACGCAAAAACCAGAAATGCATAAGGCTTTTGCTGCAAAAAGAAGTCTCAAGCAATAAAGAACTGCCTAATAAAAAAGTGCCGTCGGAAAATTTGTTGATTTTTTAGCACTTCCTTCGCCGTTTGCTGAATTAGGAGAAATTTTAATTCAAAACTAATGGAGCCTGAGTGGTTCCGCTGGATTGAAATTGAACTTGTCCCATAAGACGAACAAATTAGCGTACATTTTCACGATTTTTTTTTTCAAATTATAGTGTTTGATTAAATTGCGGTCCTAAATTAGTTGCTTTTCTCACATTTTTCACTTTTTCTTCATTTTATATCATATCCTTAAGGTTAGGTTATCCAAGACTATCTAATTAGACTTCTTGGTAAACCGCATTTGAAAATTTTATTAATATTGGATTCCTAAAAATGAAGCTTCTCGTTGTTTTCAATGCTGTTTTACATTTCCTTTTTCTCCTTTGTTCTAATCTTTCATTGCCTTTCTTTTGCTTCTAAGGAAAAACTAACGCGACATGTTGGAATTGAGCAAGAGCGCTTTTTAAAAATGTTACAAAAATGCAATCCTCCCTAGAGGCTCTTTCTTGTTTTCCATTTTTTTCTGTTCGTATTTCATTTTTTTCAAGCATTTTAAACATTATCTTAAGCTTGGTTTAAATGTCCGAAAACCCCTTCATTAGAAGTTTTCGGATAATTAAAATTCATTTCGCGCTAAACTGAAACAGTATTGAGTAGACTGAAAATTTATGTTCCTTTAAAACCATTCTTGGATTACAACCACAGCTTGAAAACCTCGAGCTTTCACCGCTTATCACATCTCAGAAACACAAATTCATTAAAAAATCTCGTAAAGTAACAAAATATGTAGCTTAACAACTTTGAAATGCAATCCAGATAACTGAATGAACTCATTGAAAAGTTGCCGAGCATTTGATGAAAGCGAAAACTGTGCCAAACCTCCATTAAAGCCGCAAATAACTAAGTTAAAAATGACAGCCGAGGAACAAAAAATAATCGTTCTCAGCATTATAAAACATACCCGGCAGATTGCCGGAAAATAGCTGCCGTTGATTCCCATACCTCTATTGGGATTGAAAGAAAAGAAAATATCAACAAAAATTGATTTTTGTATAAAAACATTTTTAAGTGCGATATATTTTGATGTCATTTCGTAATTGAACATACTCCTGTACCGGGAGTTCAAGTACCGGGCATCTAAAAATGGGCTTTATGGGTTTATCCGGTTTCTATTTCTGACTTTGATTTTTTTTTAATACTGAGTCTCTTCATTTTGAATTGCTTTGCTGAGCAGCTGCTGTTTAAAAGGACTTTGAGCAGAATGACAGAAGAGTGAAACTAGCCTAGAGAAGTCAATATTTCACGCAAAATGTCGAAAAAGCGGTAAAATGGGTAAAGCAAAAAAAAAGTTCGACGAAGTAAAAAAATAGGAGCGCTATAATAGCCGGCTGAGAAGATGAGGGCGAATATTAAAAAGATAAACCGACTAATGTCGGAAGAATTGCTCTCGAACGACAGGCAGGTAGAAAAAACATTTGACCCCGCCGGGATTCGAACCACTGACATTCCGATCCATAACCACATGCACTGACCACTCGGCTATCAGGCCCTTGGTTTTACCATGCTGCAACCGAATTTATATTAGCAAAAAGCTTTACTTTGGAGTGAGAGCAATAGAGATCACTCAAAAATGAAGAACGAAAGCGTGAAAAAGTCACTTGGGAAGAATTTTCCAGAAGCAAAGCGCAAAATCGTCACGCGAAAAAATTGCATAAAAAAAGACCAACACGTTTACAATAATGGCTATGAATTTAAGAGCAATTAAAAACAAATCTTCCTTAGATTAAATAACGATAGCTCATCAACAAATGAAAAAACAATAATTCTCCGGACAAAGAGAGCAAAATGATGACAAAAAAAAACGAAAAACAGAACAACCTACTAACCTCAAGACCATGAATAACTTCAACAAAAGACTTGTTGCTGCTACAAAAAATGAATTGAAATAATTGCAATTTATCTAAACAATTTTCGACAACTTGACAAAACAGGGAGTGAGAGCGAGAAAGAAAGGAGATAGAGCACAAATTTGACAAAATTGTACAGAAAAACTAAAATATTAACATAAAAATTGCTCGTATAAAACTTTTCACTGCTCTCAGATATCCTTTTGAGCCCTTCGAGCTCAAATAGAGATATAAAGACAATGATTAAAAAGAAAAAAATGAAATAGATTTCCTTGACTTCAGTTTAAATTTCTTAAGATTTTTTGCAATGCTTCTCCCTACAGCTGACAAAGAATCTAAATTGAAAGCTAACACCAACTTAGCCCGTCATATAGGAGACAATAAGAGGATTAAATTTAGGAAATTTGAAAAAAAAACACTTTTTGCAAATGCTTAAAGTTGTGACACGTCTAATATTCTAAAAATAACTATTGTGTTGCTAAAATCAAACAAACAACCCAGCTTCGAGGGTTGAATTAGATCAATTAGGACGTTTTTGGAAACCTTGAACAAAATTCACAAATTTCCTGTTAAAGTTACCAATCACCTCAATAACCTCAAAAGACTATCAAAACCTGTACAAACAAACAAACAAGATCTACATGAACAATGAGTGACCTTCATTAAAGCACTTCTTGTATTTAAAAAGCCAAGTAGTTGTTCGTATAGGTGGTCGTGTGTCTGTAAGCGAGCCAGTGAGAGAAAAAAAATTTAGGTTTCTCAATCTCTAATCGGGTTTTTGTCTAATGGCGTTTTTGTTGAGATGAGGTTTTAAAAAACCAAGATTATTCAAAATCTCGTATCTCAGCAAAAACGCAATCAGACAAAACTCTTTATTCTAGTAATTATCCTAGTCTGTAATGACCGACAAATAGCGAGAAGCCCAAAACGTGCGTGATCTCAAACTCTTTTCAGAGCCAAGGCAATTCTAAAAAAACGTTTAATTAAAACTGGGTCGAAAAATTACGCAATGAAGGACAAAAGCCTAAACGTTTTCTAATTAAAGGTCAATACAAAATATCTTGATGACTGTTCCAATAAACATCACTAAGCTTGATAGCTTACGATGGTGGCAATAAAAGATAAAAAAAAAGTTCGATAAACTTCTTTTGTTGGACTGGAGTGAAACGGAGGAACAATATTTTGGTTATTAACAATAAAGAAGGGTTGTTTTGAATTGATTTTAGTATCGGCCACAAGATAGCCGGCTTTTAGGAAAGAGTATAAAAGCGGGGAAGGAGAGGGGATAGAACAAGTAAAAGACACAGGGCAGTAGAGGGTCTAATGTTTGTTCACGTGCACAGGCAGGCACACAGGTATCTATCTTGGTAGACTCAGGTTCTGTGCCTTGAAGCAATGAGACGACACAAAACAAACAGTTAGACTACGGGACTAAAAGTGGTGCATTTATTTCACGTGTTTACACACTTGGCTTGTCTTCTGATTGATTAAACGCATTGTTAGTCAGTGGTAGTACCAACACCAGTAGTAAACTCCGTATTTAGAGGTGCTTTTAACTCCTGGCTAGAAATATTCAACAACTTCAAATACCTCTCACCCGCAAAATGCATTAAAAGCACCCTGCTTTCTAAATTGAACCAAATTATTACCTGTTTGTGGAACGAATCAATGTTTAAAACTCACTTGATCAAGAGCGGCTGGGAAGCTTATTCAAGAACGAGGTCGAGTCGCAGTTATTTTTAAAACACCTTCATTTTCCAATCAATTTTTCTCCCTGTTTTTATGACAAGGACGCCAGACGCATAAAAACAACCCAATTAAACGCAGACACCGTCGATACAATGACGCTAAAATGCTCATTACTAAGAAAACTCGGATTTCTTTATAGAAAAGGGCTTAAAGGAAGTTCAATTATAGACCGATTCAATAAAGAAAAAATATTTAAGAGCAGGAAGCAGTGATTTTGTGAGCAAAAACGGCGTGAAAGAAAAATTAGTTTTCTAAATTTAGAAACTAACAAAAAACGGTTGCTGAAAAACGCAAACCCAAAAATAAGCAATCTATGAAATCTATATTTTAGCATAATCTATTTGAGAAATGCCCCTAAATTATACACATCTCCAGCCAGAAATATGTAACTTAAAAGTAGATAAAAAGAGGCAAAAACACATTACAAAACTTGGATGAAACGAATATAATCCTCTATGAGCAATTTATTGAATCTATTTTTGAAATCGCCGTGCCTTTTTCGAGAACAATATTTGCTTTTATAATAATAATTAATTAATTATGGTTCCTGCGTAATCGCAGCGGAACAGCATTAGGCCTACAGTAGCCTGTTCTCAGCTGCCCTTTTTCTTATTATTCCCCATATTTCAGACTGATCTTTTAATGAGCAGCATTACTCTTTTTTGGTGACTATAGCCACTTTTTTGCGTATGAAACTTCACGTGGTACCATTATTGCAGCCAACATCGGTCAGGCTATGGTCAACCCGAAGCTATGGTTAGGTAAGAGCTCATCCTCACACAGACAGCTTTACGGATGCAGGAGATTGAACTCTCAGTCATTGGCGTGTGAACCACACACCTTACCTCTCCGCTATCACGCCACTGTAATAAATACAACACATAAGTATTTGAGTTCTTTTTATCTCATAGGTCGGTGAATATTTTTGAAATTTGCTTTTGCATATCATGCATGCTTCTCCTGAAAATAAAAACTCAATTTATTGAATCTATTTTTCAATTACCGTTCCTTGTTTTTCGAGAACACCATTTCTTATACGAAACAGGATTCACATTTATACATGCGTTTTCTGTAAAAGATGCAGGACATCGTTCCGTAAAATAAAAACTGTAAAATTTTGATCAACATAAATATTGTTTCTTATGTTGATCAGAATTTCATATTTTTTTTTTACTTTACGGAACGATATGTCCTGTGAAACTTATACAGAAAACTCATATATAAAGGTGATTTCTATTTCGTATAAGAAATGGTGTTCTCGAAAAACAAGAAACGGTGATTGAAAAATGGATTCAATAATAAGAGTTTTTATTTTCAGGGGAAACATGTATGATATGCAAAAGCAAATTGCAAAAATATTCACCGACCTATGAGGTAAAAGAACTCAAATACTTATGTGTTGTATTTATTGGACAACAAATTGAGTTATGAGATATGTTTACATTGCATTATTCAAAAATGGCTCAAGGAATTCGATCACTACACACACTACCATTACAAACGTTGTACCAATACGTCTAAAAAATTGTTACTAAATGCGTTAGTTAAGCTATTTTGAAAAAAGCTGTAGTACTTTTAAAACCAGCAGCCAACAAAATGTTTCCGATTGAGATCTCTTTAGACAACAGACTGCAACATCTAAGGCTGCTTGTTGTAATGATGGATGTTCAATATAAAAGAACTGAAAAAATTGTTTTCATCAACAAAGTCAATAAACAAAAACATTACGTACAAAATTTCCACGTCATTATCGGTTGCCAAAAAAATCCAACTACATACATTATGCTGTTGAGGTCAAATACATTTTTTTAAAAGAAAGTTCTTAAAGAACCCAGGACAGCAATACTATGGCCACGTTATTTGGCGTGCTTTTAAATTTATAGACTATGGTTTAGATTATATCTCACCAAACTCCTAAATTTTGGGGACAACTAAAGAGCATTAAATTCATTTCTTAAGTCATTGTTGATAACATAAATTTGGGAAATTCAGTTATTTATTGTTTTCAGCCAAAACTTTATATAATTAATTACAGTTTGGCATTTAGTATTTTGCCCAGAAATTGTGACTACCAGTTAACCGTATTGCTACAAATTCTGAAAATCTCATATTGTAGCCACCTAGTATTTCGAAAAAAATCGAGACGAAAAATATCCAATAGCTCCAGAACCGTATTCATTACAGCCTTGCAAAATATGAACTTATATTAACTAAACTAATAAACAAAAAAATTACATACCTTATTATTGCAGCTACAATGTTGAACTGGTGAACTAGCCGGAAATTAATAGCATACATAAGTCTAATATTGTTAACAGCAATTAATTAGGAAAGCTCTGGTATAAAACAATTCCTTCTGGTAAGGCGGAGTTTCATTTAGCAGGAAACAAAATGGTTCGTTCAAAACAAATTTATCCCAATCAATAATTCAGGTTATGTTGAATAAAGAAGAAGCAATGCCTACCTTCTCCTCCACTCGAATTTGCGCCGTAGTTGTAGCTATCTATTGAACTTGCTTCAGCCATCTGGTTACAAACGCTCGGTTATCTTCTGCTTTGTTTCTTTGAGAGCAGCTCAGCATAAAGTCTTTTCAATAGTTCAGCTACATGCGTTCAAAGACTTGTATAGCTTTATTTTCACTGCTTTCGGCAAATCTCATTGTTTAACAATTGCTCTGAAGATTACTGGCATCTTGTGCAACAGTAGGCAATTACAATTCAAGTTCATCTTCAAAGCAATGGCATGGATACAATTATGATCTAAAAATTATACCAGATGATAAGAATATGCACATTACGTAAAAAAAGGAACTCGCTAGGTTGCGAAAAGTTGGAACCATAAGAAACAAAAGGGCGCTTGAGAGAGAGAGTTTAGGCTTCTGTGGGTCTTTCCACATGGGTTTGCACCCTTCATATAACGACTGAGCTGAGCTTCTGCACCGGGTTACAATGTCCACAGCTGCAGTTGAAAGCCCAGGAACATAAGTTGACTTCCGAATAACTTTTGAAGAAGTAGTTCCAGTATATTTTTGTTAAATATTTCTTATCAATTTGATCGAGATCGACGTTCCCTACTTTTCGTATTATATTTAGTAAATAACTGGTTCTTTTCCAGAAGTTTTCACCAGCCTTCCTTGTTCTTGTTTTATTAATTGTTAGTAGCTCGTTTTGACGTGTGCTTAACAACCCTTCATTATTGTTTGTTTTAGTGGGTATTTTTATATTGTAAGATCCTTTAATCAGTGAGATGAGCATTAATAGATCATGCAATTCAAAGTAAAATGACAATGGCAGCAACTTCAGTGTGGTCAGTCTTTGCTTGTAACTAATTTCCCAGTAACTGATTATCCACGACGTTGCTTTTCTTTGAATGCGCTCGATGTCTTTGCTTTCGGTCTTATTCGCGAACCATGCTTGTGAGGCATAACTTATGACTGGTATAACGTAGCCGACATATGCATTGAGTTTTGTTGTTTGCGATGCAAGGTTTGATATGTTTCGTTTTAGGAAATAAAACGCTTTCCAGGCTTTGCTACAACGTTTCTTTATATTCGCTTTCCATGATAACTTAGTAGCCATAATTATACCTAGATCTTTTTGCTCGCTTTTATTTGAGAGAGTTTTAGAGTTAAGTATAAAGGAGTGCCAGTTTTTTTTCGTTTACTTTAATCGGCAGGATGTGACATTTGCTTTCATTGAGTTGCATATTGTTGTTATGGCACCATTTTTTGATTTTTTCCAGGTCACTTTGTATATTTGGTGGATTTGTTGATACAAGCTTGAAATCATCTGCGTATCAAAACGCAGAGCATTTTGATGTTTGTTGTGGAAGATCGTTTATATATATTATGAAAAGTAGGGGACCTAGGAGAGATCCTTGGGGGACACCACTGGTTACTGGTACAGTTTCAGATTCCGAGTCATTTACTTTCACGTATTGTTTTCTATTTGATAGGTAACTGGCTACAATCTTTAAGAAATTTCCCCCTACACCCAGGTTCTCCACTTTGTTAATCAGAAGATCGTGAGGAACTGAATCGAACGCTTTTTTGAAGTCAAGGTAAAGTTCAAAAATTTCGTTGTCTTTTTCGTCGAATTCATTATACAACAGGTCTAGGAAAAGCAACATCTGGGTTACTACTGATCTATGCATTCTAAATCCGTGTTGTGATTCTTCTAGCTTTGTCTTGACAATTTCATATAGTTCGTCGAAAATTAGTTTTTCTAATACTTTTGAGACGCTACATAAGAGACTAATATGGCGGTATTGTTCAATCAGTGCCCGGTTCTCATCCTTAAATATTGGTACAACTTCACTGATTTTCCAGTAGGATGGAAGAAAGCCTTTGTTCAAGGCAGTTTTGAAAATCAGAAAAAGGGATTTAGACAAGGCTGGCAGATTTTTTAGTACCGTGTTTCCTATCCTGTCTGGGCCGCAGGCTTTGTTTGTTTGAAGTTTTGACAGGATTTCTCTGATCTTACTCTCGTCTATTTCAATTTTATTGTGCTGATGTTTATCGAAGGAGTTTTTCTTGATTTGATTGGTTTTAAGGAAAACTTTAGAAAAGAATTCACTGAAAAACGCACACTTTTTCTTATCTTCATTAGTTTGTGCATCCTTGTACTTCATCGTTTCCGGGTATCTACTACTTTTATTACTTGACTTGAGATATTTTTGAAGATCTGAAAAACGTCTACCTTGAAAGACTTTACTTTCAAATTCTGCTTGGTCCTCATTCAAGGAATTTCTTAATCGTTTTTCCATTTGCTTCAGTTTTATTAATCTCGCCAAGTTGGATTTCTTTGATGTTTTTCGTTTTAAGGTTGATATTATTTTAATAAGGAGGGACGAATCTTTGCTTACCCAAGGAGCTAAGTTTGATCTGTGGGTTGTTGTTTTTGGGACATTTTCGCTAATGTGCAATCGCACTATCTCATATAATCATCTATTATGTAATGGCACATGCTTTAAAGTGTAAAAGCATTTTAAAATGTCTAAATAGCGCTCCAATGAAAAGTGCAAACACGGTAAACTTTACGAAATCAGAACCCTACCTATGTCGCACTATCTCATATAATCATTTATTATGTAATGGCACATGCTCCCTAACTTGGGGTGCATAATGTATTGGGCATCTAATTTCAAATCTAATTTTTATTATTTAAACCACTACACGGCTTATCCATCGCTTTAACAAAAGTATTGGGAGCAACAGTACATAACACAACCGACTAACGCCAGGTCAATTGCTCTGGAGAGCGGTTGGCTTCATCAGTAGCTAGGGGCTTAGGAAGGCTAGCATAAGACTTAGCTGAGAAAGTAAAATAAGCAAACAAATGGTGCATTAGAGAAGGGTTTAAGTGAGGTGGAGGGACGAGAGACTGCCAGGACTGATATAACTGCAACAAACTTTTATCAGAGATTTTTGGATAAAGCTCTAAAGAGATAAAGCTCTAACTCTTTATAGCTCTAAGGAGTTATAGTGCCTTGTCTTTAAAATTATATACGATGCAGTGATGTCTCAGTTTATATAGAAATTCAATTCTCATGACGCAGCTCTAAAAAGTTATAGTGCCTTGTCTTTAAAATTATATTCGATGCAGTGATGTCTCAGTTTATAAAGAAATTCAATTCGCATGACGCAGCTCTGAAGAATTACTGTGCCTCGTCTTTAAAATTATACACGATGCAGTGATGTCTCATAATAGGGTATCACTAATCGTCCATTCGATTGTCCTGCGCGGCTTAAGAGCAGCCCCCTAACTTTTCCCCTTCTGATCTGTATAAAAAACTTGAGAAATCACAGCTACAATTCATGGATAAAATCAAGCAGAAAGCAAAATTCTGCGATCTAATTCTCAGCTCCACCAAGAAATGGACAAGATTGGATCCCAGAGTGCGGTAAAACTTCCTCTCTTCAGCATGCCTATCAAGCGACAAAAGATCCGAGAAATCAACAAAAAGCGACATGAAAAGCAATCTCTTCACCAGTTATCCAGGGTTTTCCGTTGTAGCTTGCCCAGCAAGTTATAACCCTCCAATTTTGTATGTTTCCAATAGTGGGTGGAAACCTACACGATGCACGACCGCAAAGCTGAGGTTGCTATAATGGGAAGGACCCGTTTTTTTTCTGAAAAGAACTTTAAGGAAACTTCCGAAAACAGAAACGTAATAAAACTCAACCGTGAAGATAGTGTCAATATCTTAAGTTCCTACACAATAATAAAACCAAGACAGTTTAGGGACATCTCTCTAAATAATCTTCCACCAATCTCCAAGCCACTTCACCGACAAGCATCACTAAACGCAAACTTATAGCAGACAGGAATCTGATTGTAATTACATCTACCATTAACGATAATATCACACACATAGAACTATCCATTTCAAGCAAAATGTAGCGGTCGTTTTCAAAATAGTTCCGACCAAACAGAAAGTAAATCAATATCGAAAGAAACCAAAAGGCAGCAGCACAGTAGTGGTTCTCAAAAGTTTTATTAATTTTGTGCTTTGTCTGAATGCGATACAACAAAAAAGAAAAGCACGAATAACAAAATTTTGGAAATTCTTCGAAAAGTTCAACGAAGCCAATCTATGTACCTGGAGGATACTCGAACCCAATGCACGAACTGTAACCAACATTCCAAACTTACTCACTAATGACATAAAGGGTGAAAACCCATGGTATATCCCTAAAGACTTCGCTACTACTACTACAACCTAAAATGGGCGCAAAACGGAACAACATGAAACTAAATTCTGCAAAACAGTTGATAAAAGTTGCTCAAACTTTCTCAACCTGTTACAAGTTTTAAGCCATGCTACAGGAATTTTCTCAAATTTTGTAATTTACTTCAATTAGGGAAAGTAGAGTAAAAATAACCCAAATAAGCAGAAGAATCCCTAGTTTAAGTTTGGACCTAGTTTAAGTTTAGACGAATAATAAATCTTTCAAACTCAAAATAAAGAAATGGTGCGTGATAACTGCGTGTCCTGCACCAAAGAATAAAACCGGAATGAGAGTCGTTTATTGCATATACAAAAAACTCCACTTAACATCAGTGTACAGAGTTTGACAGGAATAACGTCGAGATTCTAATAAAAACAATAAGAAAACCTAATCCACATCAGCAAGAATTTTTGTTAAGCTTGCAATCAAAGATGCAGAGAAGTAATTGCGCAGAAGCCTTTTCATTAGGGACTTTTACTACACGAGCTCCTTTGACTAATTCGAATTAAACTTAAAGTGCACCTTAAAGTTCAACTTAAAGTGCAACCTAAAGATTTAAAGTGCAGTACTCATTTTACTGATGCAGAGAAGTAATTGTCAATTAAAACTTAAATTGATTAACTAATAAAACGAACATTTTCGAACATTGCGTTCATCGTCAAGTTTAAAAATTAAATGAAATCATTTACAAAGTATATAAACTTGTGTTTGACTATAATTCTAAGAAATGAGTTAAAATCACATCGAATTTTTGAAATTATTTACAGTTAAAATCACATTTACATTTTATTTACACTTATTACACTAAAATCAGTTCATTTTTCATTCCGGATTTTATGAAAATCCCGGGTATAATGCTTTCTATTCCCGAAAAGGGATTTTTACATTCATTCATCTGTTTTTATTTTTTACTTTTTGGGGTCGACAAAATTTCGAATTAACATGTACCAGAATATTTTTTGACTTTCAAAAGTCAAATTTTTGTATTTGAATTAGTATTTCAATGTCAATTCCCGCCCCCGGTACTCATCGCGCGTATTTAATTGCGGTTTCAGCTTTTTGATGTAAATCGCTTCTATCGTCATTAGTTTTTCAACCCCCCGACATGCATCAAGAATCTCCCATTTTACGTTATGCGTTGTACCAGAACATTCAACAAATAACCCAAAATAACGCATTTGCGTTATTTTTGCTGTCTATGGAAACGAATTCGAGTCGATTGCAAAAATTTTAAGAGTGCCATTCAAAGAGATTGAATAAAATAGTAAAAGAAATGGAAAACAGCAAATAATTTGCAAAACTGGAAACAAATTGAGAGAAAAATTTCAAATATAGAAACAATAACTGACGAAAATTTGAAAGTTTCATAAAACTATTAAATTTGAAAACTTCAGGAACAAAAACAGTCTTTAACCGACATGGTGAAGTGATCTTCACAACCCGCAAACTCAAGACATGCTTACCAACATTGAAATCGGGTTTTGAGAAGCATGTGACGTCTCATGGGGTTTAACAGATAACTTTTAGTGGCTTCCACCTGAGTCCGGCAGACCTGCAGACAAATCGCCACAAGGATTTCGGTGCATCAAAAAACAGACTTCCCAGTTGGGCATTTCAGTGAATGTTATGGCTCTTCCCGAGCTTTTAAGTGGCGTGTCATTGTTCAGTGCAACGACTCGCAAAAACTAATGACACTGGAAACCATTTATATTGTGCAGCAAAAGCCGACACTTTACACGACAGAACAATACAGGAGCAGAGAACTAACACTCAAATATTAATTTAGATGCACACACGTGGCCTATTTCAAAATGTACATGTCTATGGAACCGAATTCGAGTCGATTGCAAAATTTTAAGAGTGCCATTCAAAGAGATTGAATAAAATAGTAAAAGAAATGGAAAACAGCAAATAATTTGCGGAACTGGAAACAAATTGAGCGAAAAATTTCATTTAATTTAAATTGCAAATTTTGTACATATGTGATCGTGACAAACTCAAATGATAAATTTAAATCATTTTAGTCGTAAATACTCCAACTTTAAGTTGTGAAAACTTCCTAACCTCATGAAGCTATTTATAGGGAAACGTTTGTTTTAAATAGTTAAATATTTTTGACTTAGGCATTCTAGCAAATAAACTGTAAACTCAATAGCAGCAAAGAAAGCTCAGGAAAGGCAGAGAAACGATGTCCTTTGAAAATATAATGTTTTAGGACATAATGCAAATTTTGGCAGCCAGTTCCCTGTTCCATGCTATTAATACAGCGATATACGACGGCAAGTAGAAATTGTTACCGCATATTACAGCAGTACTAGGGTTGAACCTGAACCCATTTGTCAACAACCAATTGAAAAATATCAGACAACTTTTTGGATCCAGTAGTACAATGAACAAACGGACAGAATTGATCATCTGGCACGATGCAATAAATAACTCTTTAACAAAGAACAGATAGAATTCAAGGCCATGCAGCACACATGACCTGTGAAAGCAAACACTTCAATGAGAAAGCAACGGCCCACATTCTGCGTCAAGAAGTACCGCAAACTCCATCAGGACGCAGAACTAGAGTTGCAAACGCTTGACGTGATCTGGAAACACCAAGACATCCTTCCAGTAGCGTTCTTTTAGCTTTTGACTTAACTTCAACGCTGGAGGCTTCTCATGATTTCCTTCATCCAGAACTTACAATTTGCTGAAATTCGGTTCAACTAACATTTGACGGAGCATTGGCAGCCAAAGTAGAAATCTTTTTTCTGGGCGAAAGAAACTCAACGTTTTGTGTTCTTTAGAACAAAAGGTGACAGACTACTTAATTATCAGCTATGCCACCAATGGATAATGATGAAATACGCTATTTGTTGAGAATGTATTCATTTGAAATATTGATTTTATGGAGTTTTTGCAGGAAAAATTTCGTAAAGCTAACAAGAGAAGCATTTATTTTAGTTGATGCTTAATCAGCGCAATTTGAAAGAAGGCATTTGATGGTTCTTTTGTTTCGCAAAAACAACGTTTACTTAGCTGATTCACTTCGAATCCCGATTCAAAGCTATCAAATATTGTATTCCCGTCTGGTAGAATTTCACAAGGAAGTAACTCAAGTACTCAAATTTAGGCCAGTTCAAAATCAGAACTCAAAATTCTGTGGATTTTTTTGAATTTATATTGAGCATGTGATGAATATCCTTTAATGTTGAATATGAAAAATAATGATTTGCTACGTTTTGCTAATAATACGCTCTAACATTTTTAATTATATTTTTAAATCAATTCTTTCTTCAAAGACAACAAAGAACAGAAAAATAAAAAAAAATTCGATTCCCTTTTAAAAATTATCAAAATCAAACTATTGTCAACATGCAAACAACCATAGCCACTATTTGATATGTCAGGTTTTTGAAAAACTCACCGTACAAGCCACCATCATAAATATTATAAAATCTATCAATCGTACAAGTAAGCAAAAAGTCAGTTTGAGTTTGGACGCTATTGGTAAAAACACAATCAACATTAGCTACTTTTCTCTTAGAGTTTGCGAAGTTCAATTGGTGTTGCTCGTTTTAGTTCACCTCTTCTTCAATTTTGCTCATTATTTCTCCACAAAATATTGTCTTTGATAAGTTGGTTTTCATAAGTAGTTTGAAACAAGTGAAGACACAAGGTATACTGAACGGTGCTGTAGACTCGACAGAATCAGGAAGTTGATCGTTGGAGGCAATGACATTATAATGAAATCCAGGTACATTTCAAGAATCGTCATTCATATGCAGGCTCACTTTGACATATAAAGTAACATTATTGTTTGGCAAACTGACGAAAAAATTCCACTGTGCACTCAACCATTGCCTCCAACATGTTGTTCATTAATTCTCTTTGACATTTTCACTTGCTTCATTTTTAGTTTTTTGTCTTGATTTTTTTTGCTCTTTCGCCTTCATACAGATGTATTACACAGAGATCAACCTCACAGCCAGTTCGATGCCTTCGCTTATTTTTTTGCAGTTCCTCGAGACTATAGAACTTGAATCGTTTTTATTTTCTGGCCGAGAAGATCGAATTCAGCAGCTGAGAGAGTTATTCTTTGGTTAAAACGAAATTTCTCGGAGTCTTTTTGAAAAGTTGTAGAGTAATATCTTTCCCCGTTGTTTCGTATGTTTTCACTTAAGCAGCAACAATTCGATTGCTACAGCACCAAATGTCGTGGGAAAAGTCACTATTATCTTGAAAGGAAAATTTTCCAGTCATAACTTTGTTTTCGTTGTGGTCAAGAAATACACTCTAAATGGCACCAACACGCTGTAAGAGGAATTTGAAAAGTGCACTTGCTTTTAAATGAATCGTAAAGAAAATGCAATGCCAATAAAACTATTTAAGAGCACTTTTTCCTCACTTCGGCTTTACATGGTCGATTGCAGAGATATGCTAGAAATAGAGCTCAAATTCAAACTGAGCCCAGTTTTATGGTTGCCAAAACCAAGTTTTGTCTACCATGTAGTGAAGTTATACATGAACACTTCAAAGAAGTCTTCATAGAAACATAAATGTGTTAATCGCCGGCAAAAGTGTCAAAATCATGCTTTTTTTGTTCTTATTCTCTCATACTTTTTATCCACAATTTCAAACAAATAGTAATGTAGTATTGCTAATTGGATAAGCCGGTAGAAACGATCTCTACAGGCCAACATCTAAAGGAAAACCATGAGTTAAGAGGACAGCTCTGAAGTTCACAGTCCTCTGTTAGTGGGCTCCGAATCAAGCTGGACCCCCTCAAAATAAGTGCAAATGAAGAGAAGGAGCGGTACCGAAAGCAAACATCCTGCCCTGTCAAATGCTTAGAATTTGGGATGATTAACAAAAGAAGCTGATAAAGAAAGCTGAGACCCTAATTGAAGCAAATAAGCAGATTGCCTCAGATCTTAAGAGACTGAGAAAGAAGAACAAAGAACTTAAAAAACATTCTTCCATCTAACTCTAATTATGAACTAAACTTTCTTAATATGTTCTATCCTTGAATGTTTGAATAGTATCCCCCATTTATTATACATAAATTTTGATCTTATGTTTCTTCTCTACATTTGGTGAAATTGTATTTATTCATTTTGTTACCGCTATCCTGCTAATAAACTTGTCTATCTGTCGATTGAAAACTACAATTTTGTAAGGCAAAAAATTTATCTCATATTAGTTCAAAAACCCGGTGTAATAATCAGTCTCTTTCTGTAAACTAAAGTTGTAAACTTTCCAATCGAGTAATTATTGTCTTTTTCATCAATCAACCTTTTAACTCTTTGTAAAGAGGTGATCGCCGTTCACTTATTACCCTAATTGTAAACTTTGTACAATAGAGCACAATTTTTCTCCTCTTTAAACCGGGGTGAGCTGTGTTATTGCTAATTGGATAGTTGCTGTCGCAATTAGCTATACTACAAAGAGTATAATTATTTATCCGTCGATTTTGTGAACCTTCTAGACTTAGTCTAAATTGACGGAAAATTAAGAGAGAGCTATGCTGCGTTAAATGCGTTGACTGAATAAATACATTATTCATAGCCCAAAACTGCTGTGTATTATTTAATACACTATAGAGCAAGCCATGCCGGCTGATTTACTGCCGCTATTGATACGCGTACTAAGCGATGGATTATAAACACGCACGAGCCTAGAGATTGCTGCTGAAGGAAATCAGTACGAAACTCAACCAGCGCAAACTTAAGCCGCTTCATTTTCCACTGAAAATTTCTCTCTCTCTCTCTCTATCTCTCTCTCTCTCTCTCTCTTCGTCTCTCTGCTCTAAGAGCGAAACATCTACCCCTCCGCTAAGCGGGAATAACAGCAGCGATTGTAAGTCTGCCAATTTTTTTTTAGCAAAATAGAGTTAGAGTAATATTCACATCCAGCAGTAAGAAACTCTTGATTAAGTTTAGATACCCCACCATATTTTCAAGTAGGATTTTCCCCCATTTTGTGCTCTATCCTTTCTATCGGTTTAATAATTAATCTTTATATCTAATCAATTTTATTTCTAGCAATACTACATCATAAGTACGCGTATCAATAGCGGCAGTGAATCAGCCGGCTTGGCTTGCTCTATAGTGTATTAATACACAGCAGTTTTGGGCTATGAATAATGTATTTATTCAGTCAACGCATTTAACGCAGCATAGCTCTCTCTTAATTTTCCGTCAATTTAGACTAAGTCTAAAAGGTTCCCAAAATCGACGGTTAAATAATTATTATCTCTCTAGTATCGGTAATTGCGACAGCAATTATCAAATTAGCAGTACTACAGCTCAACCCGGTTTAAAGAAGAGAAAAATTGTGCTCTATGGTACGAAATTTACATTTAGGGTAATAAGTGAACGGTGATCACCTCTTTACAAAATAGTTAAAAGGTTGATTGATGAAAAAGACAATAATTTTTCGGTTGGAAAGTTTACAACTTTAGTTTACAGAAAGAGACTGATTAATACACCGGTTTTTGAGCTAATATGACATAATTATTTTCCTTTACAAAATTGTAGTTTGCAATTGACAGATAGACAAATTTATTAGCTGGGTAGCGGTAAAAAATTGATTGAATACATTTTCACCAAATGTAGAGAACAAACATAAGATCAAAACTTATGTATAACAAATGGGGGGATACTATTCAAACATTCAAGGATAGAACATATTAAGAAAGTTTAGTTCATAATTAGAATTAGATGGCAGAATGCTTTTTAATTTCTTTGTTCTCCTGTCTCAGTCTCTTAAGTTCTAAGGCAATCTGGTTATCCGCTTCAATTAGGGTCTCAGCTTTCTTTATCAGATCCTTTTGTTGGTTATCCCCAATTTTGAGTATTTGACTGGACAGGATGTTTTGCTTCCGGTACCGCTCCTTCTCTTCATTTGCACTTATTGTGAGGTGGTCCAGCTTGATTTCGATTTCACTAACAGCGGACTCTGAGTTCCAGAGCTGTCCTCTGAACTCATGGTTTTCCGTTAGAAGTTGGTCTGAAGAGATCGTTTCTACCGGCTCATCTTGTGGAAGAAAAGCCGTAATCATCTCAAAAGGAACGCTGATGCGATTGTGGCGTTCTTTATTCTCTATCTCATATTTCCTTTGACTCACATCACGGCTTCTGAGTCTCCACAAGTTCAGCGATCGGACCAGAGAGGAGTCTGGTATCACAGGAAGCACAGACAAAAGGACCAAGACTTTCTTGCCTGTGATCTTATTCTGAATGATGGGCTGTTCAGAGAGGCACCACTTGGTGTATTCTGGCCTGAGGGAGTAGTCAAGCGACTTGACAAATTGTGGGTTGTCGCTCAAGGGGAACTGCTGTGGACCAAATTGTTCCTCTAGGCGCTGTGGTTTCTCTGGATTGTCATGTCCCTTTGGAATTCCATCATCAATGAGACTTTTGATAAGGTTTTTGGGAAATTGCTGGGAGTACTTTGCATTTGGTTGTCTTCGGTGTTGTTGTGGTTGATGTTTCTGGGTATGGCCACGTTGACGTGGGTGTATCGCTCTCGGCTTTTTGGTGAGTGGTGGAAGATCTGTCAAAAAATACACTTGCAAAGAAAGGTTAAGACGAAATCTAGCTGTGCTGAAAAGAAAACAATCGTACTCTTTAAAGTACCAACAAAATCATACCCTTAGAGTACAGGAATACAATCACACATTATGTGCAGAATCAACCAACTCCCACCGGCGCGGAAAGAAGGAAAAGTAAAATTCAAAAGAACTGAAATTTGGAAAAAAAATTCCGTTTTTAAAATTGGAATACCATATTAACCAAAAAATTATTTGTTTAGAAGCTTTGAATCAGATTGTGTCAGATTTAACTGACTAAAATCGGGTTTCGGACCTCGTGGCTCCCCTCCGTGCGACAACCAGAGCAGCCTGTTTTTTTTGTTGCAATATATACCTGCTTGTGGTGAAGGTTCGTTAGATGAGGAGAAGCAGGAGGACTTCTATGAGGAGGCCAACAGAGAGGGTGATGATAAAGGAGAGAAGAATAAGGATTGGGACGTAAATGAGGTGCATTATTTGAGAACTTTCCGGCCAAACGTCGTGGGGGTTGATCTTTTTCAAACAAATGGGGCAATTATGTTTCTCTTGGGCACAGGGATTACATACGAAATGTCCAGGGTCCTCGTGACATTTTGTGTGCGGGTGGGTGGAGGAGGTGACACTTTTCTTTATTTGGTTGCAGCAAAAACATCGGTAATAAAAACAAAGGGACAATGTATAAATGTGGCGGAGGCAAAAGGGGCAATTTGGTTTAGAAGAGTGTCGGAATAGGTTAATTCTGCAATCGGTGCAAACTAAATGGGGGGTTGGTCGCGTCGGAAGGGTGCAATTTTTTCCAACAGGAAGTAATTTTTGAACAAATGGGACATTTATCACGGTATTCGACAATAGGGGGGCGTGATGAGTTCTGGAGGGGGAAACTATTCTGAAGGATAAACAATTTCCCATTTTAAAAGTCGCGGGTAGGATAAATTGTTTCGTTGTCGATGTTGGCTGGGGGATTTATTTCACTTAATTTTAACTTAAGTGATTCTTCAATTTTTAAAAGGAAGTTCCAGTGGGGTGATAGAGGAGTAAGTGTTTTAATTAATTTTTCTTTAGTGTCGATTTTTTTATAATAAATGTCTATGGAAGGGGAGGTGTAATTATCTGTTTCTACGAAGGAACGTTTATTGTCAGTTATTTTGATCAGATGCTAGTTTAAATGGAATATCATTTTATTTTAATTTATTGTTTTTTGTGCAGATATTTTTGGCACATTTGGCGTGATTTTCGAGTAGATAAAATAAAAAGTTCCAATAACCAGAAGAGGGGTATACTGAGAGGGTTGATTGTTCTTGGGATTCGACCATCTTCAAGTGTACTAAAATGAAGGATGGAAGGTTCTGTTTCAAATGTTTTTTCGAAAATACAAATTTCAACTAATTCTTCATTTAATAAGAAAAACATGATCAAAAAAATAGAATAGGTACTTAATTGTAAGTTCGGCGTTAGAATAAAATGATAGGCACAGGGCAAGTTCAAATATTTGTGGGTGGTTAATTTTCAATTTATATAGTGGCTTAAATTGCTGTGGGGATGGCGATTATAAATTATGAAGGAGTTATGGGTGGTGGATAATGCAAGGATATTATACACATTATTATTCAATTTAAGGGTAAGAGATCTGCTCTGTATATTAATCATCACCAGTTGGATATATCGATGGGGATTTCATCCAAATTCAGTTTTGAAAGCATCATAAAAAAGTTCCAATAAGGTGAAAAAGCTGGTATAGTGATGGAACCTTCGTCCCAAGAGTCAACAAAATCAAATAGAACTTCTAAAGTGGGGGTTATTTGATAGGGGAAGTGAACTCTGAAGGATCGGTTTATTTGCTAAGGTCATACTAATTGGCCTTGGTAATAAAAGTACATCCCAAAACGTTATTCTCGTGTTGGTGGAGCTCGAAGTGTTTGCAATGTACAGTGAATAGGTTTGGTTCTCTGAAATGTTTAAGAAATAGGGCGAAATTAGTTAAAATGTATAAAAAAGCAAATAAATTAATCAGTTCACGAAGGGACATCCGAAGGTCGAGTTGCATCTTTTTATAAAAGAAAGTGGATGTTGCTTCCTAAATCGAGTAGACCATATTCACAATCAAGTAAAAATTCCTAAAGAAGATAAAATTTTCCGTGGTTTGAATAAATAATATGTCTACTAAGTCAGAAAATTTGGGTGCGCTAAATTTTCATAAGCAGGTATAAAAGAGTAATATATATGTCCATAAAATTCGTGAAACTTAATAAATAAACCTTTATGGTACTCAGATACAAAAAGATCATTAAAACTTTGCATCTCAAATCATAATGCTCAAACAGTTAGGTTATGCCAATAAGAGTTGATTAAGTGTGATTAATTAAGTATAAAACGACAAATTGGATGACTGAATTGTGGGTGAGCAATTTTATTTACTTCTTGCTCAGTAGTAACTTTAGGGTAAAGATGTGGTATTTTTGGCATTGGAGTTGATGCTACTTCAGGGGCATTGAGTGGTGACAATTCTATTTGACTGCTGTCGTGATAGATGTTATTATCTGGTGTATGCTTGAGGTATTGACTTCTGTTTGGTTCATTGTTTGTATTGTTATCGGAGTTTTCGTCAACCTTAGGTTTTTGATAAATTGATGTTACAATGGAAAGTAGAAACAAATTGTACGAGGCTCCTAGTAAAATTTTCCAAAACCCAATAGTGTTTTTCGACAGTTTTTGTATCTCGAAAGCTCTTAAAATAAAAATTACAACATTGGTCAAAAGTTTGATAAACGTGAAACATGCAAACAAAATTCCGGCTCTTTCTACGTAATCACCAATTTCTCCAAAAGTACTCTTAAAGTGATCAAGGAAAAAATGGTGACAACATTGAATCTAGATATAATCGATTATTGAGTCCAGCAGCGCGATAGATGTCGCGTTGACTATTGTCTATGTGTGCGTTTTGAAGAGTTGTTCGAGAAATCTTTTTCAAGACTGAATAAGATGCAGATTTGTGCGAAATTGTTCACCAAAGTCTTTCAATTGGTTTACAGTGTAAATACCTGCACGACGAGAATCAAAATCTGGGATTTTTTGAACATAACCATTTTGTTGTGGAGCAAAAACAGCGGAAGGTTTAAAAGGAACTAGCGCCGCCATCAACTGATACCAAGAATTATTATTATCTAAATCAAGTTGAAACAAAATTTTAAAAGTATCTGTACTGTCTATTTCATTTGCAAATAGAAATGTTTGGTGCGTAATAGGATTAAGAAACATAATTTTTCCGTCATAAAAGATCAGAATACTGTCGTAACAGCGATCAAGTACTTTAAACGATGAAATTTTCTTTTAGCATGGATATAGGAAACCTATGACACCTTCAAATTCTAAGAACATTGAACGATTTCAGGTTAACATGCATCCGGCCAATCTATTGTTTTCGTAAGACAATGCATTGATCATTTGGATTTGAGTGCGTCTGAGCTCGCACATATTTTGTAAAATAAGGAAGTCAGACTGTTCCAAATCACGCTAGACCTTATACATCATGAAATAAATTTTCATACGCATATGAGCATCATAATCGATGGTATCTTTTCCAACGTTTTCAAATTGTTGGCTATCATCTAGCTCGTTTTTAGGTGTCTCACAATTCACCCTTATTTTGTTGTCGGTTGCAACTTGCATTTTGTAATAATTAACATTATATTTTGAAATTACGGTTTTTCCTGTATTCATATCAAATCCGCCTGCAAAAGAAACAAATAAATCATCAAAGTTTGTAATAAACAAAGGAGAAGGTTTTCCACAGATTTAATTTTATTCGTTATTTATACTAAGTTTTATGTCTCTCGTGTGGTCCATTTTCATGTTGTTTTGCTAACGATAAACGTCATTTTGCATATCATGCGTGCTTATGATATAGTATTGTGGTGGATCTGGTTCGTTTGTGAATTTTATCATTTTTGCGACTTGAGTGAAAAATTTTGTAACAATGCATTTTTCTGGTATGTCCAATGAGTAGGCGAAGGGGTCTAGTGATGTTGTTTCACAACCTCCTTCCTTAAGTTCGCATGGAAGTTTTAATCCTAAGGGGGTAAAAACTGATTTTGTGTCCTGATCAACTTCAAGTTCAAGTCTTTGCATTTGTGTTTTAAAGGAAAAAAGATTTATTTAAAGAAAAAATAGCAATCTGTGTTATCGTCTAAGCGGTCCTCCTCGTTCAGACAACCATGTGTGTATTGGTGCTTTAAAATTTCGTTTGAAATGTCTAACTTATAAGTTCTAACGTACTCTGTTATTGCAATTTGTCCTGTATTGTTAGCAAGTCTACAATTCACTGGCGTTACTTTTACGTCAGTTGTAAGGGAAAATTGGTCATAGGCTAAGGAAAGGTACAATAAAAAGCCACAGCGCAATTTTAAGATTTGCGATTTTACTCGACACATTACTGCCTCTACTTTTGTTCTGTATGATCTTTGATACAGTGTCACCGTTGTGGGTGCAACTTTAATATTTTCTGATTTAATGTTGCATTGAGCTACTTGATTTAAAGCATACATTTTGCTCTCTTTCATTTTTGAACTGTCATAATGAACAACTTTTAATGTAGGGGAAACGTTATCTAGTTTATTCCTAACTGAGGGTCTACAAAAAGATACAACAATAAAGACAATCAAAATATTTAAAGATTTACAAAGGAATTTATTGTTTTTTTTCAATAATTTTATTTTATTAATGATTGACAGAGTTTTCGTTTTTGTAGTGTTCGAAAGCTTAGAGTAAGTGTGGAAGAAGTAAGAGAAAAGGTCTCGGAAAATAATTTTCCGATGATTTGAACCTTTAAAGTAAAATTTAAAGTAAGATTTAAGTAAATCCCGCTTGATAGCGAGTAGTAAGTTTTTTCAAACGTCCCGAAATTCGACGATCGATTCGAGATGAGCGTTGATCATTCGAAGGAGTTGGGTTTGCTTCGGGTGATTGTACACGAGGCTGGGTTCTAACAGAGCAGACTCTAATGTCAGGTGGATATGCAAAACGAATACGTGTTTCATGATATGGGGTAGAAATTCTAGTTCTACTACGACCACGGAAATCAGCTGTTTGTGTGTTGTCTACATAAGTAATTGAAAAACCTCGCTGAAATCCAAAATCTGGTTTTGTTTTTGAGGTATTGTTATCTTCAAGAGTTTTCTCTTGTTGATTTTCGTTTTGTATATTATCCGTATTACTTGTAAAATTTTCTACTGGGAAAAATTCAATGTCAGTGAAGGGTTGAAAGGAAAGTTTATCCACTGGCTTATTAAGTTTTTCAACTTCTTTATTCATCAAATTTTCGTAGAATGGCTGGAAGTTTTCATTCCTTAAATCATAATCAACAACTAACTCTGAAATTGCGTTTTCGACAGAAAAGTACTCAATTAGGTGATTTTTATGCGCAACCTTTTTGACGTTTTTGTTTGAAATAAGTTCTATTTTGTAATTTACTTTTTGTCAATTTTTTTGTTACTTCATACGATCCTGATCTTAGTTCATGCAACGTTTAGGATTTTCGATCCTCGAATGAATTATTTTCTATTAAAATTAGCTGTCCTACGTCTAAAGGCTCACCTAGTTTTTGTTTGTTTCCGTTTTGATGTGCTTTGGAGTTAACTTCAATGCTTCTATTGTATGCAGTTTTGTAAATTTGTTTGAATTGATTTTCACGAGCAAGCAATGAACTACTTAATTTTGGTTTTAGCAGTTTATCTATCTGATCGTTCTTGCAACTTTGATCTGAATGCTTGTGGAGTGGTAAATCTTTGCAGAATACTGAAGTACAAGTTAAGTGGGAAGACCTTTAAAATCCTGATTTCAGAATAGGCGGAAATTGGGGCTTTTGGCCAAAAACAATCTCGTAGTGTGTTAATCCTGTACTAGTGTTTACTGTTGTGTTTTGAGCAAACGCGAACTTTGGTGCTAAGTCATTCCAATTACGATTGGCTTGTTCAAAAAAGAATCGGAAATATGTGCCAAGGTGTTTGTTTTGGATCTCAACTTTCGCGTTAGTCCAGGGCGAATATGCTGTTCTAGGAGCATGCGTAATTCCAAGTTCAGGAGTCCAACTTGTGAACTCCTCGTTCATAAACGCTGATTCTTTATCATACATAAGTTTTTGTGGTGTACCAAAAGTAAGATAAAATTTTCCAGAGCTGATATTGTTTCACTTGCTGGTGTTGATGAAACTGGATAATTTTGAATGTAACGAGGAAATTACTACTAAGCAATGTTTATTTCCGTTCGAGGGTGGATTTATTGGACCTTTGCGATCTATATGTACCGTGTGGAATGGGAAAGGTACAATTTCTGACCATTTTTCAAGTGGTGCTTCGTTGAAGTCTTTGCGTTTTTGTTTATTTTTTGACAGTCTATTTAATTGGCTATCAAGTGAGAAACCCATTTATATTTAACCTGGCCAATAGAGAAAGCGTTTTATGCTTGACAATGCTTTATATTTCCCAGAGTGTCTGGAAAGTGAGTCGGGGTGAGCTAAATCAAAAATTTTCAAGAATAATAATAATGGTGCAAATATTTTGATGTTAAGAATATTTGGGTCTTCAGTTGGTTGTTTAATACTTTTAAAATGTTTCCAATTAGGCACAGATTGTTGAAATTATTCAAGTATGCTTTCAAGGCTTCTGATTTTCGAAACTTTAGGGTTTTCTCATCTTTGTTACCTGATTAAAAAAAAGTTGTCTAACAGTCTGGATAACTGGGTCTCTGAATTGCTCCTGGCTGATTGCTGTTATGTTCAAGTCAATATCTTTAGCAAAACTAGATAATTTTTCAATGAGTTCTTTTCCATCTGAATATTCGTTATTCTCTTAAATCGGTTTTGCTAGTCGAACACTTGCTATTCTATCAAAACTTGTTTGCTTGCTTCAACCTCTCGCTCAAGACTCATGTCATCTATTTCTATATCCAACAATTCAACAGAATTTAGCAAAGAGTCGTCTTCTGTTATAGAAACTTTTTCAAATTGCTGTTTTTTTTCTAATTTATCATCAAATTCTAACGACAAATCAGAGTAGTAATTTTCACAGTCGTTTTGTTCGCCTAAAATTGGTTCTTTTAATGGGCACTTGTCACGATTATTGTTTATTGCATTTCCTTTCAAGAAGGATTCTGAGATATCGGTAGGGGCTGTCTGAAAAAAATTGTTCGTTCTCAAAAATTATTATTTTAAACGCCTTGAAAAGATTGTTTTAGAATGGAGTAGCAATAGTTTTTCTGTCCCTTTTCATTGTCATTCAACACGAATGCCTGAATCGACGTAAATTTAATGTCTTTTGGAATTTTTTTGCGTTTCAGTTAAGATTTGTCTAATCCTTTTATCGAGACGTTTCTACTTAGAATGTCTGGAAAGGCTAGGTTTTTGCCTTCTGTCTAGATTGTTTTCAAGTTTTGGAATTATGAAATGACAGCGGAAGTTGATAGCGGAAAAGTCGATGAGATAATTTTCTTCCACGTCCCCAAAGATACAATAGGGGCTTGGGGTCTGTGTAGAGATACACTGGATGCGGGGAACCTGTTATGTAATGCTCATACGTTTGTAGAGCAACCATTACACCACAAAGTTCTCTAGCTGTTGTTCTCATTTTTTGCTCATCTTTTGTGTAAACTCGAGAATTAAATGTATCCGTTTTCCGGTACGAATTTCTTGGACTAAGGTTGAACCAACATCAATTGATTATGCATCTACATGAACATGGAAGGGGTATCTTGTGTCTAATTGCTAAGACTGTATCTTCACTTTTACGATCTCTGATTTCTCTGAACAATTTTTTGTGTTCATGTGTCCATTGAAATGTGGTTTCAAATTTAATGAGATCGTAAAATTGCTTAGTGTCCACATGTAAATTGTTTTTGTACATGCTGTAAACTCCTAAACAATCTAAGACTCGCATGACATCTCGCTTATTCTCAGGTGTCTTTAAGGCTTTCAGATCTTTAACCCTTTTCTTTACTGGTAGAATCCCGTCTTTTCCTACTACATGTCCTAGGAATTGTACTTTGCGCAAAAAAAAAAATTGTTTTCTCAGGCTGAGCTTTCAGTCCTGCTTTGCGTAGCAAGATATGGTATTTTTTGTTATTGATTACATCTTCTCAACTGTCTGAGCTTGCATGATTGTGTCATCAATATAAGTTACGGCTTGTCTAGATTTTTTTAAAGGTGCAAAGTGGATTGTCATTATCATACTGAAAAAGTTTGGTAGTCCGCAAAGTCCGTAAAAATCACGTTGAAACGGGTATTGTTTTGAACCTATTACGAAACTTGTCAGTTGTTGTGTTTCCTCCGTTAGAGGGACATGATTATATGCAGAGCATTAATCACTTGTAGTGAAGTAATTTACCTTTATTCTAGTCAATAAAGTACCTATTGGCTCTAGAGGCCATGAGTATTTACTTAGATCTGTAATTGAAATTAGATAACTAGCGTCTATTACTGGTTTCAACATGTTTCTTTTAGGAAGGATGATAACTGGATTAATAGATGACGATCCCATTTCGGTGTCGTGTCCCAATTCTCGAATTACTCCAGCTTTACAGAGCTGTTCTAGCAAATTTTCAAGTTTTTCCTGATGGTGCAATGGTACTCGTGATGATCTTTGATTAGTCAAGGTTGAATTTGGTAGATGTTTTACGTGAATTTTTTGCTTTATTTTGCCAACGTTGGCAATTTTGCCAAAATTTTGCCCTCATACTTGTGTTGGTCCTTGTCTCTGGAAAAAAGTTTCATTAGATCTAGTAATTGTGCATCATTAAGGTCAGAATGACTGATGTCAAATTTTTTGAGAAACTCACGGTCTGATTTACAAAAATTTTCCAGTTTTTCTAGTGGTATTTGTTGTGGTCGAATTTCACCTTTTATTGCTGCTTTTTGTTTTTAATGTCTTTTAGATCTTGACTAAAATCTGTTTCTAACTCATGTTGGTCTGCAATTTCCTTTTCCTGTTTTTTTTTCTGAGCTTTTTTCAACATTTGTCTAAAATCTGTTTTGTCTAATTTCGGATTTTCTAAAGTCTGAATTGGGTTTTCAACTTCTTCAGTCACATGAAAGATGTGATTGAAATCTGTTTCAGTTTCTGACAGGACATCTAAGAACGCAACATTATCAACCAGTGTGTATTTTTGTGTTTTATGACAAATTTCTTCAAAAGTGTATCCTATTGAACCTTTATCTTTTGTTACTTTACGATCACCGGTGTTATAAGGCATTATTGGCAATTTTTTTTTCTTGTCATACGCCATAGACGTTGTATGTGTAGATACCTTTGTCTTAAAGGCTGTTGTCAATTATGAAAGATATTCCTTGTTTGAAAAATTGGTTTGATTTGGTAATTGTTAGAACTCTACTAAATTTTGGTGCTGGCTCGAAAGGTTGTTTAGCATTACTTTTTCAAATTTATTCACTTTTTGTTTGATTTTTTGAGAGCGTGATTGAGACGTTTGGATAAATTTTCAAGTTCATTTTCGGAGTTGTGAATTCATTTCATTTTGTGGCAAAATTCAAAAAATCCGTTCCAAGGATGTTTAATTCGCAACCGTTTTTCTCTGAAACCCATGTTTTAAGATCTGTGTAATATTTGACTTCAATTTCGAATGAGATGAAAACATGAATGTAGCCTAACAATTTCAATCGTTTGCCGTTTTGTTTTTCTGTTTAGACTCAATTAGTTTAACATCAATCAGTGATATAAGTTCCTGTAGAAAATCAAAATTTATTAAAAAACATGTTGCTCCTGTGAAGACTAGAACCTGGGATTCTATACCGTTATATTTATTGCTGTCTCTGACGGCGTGAATGTACAAGTCAAAAAATGTTTGTCATTTTGTTTTTGTACGAAGACTCGTCTAGTTTAAATTATTTTCATCTTGTTGGTTGTCCACAAAGAATCCATTAAATTTATTCTCTCTGAAATGAACTCTGTTTGAATTACGTTCTCTATTGTTATCTCTAGAATTCTGATTAGAACTGTGACTTCTTCTATAATCCTGTCTTGGACTAATTGACTCGCGATACCTTGTTCGGGAATCGTTTCGATCATATTATCGTTCCCTTGAATAGCTCCTATAGCCCTGGGGTCTACGATCGTTGGACCTGCTACTATAGCGTCGATCTCGAGTCTCAAAGCTTTGTGAGCAATTTCTGAATTTATTGTTCTCAGATCTAGGATAAGGAGAGTATTGTCTGCGGTTTTCTTGGTTGTAGTAACTTTTTCTTGGTCTATAGTCCTGTCTGTATCTGTTCTGATTTCTATCATCACTATCTTCTCTTGAACGACGTCCTCTATAGCTTTGATAGTTATCTCTGAACTTATCTCTTTGCTGTGGTTACTGTCTGTTTTGTTCTTTAAAATCTTTGTTTGCATAGCAATATGCTATTGAGTGACCTGACTTTCTTTAAAATTGACAAATTCGTGTGTGATTCTGTTTGTTTTTAGTTTGATTTGGGTTGTAGGCTGCGCTATTTCTGTTATTTTTCATTCAACTTGTTAATTCTTGGAGCTGGTCTTTTATTCCATCTGTCTCCATTTTGTTATCTATGCTGCTAGATGCTGTGCCTGTGAAATCACTACTTACTGCAAAACTTAAGTCTTTAGTGCTCACATGATTTTTAAGTTGTTCTCATGTTGCATGAGCTGTTTCTATCAGAAATTTATGCGCTTTTTGTTTAAGTGCTGGAGGAGTTAAATCTCTTAACAAAAAATTCCATTAACTTAGTTTGCCTTTGAGCATCTATGAATGGGTGTGGCCATCATTTTTCCACTGTTTTTTTTTTAGTCTGTGTACATAACTTTTTATTAATTCATCTGGCTGTCTACAAATGTTTTCCACCTCAATTCGTTTTCTGTACTTTTCTTTCTGGTCTGTGAATCTATCTAAGAAACCTGTCCTAACATCATCCCATGGTTCCACTGCGGGCAAAGAATCGAACCATTGGGCTGCTGGTCCTCTTAGGACTGAGCCAAATAATGCTTTTCTACGTGCGTCATATGCATTTTCTGCATCTCCTGCTCCTGGTCTGAGTCCTAACGAAAACTCTATTTTTCTCTCTATTAGATTTAGAAAATCTGCTACGTCTTCGCTTGGGTCTAAGCCTGTAAATTTTTCAAGAGAATTGTGTGGGTATGCTACAATATTTGCCATTTTTGTTTTAAGGTTTTTTTGAATGATTACTAAGTTTTTATATGAAAACGATAAAACAAACGATAGGAAACAATACAAAAGTCTAATCAAAGAAATTGAAGCTATGAAAAGATCAAAACTTTTTATGGAATTTAGAAAATATTTAGACAATTTACTTAAACAAATGGTCCTATTTCAAAAACACTATTTGGAGTAAGAAGTGCTTCTAAAATTTAGTTAAACTTTAGGTTGTTTTTTGCATGTGTTATGTAGCAAGTTAGTCCTGGAACGTTATCATAATTAATGAAAATGTACATATATTGCTTTTTCTTATCTACTTTATAACTAGTAACTATGCCTGTATTATGACCAACTGTGGTAGTAATATTCAAAAAAGTAGCGTAAATACTCATTGAATTCAACTTTTGTTTTAATAAAGGTTTAATTTTAGAAAGTATCAGTTATAAAATTAAGTAAAAATTTAGTTATCTAGAGTTCAATATAACTATTGGGCGTGTGCAAAGCTTTCAAAGTTTTGTAAAAATCAGGATTAAAACTTGCATATGTTATAAAGCAGTGTAGGCGCGGGTCGTTAGCAAACTTGTAATAAATATTAAGAGATCGTTTATCGTTATTTAATATGTTTTCTAATTTCATAGCTTTATCGTCGTACAGAATGGTTACATTTAGATTTAGGTGCTTTGTACTAATATCCATGAGCTAAGTTATAAGACAATAAAAAGAAAAAAGAATTTTTGTTTTGTTTTCCACTTTTTTTACATAAATATTTGAGATTAAATAATTATAGACATCTATTTAATCGTTGATAGCAACCATTTTCGGTTAGTTGGTATTCTATCCGGAAAAATTTTCCTGCTTGAGAGAATTTTGGTTTTTGGTTGCTTTCAGAGAATGCTGTTGTTAAAATTGGTCCAAATACACTGAAACTATAGGAAATGATTTGGTTAGTGCTATCAGAATTTCTTATTAGGACACAATAAACGTTTTCTTTTTGGATTATTTCTTTAAGAAATTAGGTAATGTGGCTGAAAAATGGAAACTTCTTCAAATATATAGAGCTTATTATTTTTTACAGAACTAATTACAGATTTTGCTGTAACTAATTACAGAGTTGCTTTCACTCATTTATTGGAAGCTTGTGGTTGAGTGTACATACATTGTAAATTGATGATTGAGCCACGTTTATTAAGTCTATTTAACAAAAAATCCAATGATGTACTTTCAGTTTTAAAAATGGTTACCTCTCCGACAGTTTTTGTTCTTTTAAAACGGTTGACTATTGTCACGTATGAATGTCTAATGTCGGTGACGTATTTGAGCAGTCGGTAGTCTGCTGAGTTATCCTTAATACTTATTTGTTTCTCTCCTATTAGATTTTCCATATAATTTTTGCTAAATTTTTGAGCTATCAAATTGGTGAAGTGAAGATTTTGTGCAAAATTATACGTATTCTAATAAATACAATCAAATATATGGCTCAAAAAAACGAAGGAGAAACTTAAGTATCACAAAATAACAAAAAAGGGAGCGTTTACTTAGGAAAGTTGCACGAAAAGATCGTGTTAATTCTTTTAAGTTTGCCGTTTTGGTGGTTAATTTTGGTTAAAACACTGTATTTCTATTAGCATATTAACTTATAACAGGGGCTGATAGGCTTTTAATGGCTTTTTTTGTCAGTGTGTTTGGATTTTTACTCACACTTGATGATTATCGGCAAATTTCAGGAAATTATTTTTAATTTTGAGACCAATTTTGAGATTTGTACCGCTAATTTGTATCCAAAATGAGATATTTTTTAGCTTTTGTGGTTCAATTTGGGTAATTTTTCACAAGTTACGGGCAATTTTTGAATTACCTGGGCCAATTTTGGGTCCATTTTGGGCAAAAAATGACAATTTTGGGTCAATTTTGATCAATTACCAGATCAATTTAGGCAAAATTTTGAAAAATTTTGGCAAATTTTGACAATCTTTTAGCAAAATATGGTGTTTTTTTAATGAAACAGGGCAAAATCACGAAAATTTTGGCTGAATTTTGGCTCAACTTTCTGACACTTTTGGGCTAATATGTCAATAATTTGGGTCAAATCTAATAGTTTCGGGTTGAAGTTATTTCGATTTTGTGTTTAAAAGCAAAAATCGGTGTTAAAATTTAATTAATATAGTCAATTATTGGTTATTTTAGGCAAATTTTGGATTAAAACCGGTTAATTTGCATGAATTTTGTATAAAAGTTGAAATATTTTGGTCAAAAATAGGCAAATTTAGGACCAAAGTGCCTAAAATTGGGCAATTTTTAGGTAAAAATTGAAAAAATTGGGTCTAAATAGGTGAATTTCAGGACTATATGAGCTTAAATTGAAAACTTTAAAGAATAATTTGGGCTTTCTTTGGTGAAAATTATTTACATTTGGCACTAAAATTCAATTATTTACTCAGAACTGGGTTGAATTTAGGCAAATACTTCCAATTTCTACACCAAACGGGGCTAAATTCTTCAAAAATCTGATAAAATTTGAAAGTTTTTACTTTATTCTGGACAATTCTAGTGAACAATCGTGTATAATTGGCTGATTTTTTGATGAATTCTTACTAAATCCTGTTAATTTAGGCAAAAAAATAGGCAAAATCGGGCTAAAAATCTTAAAATACCAACTTTGTTAAACTCAAAACCACAAAATTTTAGAAATTCAGGGGCTAAATCGAGGCGTTATAGAGGTTGCTGGGACGTTTGGTTAACAATACAAAGTAATTTGTAGCTATCAGAGTGAGTTATTAACTTTTAGAGACACTAATAAGTACACTATACATGTATAATAAGCAGAACAACGTTAAACTAGGCTTATATGCATGTGGGTCAATTGGTTTTTGCAATACTATGGGTTTGGAGAATGATAAGTTTGATAATTTAGAAAATATATCAAAAGTTAAGATGTTTAAGTCACGCTAAAGTTATGTTACGGACAATATATGAGAATTATGTTAATGAATATGGGCATATGATTTCGTATATAGGATTAGGGGGGATAGTACAGTTCGTTATGCTAACAGTATTTGGTTAAGTTGAACACAATTATTTAGTCTAAAATCGACATTAATGTGACCGGTCTGGTCTATTTTGTGCCTGGGGAACTAAAAGACGTCTTATTAAGATACCAAAAAAATTTACTCACGTGTGCGCTTAAAAACCAACCTACAATGTGAAAAATCGGGTCTGAGAAGCAAAGAACGGGTGCTCAAAGTTACTAAATCAGTGGACTGTTCTTTTGGGGGGAGAAACCGTCTCTTTTAGTCGGTCGTACTTGAGATGTTCAGAGCCTTAGAACATCTTACACAGCGCGGTATGTGGCCCAACCATAGAAACTGTGTGACCTCTGGGTTTTTGATTTGGAAAACTAGCCACAAAAAGTGGACCATTTCCCTAAATGTGTGAGCAACCGACGTTCTTTATTGCTCATTGTTCCCCACTGGTTTTTAACTCTGATGTGGTAGCGATTATATTCGCTTGATCTTAATTACCACATTAGAGCTAAACCAATATTATTATAGCGACCAAAATTAAGTGCTAGAATAAGTCTCACTATATGCTCACAATGTTCTTTGCTAATTTCCAAACCTAAGTATTATTTGCTAGAAATAAAATTGATTAGATATAAAGATTAATTATTAAACAGATAGAAAGGATAGAGCAGAAAATGGGGGAAAATCCTACTTGAAAATATGGTGGGGTATCTAATCTTAATCAAGATGTTGAATCCATCTTACTGCTGGATGTGAATATTACTCTAACTCTATTTTGCTATCAAATCGGCAGACTTACAATCGCTGCTCTTATTCACACTTAGCGGAGGAGTAGATGTTTCGCTCTCAGAGCAGAGAGAGGAAAAAAGAGAGAGAGAAAGAAATTTTCAGTGGATAATGAAGCGGCTTAAGTTTGCGCTGATTGAGGTTCGTACTGATTTCCTTCAGCAGCAATCTCTAGGCTCGTGCGTGATTATAATTGAGTCAACACGACTAAAAAATCACAAGACCTATGACTAGCTCCGAATCAATTCCTATGCCATTCGTGGAGCCGACTATTATTCGACTTTAGTCATATACTCGTTTCAAACTTGTTGCTGTGAAGAGCGGCCTGGATAGCTTCAGTATCCTTCACTTAGTACGCCTATCAATAGCGGCAGTGAATCAAACGGCATGGCTTGCTCTATAGTGTATCAAATATTACACAGCAGTATTTGGCAAGGAATAATGTATTCCTTGACTCACCGCATCTCACGCAGCATAGATCTCTCGTCATTTTCCGTCAGTTTAGACTAAGTCTAAAGTGTTCACAAAGTCGACAGTTAAAAAATTACACTCTCTGTAGTATCGGTAATTGCAGCGGCAATTATCCAATTAGCAATACTACAGTAAAAGTGACCTGGCACACTGAAGTCTGTACAATTTGACGTCATCTATTTTAGCCTACTGTTCTTTTATAATATTTGGCTCACAAAATAGCGATAGTTTTCACTAAAAACTTAAAAAGTAACAAAAAAACATATATTCAGCACCCAGTTGATCACTTTTATTTGTTTCGCCAAGCTGTTAATTGAGAAAATGTCAGCGTAAATTGCGTTTCAACTAAAAAACTAAAAAATTGCGTTTCAACTCTTTTTCTACATTCTTTGCACAAGAAACATCAATTTTTTCACTTTTTTGTCAAAATATGCCAAAAGATGACAAATAATTATTAAAAATTATTATGCAAACAACACCAAATTACTCAATATTAATTGCACGAGCAAACTTTCACCTTATGAAACTTTGTTGTATACTCCATTATAAATAGCATAAATCAATTTATTCTACATTCTTACCTCAAAAATTACCAACTTTTGCACAATTTTGGCCTTTTTTAAAAGAAAAAATACAAAAAATTTAGTCAAAAATTATCACCAAATATTGTTTATTATAAACCCGATTCTTTAACAGTATTTCACCGACCATATTTTAACATTTTTTAAATGTACAAAAAAACTTGGCGGCGAAGAAGTATATTTTTAAACTTTTTACCACCAAAAAACACCTTAAGCGCTCTATTCAAAATATTTTGAATAGAGCGCTTAAGGTGTTTTTTGGTGGTAAAAAGTTTAAAAATATACATTGGCGGCGAAGAAGTATATTTTTAAACTTTTTACCACCAAAAAACACCTTAAGCGCTCTATTCAAATTATTTTCAACCCGTATTTTTACCAATGTTTTATTGGCCCCCATATCGGGCATTTCCCGAAACAGTGATGAAGCCATAAAAACACTTTTTTAACTCAATTTTCAGACAAAATTTAGACCCCAATTTCTTCAATTTTCACGTCATTTTTCACAATATTTTGTGCTGCCTTCATTCTCATGCGGTATTTTCAGTTCGGAACTCTCCTTGAAACTTCTCTCCAAGCTTGAAATTCAACAAACTTCCAATTTAATTATTTCGTACTTACTTGTTAATTCAAACATATGGGCAACAGAAACCAAAAAATTAATACCACTTATGAGGTCTCAGAATCGCAAAACAATTAACTTTATTACATTAAAACAAAACCTTATCAATTTTAGGCTATCTTTTTCTTCCTTTACCTCAGTATTCCATCAGGTTAGTCACTTTCGTTTTTCAGTCCTTCATCGTCTTAAAAAAAATCGCAAAATTTTTGAAAAATTTTACAAGTTTCGCTCATTCACCGCACTAACTCTTTTTTCAAAAATTTTACAAGTTCCACCGATCCAACAATACAAAATTTACAAAAAATTACAAGTCTTTGCCAACCACGAGAAACAAATTTTCAAAAAACTTTACAAGTTTTCGACAAGGGCTCCTAAAAAAGGCCAAGCCGGTATTGTAACGAGGAGGAACCAGGTCCCCCCCATAAAATACTGGCATTTTCAACATTACTAATACCAACGGCTATCTTTTCAGACTTTGCAAGAATCTTGCAAGAGTCTTGTAAGATTACGCACCGTCTTGCAAGATCTTTCAAGACTCTTGCAAGATTTTGCAAGATAGCCGTCGGATATGCAAGAATCTTGATAGATAAAGGTCGGTCTTGTAAGATTCTTGCAAGATCAGCGTGTGATGGTTGCAAGATGGGTGTCCAGAAATCTAGTCTTAGCTTGAGCGTGGGCCTTTTTGGCTTCTTTGATGACTAGAGCCGGTGCAATAGGGAGCTCCAGAAGGAGCACACCTGACCTAGCTACCAAAGAAAAAAAGACCATATAGAGCTAAGACTAATGCTCGAAAGGGTCAAAAACAAGGGCGGGGTTTATCGCGCTGCACGAAGGGGTCACAAACAAGAGCGGGGGTTATTGCGCTGCGGAAAGAAACAGACAAAGATATAAATGAACATCTAAATGCACCAGAAAAGGGGCACAGAGAGAGGTGGTGGATTTTTCAACGGCTATCTCGCAAGATCTTTTAGCGTTCCTGCAAGATAGGCGTCCGCTTCTTGCATCTTGCGAGATAAACGCGTCATTTGCAAGAATCTTGCGATGTCTCGCAAGATAAACGTCATTTGCAAGAATCTTCCAATATGTTGCAAGATAAGCGTCGGAGTTCGTCTGGGGTATCTTTCAACAATCAATTCCGTTTTAAAAGTTGATTATCTCTCCGTAAAAAATATCGAACGGCAGTAATTGGTCTATAAAAAAGGTGAAAGTACATCTCGTATCAACTTCCTGAAACCCCGTTTCTCTGCGGGCTGGTACATTAACCCCCAATAATTTAATTGTTGGGAAAATAAGTCTGTTGTTGAATTAGAGGTACTTTAGGAAAATCCACTTGTTAAACATGTTTTTCATTAGCATCAACTTAATTAAAAAAGACGTAAAGAAGCAAGTTTTGACAACACTTCTCGGAAATTAAAATGTTAGTAGAACGAACAAAATTTAGTTATAAAAATAATTGGCTGTGGTGAATGAATGTTGAGAAATTTTTTATCAGCTTCGAAAAAACAATGTGAGTCATTTAAACTATATGCTAAGTTATCCTATTGGACCCAGGTGGTTACTGTCCAAAAAGATTTAAAAGATTTTACACTTTTTCTTGATACCTCATGAGATCAATAATCCGTTTTGGATTGTTTCTGTTAAACATGATTTAACTTTTGCTGCAATCTCAGCCAAATCAAACTTACTACAAAAACTTCCAAATATCAAAACAAACTTAAAATTTCAAAAAGGAAATGGATGAAGTTGCATCACCTCAGGTAATTATTTGCGCTTGTTATTTATGAGACTAATTCACTTGAGTACAAAACGAAAACAAATACAGGCAGATGCCAAAATTTCAAAAACACTTCGAGAACACCACAGTGTTCAAGGCTCTACAATTATAAGAAATTATCTGCAATAACTGTAAATCATTTGTCGTTTGTTGCTTCTCACCTGAAAACTGGTGGGTCTTCCATAAAAAGAGACAAGGTAGAATTGACAACAAACTAAACCCAAAATATAAACAGTTTAGAGATCTGTAAAACTTTTGAAGGAAACTAAATGGTCGCAGCCCTCAGTCAAATCATATAACCAACCAGCAAAATAGCATTTGAATTAACCAAAAGTAATTGAGACTTCTTACCATTTAGGTTGAGTTACTTGATGGCAAAATTGAAAACAAAACAGAGACATTTGAATTTTTTTGAAAGTTAATTTGAAGGTCTTTAAAACAAAAAAAAATAAAGTGTAACAACAACAACAAAGAAGACAAACGGAGGAAAAAATTTAAAAAAATTCATTAAATTTTGCGAGAACTGTGTCTTAGCTCAAACCTCAACTTGTTAATTCAAACATATGGGCAATAAAAATCAAAAAATTAATACCACTTGTGCTGTCTCAGAATCGCAAAACAATTAACTTTCTTACATTGGAACAAAACCTTATCAATTTTAAACTATCTTTTTGTTCTTTTACCTCATTATTCCATCAAGTTAGTCATTTTTGTTTTTCAGTCCTTCATTAGTCTCATTAAAATAGAAAAAAGATTCAGAATTTAAAAAAAATCGCAAAATTTTTGAAAAATTTTACAAGTTTCGCTCATTCACCGCACTAACTTTCTTTTCAAAAATTTTACCAGTTCCACCACTCTAACCATACAAATTCACAAAAAATTACAAGTCTTTGCCAACCACGAGACTTATAATTTTCAAAAAATTTTACAAGTTTTGGACAAGGGCTCCTAAAAAAGGCCATGCCGGTATTGTAACGAGGAGGAAACAGGTCCCCCCATAAAATACTGGCATTTTCAACATTACTAGTACCAACGGCTATCTTTTAAGACTTTGCAAGAATCTTGCAAGAGTCTTGTAAGATTACGCACCGTCTTGCAAGATCTTTCAAGACTCTTGCAAGATTTTGCAAGATAGCCTTCGGATATGCAAGAACCTTGATAGATAAAGGTCGGTCTTGTAAGATTCTTGCAAGATCAGCGTGTGATGGTTGCAAGATGGGTGTCCAGAAATCTAGTCTTAGCTTGTGCGTGGGCCTTTTTGGCTTCTTTGATGACTGGAGCCGGTGCAATAGGGAGCTCCAGAAGGAGCACACCTGACCTAGCTACCAAAGAAAAAAGACCATATAGAGCTAAGACTAATGCGCGAAAGGGTCAAAAACAAGGGCGGGGTTTATCGCGCTGCACGAAGGGGTCACAAACAAGAGCGGGGGTTATTGCGCTGCGGAAAGAAACAGACAAAGATATAAATGAACATCTAAATGCACCAGAAAAGGGGCACAGAGAGAGGTGGTGGTTTTTTCAACGGCTATCTCGCAAGATCTTTTAGCGTTCCTGCAAGATAGGCGTCCGCTTCTTGCATCTTGCGAGATAAGCGCGTCATTTGCAAGAATCTTGCGATGTCTCGCAAGATAAACGTCATTTGCAAGAATCTTCCAATATGTTGCAAGATAAGCGTCGGAGTTCGTCTGGTGTATCTTTCAACAATCAATTCCGTTTTAAAAGTTGATTATCTCTCCGTAAAAGATATCGAACGGCAGTAATTGGTCTATAAAAAAGGTGAAAGTACATCTCGTATCAACTTCCTGAAACCCCGTTTCTCTGCGGGCCGGCACATTAACCCCCAATAATTTAATTGTTGGGAAAATAAGTCTCTTGTTGAATTAGAGGTACTTTAGGAAAATCCACTTGTTAAACATGTTTTTCATTAGCATCAACTTAATTGAATAGACGTCAAGAAGCAAGTTTTTGACAACACTTCTCGGAAATTAAAATGTTAGTAGAAAGAGCAAAATTTAGTTATAAAAAAATTGGCTGTTGTGAATGATTGTTGAGAAATTTTTTATCAGCTTCGAGAAAATAATGTGAGTCATTTTAACTATATGCTAAGTTATCCTACTGGACCCAGGTGGTTATTGTCAAAAAAGATTAAAAACATTTTACACTCCTTTTTACCTGATACCTCACGAGATCAATAATCCGTTTTGGATTGTTTCTGTAAAACATGATTTAGTTTTTGCTGCAATCTCAACCAAATCGAACTTACTACAAAAATTTTCAAATATAAAAAAAAACAAATAATCAAAAAGGAAATAGATTAGGTTGTATCACTTCAGGAAATTATTTGCGCCTGTTATTTATGAGAGTAATTCACGAGACTACAAAACGAAAACAAATACAGGCAATTGCAAAAAATACAAAAACACTTATAGAACACCAGTGTTCAAGGCTCTATTATTATAAGAAGTTATCTGCAAAAACTGTAAATCGTTAGTTGCTTCTCATCTAAAAAATGGCTGTTCTCCCTTAAAAAGAGACAATGTAGAAATGACAACCAACTAAATCCAAAAAATAAACAGTTTAGAGATCTCCAAAATTTTTGAATGGAACTAAATGGTCGAAGCCCTTAGTCAAAACATATAAACAACCAGCAAATTAATATTTGAGTTAATCAAAAGTAATTGAGACTTCGTACCATTTAGATTGAGTTACTTGATGGCAAAATTGAAAACAAAAAGAGACATTTGAATTTTTTTTGAAAGTTAATTTGAAGGTCTTTAAAACAAAAAAATATAAAGTGTAGCAACAACAACAAAGAAGACAAACGGAGGCAAAAATGAAAAAAACCATTAAATTTTGCGAGAGAACTGTGTCTTAGCTCAAAAGCATAAACTATTCATCAAAAACAATTAACATATTCAGATACGCCTGTGCATGTTCACAACTATCTTTTCCTTCAACTGAACTTGTCACAAAAGTGATAATTGGACAAGGAAACAAAAAGATTCTATATTATTTTCAATTATGCTCAAAAGTCAAAAGAAAGCATTTGAAAAAATCATATATGGGTTTTTGACTGTTTTTACTGAGACTATGCCAGAAATTGAGAACAACAAGATAAAATAGGGTCAAAGTTCAAAAGTTGGCCGATGTTTTCTTAAAACAAATGAATTCAATTTCATAAGAGACATTAGATACCAACTGAAAGCATTGTCTAGGATCTTTTTTAGCTTCTAAAACAAATTGGATCTTGGATTTGGGAGACTAAATCATCAGACCACAAAATATATAACAAATGAAAGTAAATTATAAGATTTCTTCAAAATTTTACGAAAAAAATGGTCTGAACAATAAAAAAACTTGGGCTTATTGCTGAAACCATTTATATAATTTATTTAACGTAAGGTTCCCTGGTGAAATCGAGATTAGCTCTCAGATCAGCTGCTCAATTGGTTGCGAAATATATTACTTTTTTTCGAAACTTTTTGCAAAATTTTTCAGTATTTCAAAAAAATAAAATGCAATTTGAACAATTATCCCGTTAAAATTTGCGAAAAATTGGCAAAACTATAATTCCAGAATAATATTGAATCCATTGGGGGTACAACATATATTCTAGCCGAAAAACTTGGATCGAACAATTCAGCGACCCTACTCAATCTTTAAAATTTGTACCGCTAAAAGTTTTAACATACTTTATCAAAATTGTTGAACATGTTGTCAAAAATAAATGTGAAAAAAAAACAACGGAATGTCGTCTATTAATCACAAAATTTTAGTCTTGGGTAACTCCCTGTTAAAAGCACAAATAAAAAAACTTTATAAATTTCATATTCTACGCTGCACGGGCTTTCTAATGATATCACTCACAACTCTCACCGATGATTATATCGATCGGCCAAAATTGACTGAATAAAAAAACCATTTGAGTATATAGTTCCCCCACTAAAGTGGGTCTTAACAAATATGTATACATATTTTATTGACAAATGTTTTCATAATCCTTTTTCGCTAGAAAAATTGTTTGACCAGAAAATTTTATATTACAGATGATTTGCAAAGGCGTGTATAGTTTATAGTATTTACAATAAATATACAAACATGTGTGCATCATTTTATCAAACTGTTCAAGTTATGTCTGAGAGGCGTTTAGACTCCAAAATAAAACGGGATCTTTTCCGCTAGCGCCCCCCCCCCCTTTCAGTAAATTAGGCACCCACATTTGTGTATGTTTTGAACATTATGTATGCATTTGAGTTAGTACGTATGCATACAGATGAATAGGCATTTGAAAGGTTTGAAAATAATATGTATATAGCAATAAGCCACATCATATAATGTAAACATCAACCAAAAACTTGCTCTTACTACATTTTTTTTAAAATTAATTACGAGCTTTGTAAAGGGGTCTACTACTATCTACTATAATTATCTTGAAAATTGTTACATATATGGTTGTTGATGTATTATAACAGGAACGATGTTATGACAATAAATGACCTTTTCAGAAGGGAGCAAAACATTATTATTGGGGGTGCCTAAATTTCGGCTATATAGGTCGGGGGGTGGGGGGGGGGGGGGCTAGCGGAAAAGATCCAGAAAACTTTAGTTTGTTTTCTTTGAGGTTAAAAAGAAAACGTTGATTATAACGTTGAGGTTCAGCAAGTTTTATTTCTGAGTCGAATTCTTACACATACGATCAAACATCTAACTGTTAGAAATTAGCGAGAGAGTGTTTATATTATTGAGAGAGTTACTTCGAGAGAGTTATCGTTCCTGCGAGATTTTATATGCTTATAAATAGAAAATTTGACTGTGTATGTTTGAATTCGAACTCTCTTAACTGAGGGTAATTCATTGCTTTGTCTCGCGTGAAACAAAATTGCTTTTAATTCACTGATGACAATTAAATGATCTTTAAAAGTTTTCAAAGCCGACAAACTTTCTAGATCAGGGTTAAAAGATATGAAGTTAAAAAAATATATACGGGGCAAAATGAATCGGGGTAAAAAGAAAGAGAACCATTTTAGAGAATGGACTGTTTCAATAAGTTGACCTTTTGTATTTTCAGTTGACGTGAATTTTAGTTGGCAATATTATGGCTCCGATCAAACCAATGCCCATAAAACCAAGACAAACTGTTGTTACATAATGCTCTGATTTCTTGGACAGGGTTTGAATTAGGTAGGGTGCTGCTGGTAATGGTAAGTACATTATAAATGTACAAATACCCATCATAAAACTGCGAATATTTGTGGGTAAAAGGCCGGATAAGTTTAACCACATTCCAATACTAAAAACAACACCTAAGGTATAAACAGACGTAACGAGTGAAAGTGCTTTTCTAATCTCCGGGCACGAATATAATGTCGCAAAAGCAATCATTGATAAGATATAGCAACCGGTTACTGTAATTTTGAAGTTCAGCTTTATTTTATAATTTGCGATTATAAGCAACGCCGCGATAATTTCGCCGCAAAGTTGGAAACTGAAAAGTTGAACATAATCTTCCGGTTTTAACAGGTAGGCGTCCGAATGCTTTCCATCACAATAACTGTCGTCTCCTTGTTGGGTTAGGAAAACAAGCTCAACATTTACAATACTGATAGCGTAAAAAATAAACTCGCATCCCGCGCCTATCATGATTATACTAATAGACGCCCGCAAAATATCCCAGTTTTTAACCGCAATTTTCAATTTTTCGTAAATTGAAAGATCGTAATGATCATCGCTTTGACCGATTTCAATTTCAGGTACCAAATTTATTTCTGGCGATAGATAGACTTTGTTTTTCTGGGCGAAGTCGACCAGCACTATTTTTGCTTCCTCGACTCTCCCTTTGGAAAGTAAATAACGCGGCGATTCTTTGAGGAAAAAGAAGGCACAGGGTATGAAAATAACGAAAGGAAGCGTTACTATAAATACATATTGTCGCCATTTTTCGGGTTCGGCATCTTCAGAGAGAAATGGAATCGCGAGTAAGATCTCTGAGCATTGACCAACCGCGGATCCCCAACATAGAGTTGTGAGAAATCCCAACCACTGATGTTTCGGGCTTGAAGTCTCGTACAGATAGATTAACAGCAGTGCAAAGTTGCCTGGAACAAACAACAACAAAACATTAATTACTACCAGTTCCATGTTTGTAAGAAGTTGGCATAAGGTGACTCTGTTTCATTTTCAAGAAAACAAATTCTAAAAATCAAGGCACACAAAAACGACAACATGTGAAGCTGTGCAACCCAAAATGCCTCTCAAAAGAGACAACCAAACTGGTTTCTGCTTTTGTATTTGCTGAATAGAGAATGGATTTCAAAGATTCTGTTTTTGTGTTCTTACCATTGATTATTCAGTCACACAAAATAAGTTTCATTTTGGCCAAAAAGTTGTTTAGCCAATGATATAATTTGACTGTTCTACCCCAATCATTGTCAATAAGCTATGAGTCAAGTACAAGATCAAAATTTTTATATTAAAATTAGGTAAATATTAAAAGCTTCTTCCGAACAGATTAACAGTAATACTTAAATCTTAAAAATTGACAAAATAAATGAAAGTGTATCAAGTAAAGGAGTTTACAAAAGTCTTATTTAGCTCTTCAGAACATTTCTTCAAAAATACCTACTCAAAATTTTCTGGTATATTTTTGAAGCTCAAAGCTCAAAAGCTACAAAATTGTGAATTTAAGGTTTTATGTCTATTTGATCATGGTTCCTGAATTTGATACTATTGTTTTTGTTTTCCAAATAAAACGTCTAGTGTTCTTCATACTATTTTGGTGTTTCATTTCTTCCATTTCGCAGAAATTTAAAATAATTACAGGAAAGCATGTCAATGAATGTCGAGAAGTACACGTAGTGCACAGTTTACGTTTCTCCAATGAAGTCGCTAAGAAAAATTTACACTTGTTGATGAGCATAACAATTTGAACTGGGTATTGGATTTTCAAAATAATTTATCTGTCTCTTGTGACCTTGTTTAAATAAAAAGTATGGCGTAAAACTTTTAGAAAAAACGTTATTTGTCAATCTCAATAGTTGTAGTCATTGGAAGCGTTGAGCTAAAGTTGTGTGGAAATAAGGCAAATTCCAATGAAAACACTTAAAAGGGGTACTTCACAGTCGCCTTGACGCTAAAAAAAAACTCGAAAGCTCCGAAAAATGTCCTCACATGAAAGGGAGCAAAAGAAACATATAAGAAGTGGCCATTTTTTCTAGCTAATTTTGCCCTTGTGTAACCCTCGGCATTTTTATTTGGAAAATATGTGGGGGTAAAATTGTTAATTCATCTATCATAAAAAGTTTAGAGGTGTGGGCGTAGAGAAATTGAAAAAAATGTCACCATTATTGTTGGATAAATTTCGTAACCACTTAGCACAACTGTTTTAGTGTTGGAAAACCTTTTATTTTTGTTCCGGCCCCACTTGTGGGGGATGAACTATATACTCAAATGGGTTTGTTTTTGTTCAGACAATTTTGGCCGATCGATATATTCATCGTAGAGAAATGTGAGTGGTATCATTACAAAGTTCGTCCAGCGTGTAATTCGAACTCACAACATTTTACTGAAATTTCGACTGTTTCGACGAGTTATCGAGGATTGAAGTTTTGAGTGAACACTGGATATTTGGCATGATGATTTTGTTCACTTTTAGTGAAATTTTTCTTCAAATTAAGATATTTTTGTAAAAAATATTAATTCAAAATTACATTTCACGCCACAAAATGAATCAATTTAAAGTTCCTAATAGACAAAAGGCGATGAAAAAAGAATAGTTTTGATCTCATTGGGAAGTTTACTATCAAAAAAATTCGAATTCTATTTGAGAGCTCTTTTTTTTAAAACTTCTTTATATTTTTTAAGTCACCTAGAGACTAGTCCTTTTTCCAACCGAATTTCCACTAAAAAAACTGGTTCACAGTCGAAAGAAGCCCAATGAACAAAGAACTCGTCTTCAAGGAATCGCTCGTGTTTTTTTGGCTTCCACTCGGAGTTTTCGTAATTTTAAATGAAACTTTGATTTTCTTTTTGAGGTATTCCTAATTTCTTGGAGTTTTATGGCATAGAGTTGTTTCAAAAAAACTCAATAAGTTTTGTAATGAATGTGAACTAAACCTATCTAGATCCTTGAGTGGAAAGAACTAATGGCCGCTAAGACTTCAAAAGTGATTTTTCGAGAAGTTTTTTTAACATTAACCGATCATGAAATTATATTTCTGTATTGTAAGTCAGTCTCAGATATGGCAAGATCCCCTTCCTTTCTACTGCAACCAAAGTTAATAGCGGTTTTATCTCCTAATTATTTGGTATATGAATTCAATGCCACAAAATTCTAAAGTTTTTAAATTTTTTTTTGGATATTTTCGGTTTATTGGTTCCTCTTGAAATCTTACAACTTCATCCTGATACTGATATCTCCCGTTGGCTTATGTAAGATTTCAAGGGTTTATGGATAAAGTTTTCAGAGAAGCTTCTATGGTTTACATTGCATCGAAACTTTTTTCTCGCACTTTTCAACTGAATTTTTGATTTTTGCCTGTATTTGTTGTGTTTTCCATACTCAAAAGACTTATTATGATGTTTGATTGATTAACTATGCATGACAATTATCTTTGTGCAACCGAGGTAAAACTCGGCGTATTTATTCGTTTTTATTTATAAGCTATTGAATTTAATGGCTGTTAATAGTTTAAAAAATTTCGAATTTTTTGTTCGAAAATTAATCAATCTTACGGTTCCATTCCACTTCAACAGGAGTTAATGTAGTAAGTGGTTTTATCTTCTAACTATTGGTTTTATGGATTTGATGCACGAGTTTTCATAAATAATTTGTGATACTTTATTGTAATTTTTGTGATTATGGAATCTTAACATATTATCCTAACTTTGACTGTTGCATTGGCAAAAAAAGACGTTCACTGCATCATATATAAAGTTTTCAGAGAAAATCTAAAGGTTTAAATGGCTTCGACACTTTCTTCTCGCACTTTTCTGCTTCATTTTTTGGTTTCTGCCTGTATTTATTGTTGTTTTCCTAGTCAATGACTTATTGTAATTTCTTATTGATGACTTATGAATAGCAGACACCGTTCTTGTCTTCTCGAAGCACAACTGAGCGTATTTATTAGCTTCTATTGAAAGCTATTGAGATTAATGGCGATGATACTACGAGAAGAATGCCGATGTTATAAAACTTTAATTGAAAGTAGAAAAGTCTTTTTGAAAAGTTAGTTTTTTTAATGGCTTCGACACTTCTTTCGCTCACTTTTTTTTATATTGCTGTTCTTGAATGTTTTTTTATTCTTTAGGTAGCAAGAACTGCTGGCCGATCTCATAAGCTTGTGATTGATGATTGGATGAATGAAGTTACTCAAAGCACTCACTTTATACCAAGCAGTCTTAAAGTTTATGATATTATACTTTTTAAAAATTTTTAAGAATTTTTCAATTTTTCAGTTTTTCTTGTTCTTTTTGTCAACTTGTAATTTAGTGTCATCATTGAAAGGTCCCGCACAAATCCTTGTGTTTTAAAAACTAACATTTTTTACTGATATTATGACGTAACTGATGTTTTGTTTGTTGGACAATATGGGTTTCCATAAAAAAGTTATGTGAGTTGTGTGTTTGTGTTTCTTAGCAAAATCGCGTAAAAAACAGATCCCAAAGATTTTCAAATGTTGCCCAATTGAATTCATTTATCCATTCAGTGCAGTTTAAGCTGAATTAGTATAAGATAAATTGAAATAAAAATACATAATTTTCAGATAACAGCTAAAGATTTTAATGGCTTAACTAATTTGTGTTTTCGCAATTGTTGTAATTTGTTGTTCGTATTTTTTGAGTGTTTTTGCATCTTTAGTCTGTTCCTATGGCTAAGTCTAACCAAAGATTTTCTCATAAAGGAAAAATCCGATCTGGTGTGTAGTTAGAAAAAAAGTAAATTTGTGTAGTTAAGTTTTGTCTGATAATAATTTGACGTTGTTACTAGGTGCTTTTAGCTTTAGATATTGAGTTTTTGCCTTGAAGTTTTTGATTTTGCTTTTTTATTGTTGTAGTCCTTTCTCGTAGTCTTTTTAATGGCAGATCTTGTTGTAATGAGGCATGGAATTTAATTAAATTATTAGTTTGGTTGCGTAACGATTTTTTTCAAGCTCATCTCTTTGTCAAAAATTCAAGTAAAAATACAGTTAAGTCAAAAATATAGATTAACGCGGGTCGGAAACAAGATGTACGAACGCACATTAACGAGCTTCCTTGTTGCCATTTGCTCACAAACCTAAGAAGTTCATTGTGTTCAGCTAATCTACAAAGAATAGGTCCAAGAATATGATAACATCGTGGGCAACCGTCAAAGCAAGAGTCAAATTTTTAATGAAAAGTTTAAACTAAATATACAACAAAAAAGTCTCCGAAAAACATCCGATCTTTGCCACCACAATATCTACCATTCAGCTCTGGTGTTATCTGGGAGTTAGTTACGAGCTGAGATGGTCCAAAATTTGAATTAAGATTTTGAGACAACATTCTTGATTTATTCTGCAACAAAATGAAATCTACTTAATAATGATGTTTATTTG